>NC_053156.1:93160704-93499871 GCF_016835505.1 Polypterus senegalus | reverse complement strand
TGCTGGTCTGTTGTTGACTGAATTAATTGGCAACACACTACACCGTGGGCCAAAAAACCGTGCCACTTAATTATTTTCAACTATAACTCTGTTATTTCTTGATCGATTTTTATACGCACTATATATGCGAGCTTGGCTGTTTCCGGTTTCCCGAGAATTACAGCAGTTTCATTGGATTGGATTCCCTAATTGTGATCACCATGATTGCTATCATAATCAGCAAAGTAGGGATCATACTACCAGCAAATGTCTGGTAGCTCAACAGAATTTCTACATGTGACAGGAAATAAGTACAGAGTCTTTTTCTCCCCATGTCTACATGTGCTTTCCACTAGGATTCACTAATTTCTTCTCACATCCCCAAACACATGCAGGGTGAGGTTAATTGGTGATTCAAAATGTGTGCCAATTAATTTGAGGGGCATGCATGTGAGTGGGTCATGTAGAACCAAAACCAAGCTTTGAAATTTGGCTCGCACCTTGATGTTGCTACAATAGGCCCCTCCACCCCAACAACCATGAATTGGATTAAGATTGAATATGATTGCTATGTTAAGTAACATTTTTTTGTTAAATCAGTGTATAAATAGAAATAGTCGCATTTTTCTCACTACTGTAGTATTGCAATATACAACTGAAAAAAATCAATAAACCATTGTGTTTCTGTTTCAGATATGGATCAGTGTTTATCGTGTGATACCAACAAAGAGTGGTCCAGTCCTGGAAGTGCCAGATGCAGTCTAAAATCTCTAGAGTATTTCACATGGGATAACGGCTTTGCAATAGTTTTGCTCGTTTTGGCAAGCTTGGGTGCAATGTTTGTGATTGTGACTACCATTATCTTTGTAAGGTGCAGAGACACGCCGATTGTCAAAGCATCTGGAGGAACAATCTGTTATGTGATTCTGTTCTGCTTGCTCTGCAGCTTTTTCAATTCTGGCCTGTTTGTTGGAAAACCATGCAACATACTATGTAAAATCAGGCAAGTGGCCTTCGGGTTGAGCTTCACTTGCTGCGTTTCATGTATTTTGGTTAAATCACTAAAAATAATAATGGCATTTAATTTTAATCCCAGTCTACAGAATATTTTACGGAAAGCTTACAAGCCAGTTCTTATCATCGTTTGCTGCACTGGAATCCAAATTATAATTTGTATTACTTGGCTAATCATTTATAGTCCTCATGAAGAAAGAGTGCCCATGCCAAATACCATACTCCTGCAATGCAATGAAGGGTCCAATGTGGTCTTTGGTTTAATGTTAGGGTATATAGCTCTACTTGCAATGATATGCTTTATTTGTGCATTTAAGGGACGAAAACTGCCAGAAAATTACAACGAAGCAAAATTTATTACTTTTGGCATGCTAATTTATTTCATTGCCTGGGTAATTTTTGTTCCTATTTATGTAACCACAAAAGGAAAATACCTTCAGGCTGTTGAAATGGTTGTTATTTTAATATCCAATTATGGCATATTATGCTGTCATTTTTTCCCCAAATGTTATGTAATTCTGTTTAAAAAGGATCACAATACAAAAGATGCCTTTTTACAGAAGATTTTTGAATATTCCTCAAGGAGTGCCAGCAGAATATCAACATGCAGCATTTTATCAACAGATTATTTATCTTCACCAAAGACATTAATGTTTTCCGCAAACAGCCCTTCCCATGTCAGTTCAGATAGAAGCGACATTTCCATATTTGAAAGTTGTAAAGAAAAGGACAATGGGAGATTATGTAAGAGAAATAAATTTTTTCGAAGGAAAAGAATGGCTAGTGTGTAATGTGTTAATACTCTAGCATGTGGACTATTTTGACATAGGTAACCCCTAATTTATCATTTTATGTACACATTTACCAGAGATAAAAAGCTGTGCTCTTCAAGTTTTTTTTTTTTTTAATCTACCACATCGTCTTTCAAACGTGTGTGGACACTTCATACAGAAACAAATTACCTAAAGAAATTCCCTTTCATTTATATGCTGACAGAAAACAGAAATGCACAAATGGCACATTTTCTGAAATAAGGACCTATAGGTAGAGCATGTGTATTTTTACAAAAAGTTGTTAACTTAATTTAACTCTGTAATCAGGCACTGCAAACTTTCTAAATCAAAAATGTTCTTCAGATGCGCTTTTAATCTTAGAAGTTCAAGTGGAACTTTGCCTGATCAGGTTACCTTTAATAATAGAATCATAGCATTGGTTACAACAAGACAAAAGCCATTCTGCATTTCTTAATGTCTAAAATGTCACCAGAAGCAAGGGCAAGTGCCATTGGCATTCTGTTTTCCTGACTTCAGGCAAGGTTTTAGAGGACCAACATCACAGGATCTGGTCATCTTCAGCTAACCACACCAGAGCTTGGCTGGTACATCACATCACACTACTCCATTTGAGAGATAATTTCTGATCTGCTACCTGTAATGTTGCTAAAAGTGACAGCTGGCTCACTGCCCATTTCAGTGACGGGAAAATGAAAGAGAGACTCCATGTTTCTGGCCTTAATGCAAGAGTACCTGTCAGAGGCCATCTTCTCACAACTTCTAGGAAAACTGACAAACAGCAGGACAATGTCAGGCAATACACATATATCGTGAAGAATCAAAGCTGGTGTCCATATGCTCCCTTGGCCTGTCTGCTTTACCCCTTAGAGCATCACTGAGGTGTCTATGATCTAAACATACATAGACTCAGCTCCAGATTCACAGGCTCATTGGCTGTTTGTGCCAGAGAGACCAAGCAGTGTTGAAGGTGAAACAACTTATTTTTTATTTTAATTTTCAAATGATCAGCTGCAATTGAAACTAATCTTGAAGTATTTCAGATGTTAAACACAAATGACAAAAAGTAAAATTAAAATGATTTGCAGCATGACTCTTATGGTCAATGAATTATAACTTAATTTATATGCATGAGCTCAGGAATGAGGGAGTATAGCTCAGTATTCCATGACTGGAGCTTGCATATTCCACATGAATTTACTCCTGGTGCTGATTTTTTTCCCTAAATTCTAAAACATATGCACATTAGGAAAACTGTCAACTCTAAATTAGCTGGGTGTTAAAGAGTGCTGAAGTGTGTTTATGTGGCATACCATGCTCTGTTGGCTCCTGCTATGTACCTAGTGCTGCTGGGATAGTCTCTGGCTTCAAAAGGACCCTGTTGACAGGGTAGAATATATTTACTTTAAGTTCTTGTTCTATTATAATTCAAACTTTAAGAAAATGTAGCCATTTCAGATTGAGGTAAGAAAGACAAGTTTCAAGTTGAGGTAGTTATACTCTCAAGGTGCTGGAGAGTGACGACATTTTGCACACTGATAAGCAAATTTCACTGTAATTGAATTTCACTCTAGTCTGAACATGTGACAATCTAGGGTGGAAAAACTGGTTCAGAAAATGCCTAGATGGTTGCAGAGCTACCTTAACCAGAACTTTGAAAGTAGATGGAGCTCACAGTGTTAATGCCCTTAACATTTAGCCAGTAAGGAATAGAGAAGAGGCTAGAAGTCATGACTCAGAGCTGCACAGCTAGACGTATGGCTCTTATGGTCTGAATGAGCTTTTCCACAAATTTCTCTCCTGAAATCCTAGATAAATATTCTGGAGTGGATATACAAATTAAGCTAAATATTGGTGGATCAAAAGTGACAAATAAAGTTTACTCAGTAGTTTTGTTACATCATGGATACTAAAAAGCATTAGTATAAATTTGGAGAAAGTGTATAAAAACATTTAATCTAGAGAGTATACTGCATTTTCACACTACTGACATTGGGATTTCAGAATAAACCACCAAGTCAAGCAGATGTAGAGAACATCCTAGCTTCTAAATAGTCTGCTCTGATTTGTAAAATACAACATATTGTTATAAATATCCATCCATTCATTTTCCAAACTCATATATCCAGATCAGGGTCACAATGAAGTTTTAGCCTATCCCAACAAGCATCAAGCACAAAGCAGGAACAATTCATGTATAAGATATCAGCTTATCACAGAGTGAACACAGACAGACATCAGAGGCCTATATACTGTAGCATCACCAGTCGACCAAACTGCATGTCTTTGGACTGTGGTAGGAAGCATGGAGAGAACATGCACACTCCACGCAGACAGCATGTCACCATGCCACCTTCTTAAAATAATTAATGGTATAAATGCAGCTAATTTTTGTACAGTAAATGAGGGAAACCCTGACAAAATTTCACTTCTTATTATTTAACTAGCTGTGTAAGCCCATGCTGTAAAAAGTCCTAGAAACTAATTAAATTGTCACAAGAAAAATTGAAAGGTAAAGATGTCAGGTAATTGAAATGAAATACTCTGGGCATCTCTTTCCTAGGAGGTTTCATTTTGCCAATTTGCTCGCATCATTTGTGTATTAGCGGCTAAGCGACACTGTCTTTCTTCAGAGGTTTCGTTTTGCCAATGTGCACACCTCGCTTGTGTATTAGTGGCGGGAAGAAAAGTAAAAGGGTTACTGTTTTGCCAATGTACTCGCCTCACTTCTGTATTAGTGTCTAAGCAAGTGACTTTCTTCGAAGGTTTCATTTTGTTAACGTGGTTGTCTCGCTTCCGTATCCTTGGAGGTGGAGCCCTTACCCCGACTCCACCCCTCACTTCTGGGCCGGACAGACAGACACATTTCCACACATAGACGTTTATATAAAAGATAATGGCCAAAATCTAAGAAATCAAATCACAAATTAACTGGCAATTCAACAAATCAAAAATTAACTGCCAATTCAAATGGCACCAACATATTTCATGGATAGTCATCTGGTTTGTAAAGTACCAAAATGTTGGCTAACAATGGATTCAAGACAAGTGACCTAGCAGCACAAGGTGGTCATGATAAAACATAACCTGCATGTGAAAATCTCTATTGTTTTTTGTTTTCCAAAGTTACAAAAAAAAAAAAAAGTTACATCTTGCCTGAAGAAGGGGCCTGAGTTGCCTCGAAAGCTTGCATATTGTAATCTTTTTAGTTAGCCAATAAAAAGTGTCATTTTGCTTGACTTTTCAAAACAAAGTTACAAAAGAAAAGTAAAATTGTAAAAGGGGTAGATATCAAAAATAGTGTACAATGTAAATAAAATGTAAAGATGTCATAACTGTTAATTTGTCACAATGTACATATTTTTAAATAAAATTAAAATTATATTAAGCAATGCTTGACTTGTCATTTTTTGTGAGTATTCACACTATGTCTTGTAACAACATATCAGAGGATATGAAGAATCAAGTCAGTATTATACAGATACTTGAGAAGCATTTTAAGATGTACTTTATCTTTTTGATATTTTCTTTTTTGAAGAGTGATTTTGAAGTATGGTATACATTCCTCTTGTACATATTTATATAAAAGGGCAGCAAGTAAATTTACTACTAGATTGTAAGACTACCAGACGTAATAATTTAAGTCAGGTGCACTGTATAGTAATGCATCTCTGTACATTTGTTTTGCCTGGAAAGCCTTAAAATGAAGCAAGCTCCCTTGTAACTTTTTTCTAAGATCCTTGAGTATATTGTAAGTTTATAGGTTCAGAATTATTGTGTGCAAACACACAATACAGTGAAATTCTTACTGGCATGCGTTAATTAACATGCAACACTTTGCCACTCTTTAGCGAGTATAACAACCCAACCTTGAGACCTCTACCTTTGTTACCTGAAAAATCATCTCAGAATGCAAGTTATAATGCTTTCTACCATTTTGACACATACTAAATGTAATCCGTGTGCTGATGACACTAAGTAGTATGATTGCAGAAATGAAGCAAGCTACAGTATTTTAATCCAAATTGGCATTCATTTTACTTAACCCATTATATTTCAGCTTTACATACTAACCTCATGTGGTCTGTTTACTCCTCCTGCCTAACAACTTCTTGGATATTTTCTCTCTTCAGCAACTTGGGTATTTCTTCAAGATACTTAATTGTATCGTATTGTACCATTCCTCTGGCATAGAAAATGTCTCACAGGAAACCTCCTCAGAAAAGTAAGCATCACACTGGTAGTACACTTGTATGGTCCTTTACTGGGTTGTATGGTTTCTTGTAGAACTATTGCTTGAAGAGGTGCCATTCTATGAAGGGTTCTTTGCATATGAATTTGGATCTTTGTGGTTTGAAAAACTTCCTAATAAAAAGAAAAAAACTAAAATCTTTAATGTTTGGTAGGCTACTTCGCTGAACAATAACAGATTAAGAAAACCCAGATTTAGACTGTGCTATCGTATGCAGCAAGAGTCCTTTCAAAATCATAAGCCATTAGTATTTCACAAATCTGTTATCATCTATTCATGGATATTTGCTGTATGGAGCCTGGTATGGATCTAAATAAATGAAAGGTTCTTTCTGGAACCTTTATTTGGATGGATCCCCTCTGGCACCTTTATATTTAAAAGTGTAGGAGAAGCCCTGAGCATGCCAGTGCCAGAAGGCACAAGTTGCTACAGTGAATTTAGCCATGCCTGTGTATTACTGATCCAAAAGGACAGCTGCTGGGGCACCAGTTTAGGAAAAAGTGCAAGATATGGCCTAAGTGAAAACATGCAATGTTCTACCAGAATGAGTGTGAACAGGTGACGATGAGAAAGCCTGACCCTCCTGCTCAGGGAAAGAGCGTGGAGGGAATGCCAGTCCATCACAGAGCGCACTCCATTCATATGCAAGCAGGGAAAAATTCAATTGTATTTTCAGATCACTTGATTTAAATCTTTAAAATTACCACAAAGTTTAAAGTGAAAATTATAATCATCGGCTGATGAATATATTTACGTAATTAAGGTGTTAACGTATATTTTTTATGTTTGTTTCCTGGTTTTACCTTCAGCACCTGTGAAACTCTTGAAACTGGATTTACTTGATGAGCAAAGTTCAGTACTCTAAATTCCTGAGTACAGAGAGTGTGACGAATTACATTTTATAGAACTGCTGCAAGAGATATTTGTATACAATGGTAGCATTTTTTTAAACAAATTATAGATCCAGATTTATTGAGATTAAATGCACATTGTATAATAATATATAACTGAAATGCACATGGTCATTATAACAACTTTACAAAGTGAAGGGAAGAAAACAACTTCTACTCACATATAAAAATGAGACTAAATACTGGAATGTGCCTGGTTTAATCATGAGGGAAAATGTCTACACAAAAGTGTAAAACTGATTAACCTGTGAACACAATGCCAGGGTTGGATAAGATGAAACCAGGTCTGAGGCAGCAGTGCAGCAGAGGCACCATACGCCTTTCTCCAGAGTGGAAATGTTAGCAATAAATAGAAAACCAAAAAAGAGTCCAGTGAAAACTCCGACACCCCCAGAGAGAAGGTGCTGTTCGTAAATCAACATAGATAAGACCTGGATTTGGACCCAATTATCTGAAATATATGTTGCAAACATTAAGTTCATGTTTAAAATTTCTGAACTGTGTCGCATGCGGCTGGGGGTGGAGCCCAGACGGGACGCCCAGGAGAACCGGAGGAGGGCTTGTACCTTCTCCAGACCGCGAGGGGGCGACCGCCCTGGTTGTGTTAGGGGCCAAGGGTAGAGGGCTTGGAAGCCCAACCCTGTAGGGGCCCGTGGCCACCGCCAGGCGGCACCCCGGTGTCTGAACAACCCTGGACCTCAGCACTTCCGCCACACCAGGAATTGCTGGGGGGGGGAAGGGGAAGAGGGGCAGGGACACCTGAAGGGCTTCCGGGTGCGCAACCGGCACTTCCGCCACACGGGGGTGTGTCCGCAGGAGATTGCCTGGAAGCAGCTGGAGCCCATCCGGGTTCCTATATAAGGGGCCACCTCCCTTCATTCAGTGGCAGAAGTCGGGTGGAAGAGGATGGAGCTGGAGAGAGGACTGGAGGCGGCCAGAAGACAGACATTTGGGACTGTGAAAGGCCTGGACTTTGGGGGATCGGTGCTGGAGGCACTGGGATGTGCACTAAAGTTTGTATATATTGTATATAGTGGTGGTGATAATAAATGAGTGTGTTGGGTGCAGAAACGATGTCCGCCTGTCTGTGTCTGGGTCCCATTCCACAACTGAAAGACTACTTCCAAATGTCTGCTCAACTAGTAACATATTGTATTTCAAATGCTGACAAACTTACTACATGTATGAGTTTTGTACAAGTGACAAGCTTTTCTCAGGTGAGGTCTAATTTTAGTATTTCACGATCACCTGTTGAATGCAGGGATTTCTTCAGGTTCTCAGGTATTCAATATGTATACCTGTAGCAGAAAACTCCCTCTTTTTAGAATAATCCAGAGAATTATTTTCACAGTTGAAGTTTTACACGGACTTCAGAAAAGGAAAAAAAAAAAAAAGTGCCTGCGGTGACAAACGGAGAAATGTGAGGCAGGCAATTATAATTTCAAAATCCTTGCATGCTGGTATTATTGCCAAGAAACCTGAAGATGATACATGTTCTATTGTGCCCTTTTCATGCGCCTTCAGTCTGAAGTAAAAGTTACCAGTAAGCAGGAAATTCAATCCCTCCACAATGACCGCACTGCTCAAGAGAGCCAATGCAAATTCTTGTTCTGACGAAGGAAAACTAGGGAACATTCAACTGATAGTTATTTGAGACACACACACAAAAAGGAAAGTAAACAGTAAACTACCAACAAATTCAGGACTAGAGCAAAGACTGTATGACTGGGGCAAAGATAATATCTAACACATACTTGTATTTGACTTTTTTATTTACTCTGTCCTTCACTTACTGTCTACTTGATTATCAACTAAATAGCTTAATAGCGCAGAAGAACCCAGTAACAATGCAGTCATATCAGGTTAAATGGCAACTCATAAAACGCAGAGACATACAACTTATTAAGAGACAACCTTGCTGGAGTAAAAAAAAAAAAAAAAAAAAACAAACCACACTGTATGACGAAGCATTATGGCCTGTTCAATTTTAGATTCCACCTTAAAACCCGGCAACCTACCTTCAGCACCTCAGCAATTCTACGGTGATCAGTTGAAACGGTGGTAACAGTACTCACAATGAGTCCACTACGAAGAAGAGACACCCTTTTAAATTGAGATTTAAACCTTTGGTTTGACTGGATAAGATAGTTGCTACCTGCAGTATGTGTAGGGTATGGACCAGGGTTGGTGTTCTGGTATCCCATTAAGGACATGCTAAGATGGGAGAACCAACTGAAGGAAGTTACCCGTCAATAGCTGAAGCAGCATCAGCAAGTCTCCATGAACAAATTTTGTACTGCAAATATTAATACATAATAAAACAATGGCAGGTTACAAGAGGTGATCATGAACAAGGTTTGGTATTTTTCACCTTAATTATTTCCCAAGTATATTAATTACAATTAAATGGACAAAATCTGCATGCATTAGGGGAATAAGCACTTTTAAGGACTTTTGTTATCAAACGATATATAGAGTTGCATGTTAAGGCAGCTAACTTTAATGGTAAGAAAGTGGGTTTTCTTTGTAACTAAACAATCTTTAAAAAGTGTAATCACAGCTTTGAGGTGCATGTGTCAAAAAAAAAAAAAAAAAATTTTTTAATTATATATATATATATATATATATATATATATATATATATATATATATATATATATATATATATATATATATATATATATATATATATATATATATATATACACACACACACATACATACACTAGGGGCTGTGCCCCCTACTCACTTTGCTCGCCCACCCCACAACCCACACTTTCACGCTAGCCACTTTGCATCTCTGCCGCTCAAATTGTGAAGGGGTGTGGGGGCTGAACGCACGCTAAGGAGAGGTGGACGGATCAGCTGCTGGCTGTCTGCTAGCTGTTACCGAGCTGCGTGATCTGCATGTCCAACTGCGCGTCTGTCATTTAAAAGCCTGTACAGCAGCTGTCCTTTTGTCTCACTTCCTTGTCTCGTGGGGCATTAAAGTGTCTCCAAGAAATTATAAGTATATATAAGGGTGTGACGTGCAAGAAGTCTCGCCGGACTTCAGAGTGTCTCCCTGAGATGATCACGTCTTGAACCAAAAGTTTGATTTTTTTCATGCATGTGTGCATATGGGACAGTTTAAGGGCTCTGGAGATACTAATTCTCCATTGCTCTAAGGCAGGGGTACTCAGTCACAGTCCTGGAGGGCCACATTGGCTGAAGGTTTTCATTCCAATTGGTTTCCTAATTAGAAAGTAGTCCTTGCTGATAATGAAATTTATTATTGAACTATGTAGCTTGTTAATGTTTGCATTTATCCAAGAGCAATTTTAATTACACTGTAGAGTTTCCTTCTGTGAGAACATTATCCATGTGTTTTGTGGACCAGGATAGATTTAAACTTAATGGTCCTTTCAATTCCCCTCTCATTGCAGAAAGTCACTTCATGGTAAGCACATTGGCTGGAGAGCTGCTGGTTTACTGGTATCTGCATCTCATTATTAACTAAGTAGACATTAAGCCCGTTAAAATAACGGAGCGCTAGAACAGTAGTGCATAAACATTAGTAGGAACAGTCTATATTAAATGGCAAGGGACCTTGTATGTGTCTGTAATATGCGTCACTGTATTGTGTGCCTTTAATTTTCTCTCTCAGTAATACTGGTTTGTATTTCCGTAAAATGCCTGTAATTTTGTCTGACAGTAATACAGTGGAACCTCGGTTCACGACCATAATTCATTCCAAAACCCGATTTGGTCGTGAACCGAAGTAATTTCCCCCATAGGATTGCATGTAAATACAATTAATCCGTTGCAGACCGTATGACCTGTATGTAAATATATATTTTAAGTTTTTAAGCACAAATATAGTTAACTATACCATAGAAAGCACAGCGTAATAGTAAAATAAATGTAAAAACATTGAATAACACTAAGAAAACCTTGAACAACAGAGAAAACTAACACTGCAAGAATTTGCGCTATAGCCTTATGACCCGCTCGCTAAAAACTTTTTTTAATGAGTTTTAAGCACAGGGGAAAAAATGAACATTTGAAAAATCTGTAATTTAATAAACAACCAAGAAAGTATCATTGCAACAATGCACACGTGCCCCTGTGTGTGTGTGTGTGTGTGTGTGTGTCTCTGTCTCTCCCTCCACAGGGAATGCACAGGAAGAGACTGAACACGTGCTGTGTGGCCCCGCGCATGTGCACTTTACCAGAAGACACACACACACACGGACACTGGACGCACACAAGGGTTTTATTAAAGAGGATGTCCGATTAAGAAAACAGGTAACAATTAAAAAACTTAAATGAAGCTTCTAAAATCTAAAAAAGGTAATTAAGGTTTCTGAATGGTAACAGGCAAGAGAACTAAAATTAAGCCCAAAAAACATATTGCTTTAGTAGTAAACCTGCTATATTGCATTACATTGTCATTGAAGATCAAGAAGCCCAATTAACTCCTGCAACTTTTTCAGGAGACGTGGCTAATCTTGTACAGACTGCAATTTAGAGAAGGCGTTTCTGATCACACAGTTGCCATTTTTGGGTCACAAGTTGATTTTTTAAAAAAGCAATTTCAGTGGCTGAACAATTCACATAAAATATGCTAGTACAATAATAAAATAATTAACCATATCTGGTTATTAAGGCCAAAAAGGCTGAGAACTGATTTAGAGCTCCACTTTGTTGATGGTTGTCAACTTCTGTTGATAGTTTGCTCATTCATGTTCGAAAATTCCAGTGTTTTAAAAACAGAACACAACTGTGGTGTCTTTTACTTGCCAGAAAAACATCTCGAAGCTGCCAAAGTTATAAAAGTAGCGATAGGAATTACACACAACTAGGAAGGGATGCATAGCGGTCAAATATGACAGACATCCAATGATGTCTGAAACTGAATACACAGAGAAAACAGAAGTCTAGGCTGTCAAAAAATTACTTCAGTTGTATAACCCCAGAGGTTCATTGGATTTAAATCCATAGAGATGCTTACAAGATCTTAAGTGGTGGTTCATTTTGAAGTTGTGAAACAAAGATGGATTTTTAAGCATAATACATTGCAATGAATTTGAATTTTGTCAGCACAATGCAAACATAAAATACAAATAAAATATACAGCTTTTCCAGTGGAGGATCACAGTGGCACCCTGCTTAGTTTAACAAACCAGGGGGCCTCCTGTATAACACCTTGTGTAGAATTCAAATATAAAACTTCACATATGGCTGAATCTAGAAATGTGCATATGCACAAAAAAAATTCAAACACATTAAACTGCGCATAAGCAAACTTCTACATCGTTTCCCTTTATAAATCCCAAAGTGAATTTTAACACACATGCATGTGCTGATAACCCCACTGTGACTCCTCCCAGAATTGCATCTATTTGAATATGCGAATCAATATAAACAGCCCCTTCCATTCACTGATGTGTTAAAAGACAATGGCATAAGCACATGAAGAATAATTCTGGCAAAGAGAAATGGAGGTCCTACTTAGCGAAATGGAGGCAAGGAAAAAAAAAAAAAAGGACTATTTGGTGTCTTAAGCAGTGGTATAATCAACAAAAGTAAATTGATAGCGTGGTACAGCATGGTGGAGGAACTCAAAAGTTCAAACTCAGAAAGTTGCAGTGCAGGAAATAAAAAAAAAAAGAAAAAGAAATGGTTGGATATCAAAGTTGATGCAAAAAAGGGAGTTGCACCCCACTGTTCAAGTGTCAACACTACTGAAGGAGGTAACAGAACTCTGCGGCTCACGCTGTTTGAGCAGCAAGCTGCTGCAATTTTTGGTGGGTGAGGGGGACTCCAACATCACCACAGTTTTTTTGTTTTTGCTTACCATTATTTGCACATTTAATAAAACAAACAATCAAGCAGCAGATGCAGTATTAGTTTATTCTGTTACAGACAATATTACAAAAGGTGACTCCTGTGCCCAGCAGATATTCAGGCGGTGGCTGAGGTGAGCATCTGGCCGTGTGCTGACAGACACATTTCTGAAGTCACAAATTGCGAGTGCATGCTGTAAGAGATGCGACCAATGAACTAAGGAATATAAGGGCTGTACTATGTGATATTGATCACAAATTAATTGGTTAAAAAATAAATGCTGCACACATCTCTTCAGGTATGGCCAAGCCATGATTGTGTACCACTTTAGGCAGCACGTTACATGCCTGCACAATGCGACACATTTTCTGTGAACCATAGAGCAGTACATTAGAGTGGAAATGTTAGTTATTTACATAAGCAATCCATTCTCTGAAGGTGCCTTTATAGTAATGTGTGTGCAGTCGACTGCTCTGCTCATACAGCTGGCATAGGACGACTCAGTGATGCAAGAGAAATACCCATCGGTCAACCAGTTCATGTTGAACAACTCCTGTGGCTAAAAACCAGGAGGGTGGACAGAACTTGCAAAGGAGGAGGTAGAGCAAAATTCCTCAACGGCTGCCTTTGTAAAGCCAGCACCAGTTCAGCTCTTGATAATCAAAATTTGTTTAATTTAAATCTAATTCTCCACGTGAAGCCTGAATACCATGAAGACTGATTGAGATCATTTATGTTGGGTAGAATGCCCAGTGGGGTCTGGGTGGTCTCGTGGCCTTGGAACCCCTGCAGATATTGGGATTTTTTTCCTTCAGCCTTCTGGAGTTTTTTTTTTTGTTTGTTTTTTCTGTCCTACCTGGCCATCAGACCTTACTTTATTCTTTGTTAATTAGTATTGTCTAATTTTATTTTTCAGATTTTTTTTCTTTCTTTATCTTGTAAAGCACTTTGAGCTACATACTTTGCATGAAAACATGCTAAATAAATAAATGATGTTGTTGAAATAGACTTAGAAGTCAGTTGTCATTGGACAAGAAATCAGCATGATCTCTAAATACATGCCCTCATCTAATTCTTCCATTTGCTATATCTTCTAACAACGCTAAAGGAGCCACAGCAGGCTATTGATTTTCTGTTTTTTTAGAACCACCATCAAGATGTTTTGGTTACCTGAGCAGACCAACATGACCGAGACCTTCACCTATCTTTATTTTCAGGTTATCTGGTCATGTGGTAGCTTGTTTTGTGCCTCATTATTGTTTGGCTGCTCATTAAGGAAATATCTAAGGATTCTTGAGTTACATCAATTAAAACTAAGGCCCCCAAAAAAAAGTTATTCTGCAGCAAAAATGGCTCACTAAATAAGATAATTAGAATGAAAATCTGCAGCCACTGTGGCCCACCAGGACTGGAGTTCGACACCCCCGCCATATAGCCTTACTCCTACGGATCTTCCAAATCACTACTGAAACAGCAGACATGTACCCTATTTTAAACAATGCCTCTGGCACTGCTTGGTTTAAGAGTCCAAGTCAATGGTTTTCCACTCTTGACAAGTATAACTTGGGCAACCTCTTCCACAGCCATGAAACTGTAAGAACTGTAAGGCTGTCAAAATCATTCACTGTAGCCTCAACCTTCTCCAGAACATTGGCCTTCACGTCAACTATTTCTGCATCTATTGTTAATGCCAGGCCAACTGTTTAAAATGTTTACCTTTTATGTCTATCTTTTGTAACTACAAGCTAATATGTACTGTATATTCAAAGAAAAAAAATTTAAGGAAGTGGTTTACCTTGATTGGGAATACTTGCTGTTTAAGGACGATGATGTGGCATCTCTTCTTGAAAATTTCAAGGAACCATAATGATGCCGGAAAGGAGTAGCAACAGCAGCTGTCATGGAACCATCAGTTTCATAAACCCATTTATTTCCAAATAACTGGCTGGGGACAAAACCAGCTGCCTCTTGGAAACATTTGTGACAAGTTACTTTAAAAGTGAACAGAGAGATGAAGATTTGTCTCAGGAGGAAATTTAGCTTTTACAGAAGCTCAAGAAATACCACCACTCCAGACCCAAACACACAAGGGAGTAACCAGTTAGGAATTGAAAAGACGTATTGCTGTAGGTATGAAGGAGGCCAAACAGCATTTCCTGATACATTTCTATGGAATTAATTCACAGGCTAAATGTACTCAATGTGTGTTGGAGTTAGGATGTGCAGCATAGTTTGTAATAGGTGTCACTTTTGTCTTCACTCTCTTATCTTTTGCTACCTCCAACTGGGTAAGAGTGTATAACTAAGCCTTGCCTTTTTAATTTGGTGATCCTCAGTTGAAGTTATGTTACCAGCCAAGCAAAGTGTAGAAAATTGGACTGGTTATCATCGAGTTGTAGAACATGTAAAAGATGCCACTACTCACATTAAACAAACATAGACTAAGAGGGTTAAGGTTGGTAGCAGTGGGGGCTTGGAGTCTGCCCTGGTTTTCCTATATAATTGTTCTGTTTCTAGAACAGCTCAACGTGACACTGATGTGGACCTCCAAGCATATGTAGCAGTGCACCATCTCCACACATCCACTCCCTGAATAGTGACTGGGCATGCACAAGCCATAAATACAGCTTGATATAACTCGGCTAACAGGTCTTCATGTGCATCGTGATTGGTAACTGTAACATATGCCCAAGTCATTTTGTAAAAAGATACAAAGGAAGAAGTTAAAGCTGCTTCGCTGAACACTACTCAGATCCAAAAACTGCATATACTATTTGTACCACATTGGTAAGGTGATGTCACATGTTTAAAAGAAGATCAATCAAAAACATTCAAGGGGTTAAAGGTGATGAATTTTTAATAGAAATGTTGAACAATATGACAACATATTGAAATTCTGTAAGCATTTTTCTTTTCTTTACATATTCAACAATTTTTCTTTTTGCAATTTACACATCAGTGTGCCATTTATTACTTTGTCCTAGGAGAGGTCCCTGTTGCTCCTTTACACTATTACCAATATTATTACCTTTGCCATTAGCAAAGTATTTCTGAATTAATGTTACTAATTACATTTAGTATTTACATTTTCCCCCTGCAGTGACAAAGACATGTTGTGCTACAAAACCCTTATGAACTGTATCCTATACAGTCCTCCAACCTGTTAATGCAAATGCTTTACTTTGTTCCATACTTAATAAAATATGGAATGTGTGGGTAAATGGAGCATTAATCATTTTGAAATTACAAAAGTTTTACAAGAAACCAAAGGAATTCCAATTAAGTCTGTAATTTTAGCTGTTATACCAGATTTCTATCTCACCTCTTTATGATTTTATATAAAGACAGGCATGTTTTAGCTGCACTGTAAAATACATTTGTTAAAATAAGCCTCAAAGTTAGCCACCTTTGAATTAGTTACCATAATGAAATTGTGCAGTTCTTTGAAGGGACTTGATCACTGCTGCAGTTAAGAGCAAATTAAGCAAAGTATATAAGCATTACACACACCACACAGAATGTAAAAAAAAGTTTGAAACACCAAATGTGTGCTTTAAATTAAATGATTTATGAAATATTTTCTTAGATCATCTTTAGCTATAATCAGCAGCCTGCTGTGTTAATGTACTTTTCCCTGTTCAAATATTTAGCACATATTCATGCATAAATTATACACAAATTGTGGGCATTTAGGTAGCTATAATTCAATACAATCATTGTCATAAAAAACTCTGCAATCAGTTTCTGCAAACTATTCCCAAAAATATTAATGTAGTACTAGAAATACAATGGTTTATTAAAAAGAAAAATACAATAAAGATTTGTCCAAAATAGTTTACCTACAGTAAATGGTTGCAAACACAACGCATTTCAGATTTAAAAAAAAAAAAAAAAAAGGTCAATTGCATAACCTCATGCACTTCTAAGTTTCATTTTGCATGGTAAAATGAAATTAAAAATGCAAAAGAAAGACCACACCACTTCACCGCCTGTTTTTTTTTTTTTCCTTTTTAGATAACCATGATGAACTTACACATCAAGGTGCCACTAAGGCTTAGTAAACAATACTGCTTGTAAATTTTCTTATTACATAGAGGTTTGAATTTGTGATAATGTAAAAGACATGATTTCACTTAAATGAAAACAAGTTGTAAAGTGATATGGTAGTGTGTAAATCAGACTCTCTTTACAACATTCACAGTATATTCACACAAAAAAAAAAAAAAAAAAAAAAGAAAAAGGAAACAAAATGGCCATGGAATTAGAACGCTTGCATGGAAAAATAAATAAAAGCCACATATATAAATTATAGGAGTTTCTCAAAACAAGCTTGACCAAGTCCTGATTAGGCAAATTAAACAGCATACTCTTGCCAGTTTAAAAAAAAAAACTCACAAACAAGGAAGACAAAATAGACTTCAACAATAAAAAAAAGAATCTGTTAATGGCTAAATATTTAACACATGGCCCACAGCAATTTAGGAAATAGTACCCAAAAAAGCCACTGCATATTGTATTTAAATAAATTCATTCATGTAAATATGAAGAAAAATTCCTACAAACCTTAGAGCCATTACTGATTATTCAAAAAATTCCTCAATTTTCATAGAAATAATAATAAAAAAACCTTGATCTTCAGTAAATCTTTCAGCACAGAGAAAACTGCATCATAGTAGTGTCCTCTAACACTCAGCAGTGCTGTAACTGCACTTTTTAACCACAATCCAAAGCCAAAACAGATTACAAAATGACTACTACATTTAGTATATTGTATGAAATAATAGAAAACTTTTAAATATTCTTTCAATACAATGAAGGCAGTAAATAGACTAACTACATGGTCAAAGTACTGTGCAAACCACAAATCTTTTATTTAGTTTTTTTTTACATTTTGTACAATTTAAGTGCAGTCTCATTTTGGGTTTTGGGATTGGTGGTGTTACTTTGTAGAATACTGGCTCCTTGGCAAACAAATATAGCCCTAACATTTTCTACCCAAAATTTTTATTAGATTTCCAGCAGAGAAAGGACTAGAGACAAAGAGAGAGGAGTTAAAACAGAGGAATGAAGGAAAGAGGCTGAAGAAAATATATATTTCACAGACTATGTTAAAGCTGTGTATCTGCATAACTTAACACCAATAGTAAGCCATCATACAAGCAGCCACATAAGTTAAGACAAACCAGGTACCTGCTGTGATCAAATGACATTTCTTAACTAGATCATTCACAATATTCATTTTTTTTACATTCCGATACTTTAAAGTAACACAAGTGTACTGTTCCGTAATTCTTTTTTCTAATCTTAATGCAAGAAAGAGGTAGATTAATGAGTGGATAATTTTAGATTCATGTCCATGTTTCAGACTCAAAGTGTATACTTTTGCCTGTTGATTTGACGATAAAAGACTAAAAATATGAAATGTAAATTTCTTTTCTTCATGCTAGTAAACAAATTGGGTCACAAGGAGTCAAAAAAGTCTTAATACAGCAGTATATTTTCCTCCTCTCTATCAATAAGTGCATAAGCTGCTTTATGGTAATTCGAACGTATGACTGTCAGGCTTTGGCTGCATAAAGTGTTACCAAGCACCTTAAAAAAATAACTTAAAAAACAGAGAAAAAAAAATCCATCTAGAGATTTGATGTGTGTGTGTGTGTGTCTGTGTGTTCCATTAAAGTTGAAATCCCTCCATTGGAGCCTCTTGTTGCTGAAAGATAAATTGTTGCTGACTTTCATCCACCTGTGGAACAATACTTGAATCTTCCTCCTCTACACCAAAATAATGCTCAATTAAATCAAAAGCTTTCTGATAGATCTCTTGATTCTCATGGCTCTGAAGAAATTCAATTTTATCCAAACCTAAAAAGGAAAAAAAAAAAAGAGAACATTTACAATAGTTAAAATGCTTATATTACAAAACACATTTGAGTGCCTGTAAGAAGGGTTACACTATCACCTTACAGATCTGATGTTCTGAGTTTACATCCCCACACAAGGTCACTGTTCATGTTGAATGTGCAGTTCAATCCTAAGTCATCCTCTCACATCACAGAAGACATGATGGTAAGGTAAATTGGTGGTTCAAAATATTTTATTAATATTTCCATTATATAGCCAAAGGTTTATTGACACCTCTCCAAATTATTGAGTTCAGTTGATTCAGTTGTACCCACTATTAACAGGTGCATAAAATAAAACACACAGTCATGCAATCACCATTGATAAACACTGGTAGTAAAATGGGTTGTAGTGGAGAGCTCAGTGACTTTAAAACTTGGTACTGTCACAGGATGTCACAAGTCAGTACATGACGTTTCTGCTGGTCTACACAGGCCCCGGTGAACTATAAGAGCTATTATTGTAAAGTGAAAGTGTTTAGGAGCAACAGTTGCACCACCTTGATGTAGCAGACCACTCAAACTCACATGATGACTCCACCAAGTGCTGAAACGCATAACCATAAAATTTGCCTATCTACTGTTACATCACTCACAACTGAGTTCCAAACTTTAATGTTGGGATTTTCATAAAATGAGTTTCCATGACTTGGCAGCTGCACACACATAAGATCGCTAGCACAATGCCAAGTGTTAGGTGGAGAGTTGTCAAGCAAGTTGCCACTGGACTCTGGAGCAGTGGAAACATGTTCTTTGGAGTGATGAATCGTGTTTCACCATCTGGCAATCTGTTGGATGAATCTGGATTTGGCGGATGCCAGGAGCACTCTATATACTGCGTATAGTAAAGTTTGGTGAAGGATGAGGGATAACAATCTGGGGTGTTTTTCATGGTTTGGGATAGGCCTATTAGTTCCAGTGAATGTTAGTATTAATGATACAGCATAAAAAGACTTACATAAGGGTCTTCCATAAATTTGGAAGCGCATATTGTTTCAGTTCCAGCATAACTGTGCCCCTGCTCACAAAACCAAGTCCACGGAGACAGTTTGACAAGTTTGGTATGGATGAGCTTGAGTGGCCTGCCAAAGCCCTGACCTCAATTGCGAGTCAGGGTTTTTTTTGTCCAACATCAGTACTCTCTTTGCTGAATGGCCAAAATTTCTCAGACACACTAAACAACTGTGTGGAAAGAGTAAAGGCTGGTATAGCCGCTTGGGGTGGCCAACTCTGTTATAATGCACATGGTTTTGGAAAAGAGTGTCCAACATGTAAGTGTCACACTCAGGTGTTAGTGAACAAATGTTGAGGAGGTAGTGTTTACTTTCCACAGTCATGTTTCAATTCTCATATACTTTTTGGGAAAAGAAGAATCCTGAGGTTTCAAGGTAAGTTCATGTTTAGCATCATCATCAGCAAGTAATCCAAGTCAAAGAGCAAGAATATCAATACACTATTTCCATAAAAAACATGAACTTGAAATTGGCCTAGCACAAGGGTGAGGGTGGATTTGTGTTTGAATTTGCCCCAAGTTGGTTTCTTGTCTGGCACTCTGTGCTGCTAGGATAAGCAGTGAAATATTTAACTTTGTTCCACACAGGTAATGACCAGATTTACAATAGATAGATAGATAATTTATCTAACTATAGGTTGAAAGAAAAGTGTTTTATGTTTTGGTAGAAGCTTCTCAAGTGATACTAAATTTTCTTCTTTTTTTAAAACAACTCTTCTGTTGTAGACAGGAAAAGGAATATTTCCTTAAAATGTTTTTTTCTTTTTAAACAATTACTGTACTCATGCTCTGTTTGAGAGTTTAACTGTGTTATATATATATGTTTTATTTTACTCTACATGTACCTTGACTGCTGTAGTTTGAGAAGCATCCCAGATACGCACGGAAGCCAAAGCAAAAGAGTGAGAATTTGAAAACTCCAGAAAAAGAAAGTCTGCAAATCTGATTTAAAACTGGTGTTCTACAGTCTTGAGGTGTTCCAACAATAATCAATTCTAATTCCATGAACTCCACTATATTTTGAATCACCCAATTTAACAATCTGAAACACTAAACTAAACACTAAACTGACTAAATTAGAAGATACAAAATATATTTGCAGATAATTGCTAACCTACTTAAACATTTTCCTAAAATATACAATACACAAGATCTCAATTTTCAAAATAATCAGTACAAAAAAAAATTCTAGGAACAAGCTATTGGATAAAATCATGCATAAACCACAAAACTGCATCATACCATATGCTTCTTCAATCAGGGCACAATATGGATTGATGCCTGTTCCATTTTGTTTGGCTTCTTGTTCTCCTAATCTCAAAATGTTTTCCAGTCCATTAAGAGCAACCTGAACTATTTTAGAATCCATCACTGTTAGAAGATCGCATAGTGGCTTGATACAATTCAATGATACCAAATACCTATACAATAAAAACAAAGGAAGTGTGAAAAGTTTTTCACAAAAAAATAAATAAATAAAATAAGAGAATCCCAACTTGAAAAGTATACATTTCCAGTAAGTGCAAGCATTTATTACCAGTATTACTTTAGGCAGAACATTAAGGCTTACTTTATCTGTTCAGGTGTTCCACCAGAAGTGGCATTAGTGATGGCCCATGCTGCTTCTTTCCTTGTACGAAATTCAGCCTTCTGTAGAATCTCAATCAGGAGGGGAAAAATATTGGAATCAATAACTGCCTAAAAACAAATAAAAGAATTATACATACAGATACTGCTTGTCCCTGTCTGAATATTAGAAAACGCAGAGTTAACATTTCTAAAATTTGTAAGGACATGTAATGGGGATTTAATACAATAAAGTAATCCAATTCTTTTAACATATTAATAAATTGCTACAGAGAAATCTTTTTTTCTTTTTTAACTTTTTAATTACATTTAAATAACAATATATCAAAACACCCTTCCATGCTTGCACACATGCACTTTACGTTATGTGTAGTTTTTTTTTGTAGTTTTGTGTTCCAGATAGCACTGTGGTCCTGGAGGAATGTTGTTTCGTTTCACTATGTACTATATTAATTGCATATGGCTGAGATGACAATAAAACCTACTTGACTTCTTTAGTTGTTTGTACTGTGAATAAGGTAGTATGTCATAAACGGCACAAGGCACTCTGTTTCAATACCAGTTACAAGTGAAAGTAATCATAATTATATGCAGCAATATGACAACAATACACGGGAAATGTTGTTTTCATGTGTTTAAATATATAGGATATTCCGCAAAGTTGCAGTAACAGCTATACCGATCTGAATGCGGAGAACATCAAGAAACCAGATATAAAAAAGTGATCCTTTACTTATCTGACAAAACTAACTCTAGGATTGAAAAGGTGAGAACGCACAGTATCATTAAGACTATTTGCTACACTAATCAGCCTATAAGATCTAGAAAATGCCGATATAGTGTGGAGTCATTTAATGAAATGTAGACCTTGGAAACAAACGTGCACCGATGCAGCAGGTATCTCATTTCAACTGACAAGGCTTACTACTGAAGAACAAATGACCTGAAATATTTAGCAGCTTGTTGAACAACTGTGATGGCTTAGTTCCAACAATGCTCCTGTCACAAATTTTCACCATTTCAGCGTTAGGGGTTAGGCACCTTTGAAATCAAAGGACCATACATTACGAACATCTTATGAAGTCACAAAGGGCATGAGAGGAATAAAAAAAGGCAATCACCATGAAGTGATATGGTTACTATCAGAACACAACAGCTTCCTCTCTGGTATTCTGCAGCTTACTGTTAACCCCAAAGACTGCAGAGAATGAACATACCTTTTCATGCCTAAACCTTACCTTTACTAACATGTCAACCTGCGCCATGGTCCAAGCGTGAAAATGTTTAATGAAGCCATATACAGAGGTTACTGCCTGTGGTCAATTAAAGGTGTATGACACTTTGAAGGCTATACTGCACTTCAGAAACACCCTAAATGTTTAACTGATAAAGGTTTTAACAGAGAAACTAAATGGTAATTGGTTGGGTCTAAATTAAGAATCAAGATTATTATCAATAATGAATTGAAATTCATTTTTGTCTATACTGGAAAAATATATTGAGTGCATTCAGATTGTGGTAGAAGAGTGCTATGCACTCATGCACAACAAATCTTTACCAAAAAAAAAAAAATGTAAAAAGTTGCAGGTAACCCTCCACCCCGTATAAAAAGCTGGACTACCAGTAACAGGTTTGCAAGGCTGACATCCAAGTAGAATACCATACAAATTTAGAATTTGTCCACCACATTTTGTTTTGTGTCACAGGAAGGAAAATCTTGATATAAAAATCATACAATCTGCAAGCACTGTCATATGAAACTTAAGCACACTTAAAACAATGAGAGTCTCACTCTTATTGGGCCAATTTATGCTTAATTTCAAAATCCTCACAAATGCAAAGTAAAAAAAAAATGTAAAAGAATTTTTTTTTCTCCATGCAATCTGCATCAGCCTTTGATAATTCTAGTGTTCAGATCGATTTGCTCATGTTTAACAAATACAGTACTTCACTGATAAAACAGCACATAAATAATGTAGTGACACATCTCATAAGGCAAAATATGCATACAGTCTCCAGACTTTTAAATATATGCACACGATGAAGCTAAACCAATAAGAAATAATATTTCAAATATAAATTTGGTTTTAGGGGTAACAACAAAGTAAAACGCAGGAATCCAACTTCTTTTCTAAGTTTTACTTTTATATTTTTTCTTCTCTATTTAAGGCTTATTAAGACTTAAAATTAAGAAATTTTGTTTAGTTGCCGGACTCCAGTTTTTACTATTTTCCATGTAAATCTATGAAGTACAAGTATATTCCAATTGAAGTTTAAATGTTTTAACAATTCAGCTTTAAAAGATTTGTACCATTGTTATTTTAATGATTAAGCAATGTTTCACAGCTATTTTGACAATTGCTGCCACCTAGTGGTTTTGGGTTTTATACAGACTACAAGCAAGCATGGCATAAATCAAAAGAAAAGTCTTTCATGTGTTCATGCATGTATATAATACAGGGTGGTCCAGATCTAATTATGCAGATTCAGATCATCTGGATGACTTTGATTTATGCAGGGATGATTCTAGTTCTGCGCAAAGACGATTCTTCATGTCGTCAGTTCGCACACTTCTCAATGGTCTGGGATTTTTTTGGGTGATTTTCTATGTAATATACTTAATAAGTTATAGCATAATGAAAATTGCATAATTAGATCTAGACCACCGTATACATTAATTTTTCAGTCTCTGTACTATAGTTGGAAATCTGCACAAATGTACACCATACGAAAAATGTAAACAAGAACAGGCTGATCAGCCTAAAATTTTAATCACTACTTATTACTACCTATTACAATATTTTAAAATGTTTTCCACATACCCACACTCCCCTGTGTGTAAATTTTGCATAAAGGTTTTTCCTCACATAACCAGTCTCAATCTGTGTCCCCTTGTTTAACTCATTTTAAAGTAACAGCTGTAACTCCATTGTACTAATTCTCTTCACAATGTGTACGCTTCTATCATCTTGCTTTCCTAACCTCTGTTTCATTAAACAGAAAAGATTTAACCCCTTTAATCTTTATACACTTGACTACCCTGCAGTCCTAGGAGTCTAATTGCACACTTCTGGACTTCCTCTAGGTTTATTCTATCTTTATCATAACGCAAATCAGCACTGTAAAAAAGTATCACAGATATGATATCACTAGAACATAGTATAGCCGAAAAGCAACTGGTCTTGACTTATACTAAAAACAAGATGCTACATAACCTACTAACCTATTAGATTTCTTAATTACTTCAGTACATTGCCTGGACAAGGAAAATGTCAGGTTTCAGATGTCCTAATTGTGTATTCAATTTTAACAAATTTACAGCCTGTGTGTACTTAACATTTCATCAGCCAACAGCTGACTGTCTGAATTTTGCACAAGTCCTTGAATGTAATTGTAATGATTCTGAAAAGTGTTGCTAGATCTTTTCTTTAATAATTGTCTACATTAACTTACCCAAGATACAGGCTTATATTTATTAGGATAGGACCAATCATTTCTTTTACAGAGGACATCTACTAGCTTCCAGTCTTAACTACTAACCATCTTAAGATTACGAGTTAGTAGTTTATGACTGCTAACTTCCCAGTCCCAGAAATTCAATTGGTTTCAGTGTTTTTATTACTATTCTCTACAACAACAACAACAACATTTATTTATCTTGCACATTTTCATACAAATAATGTAGCTCAAAGTGCTTTACATGATGAAGAGAAAAAAAAAAGACAAAGTAAGAATTAAAATAAGACAACACTAATTAACATAGAATAAGAGTAAGGTCCGATAGCCATGGAAGACAGGGAGAAAAAAAAATAAATAAATAAAAAAAAAAATAAATAAAACCTCCAGGAAGCTGGAGAGAGAAAAAAAAAAAAAAATGCAGAGGTTCCAGACCATGAGATCACCCAGCCCCCTCTGGGCTATCTTCCTCCCTCAATTTCCTAATCACATAGAGAAATTAAATATTCCATTTAAGTAGACACTGTTAAAGAATCACTTTTCCCAACTCAAAGCTGACTTGCTGATGGCCAATCTTAAGTTATTTTAAAAACTTGATTCCTACGTTCAGTAATTCTTGTTTGTTTTGTGGTCCACTTGGACACATTGAATTCTATACTCAAATTATGGACATTTTATTGATTCACATTAAATACAGTACCTGCTTTTGTTTTCTGCTTTTGTTTTCTGCTAAGACCCAATCTATGTTGGTTGGTCTGTCTAGGGCTAGTGCTCTCCTTCAGGTTATTCATTTGTTTCACTTCACTGAACTAGTCATATTTAGGATTTTGTGTTTTTTTTTTTTTTTTAAACATTGTGCAATTAAGGTATAAATAGCTCTATAATACTCTGCAAATACGCTATCTCCCTGATAAGTCTGCTGCTGCTCCAGATAATTTTTTTCATTCTTTTTAATTAAGGAACATGGATATTATTAAATGTCGTAAGGTTTTTCTAGTTGCCAAGGTTGGTCCAATGTCCTGAATTTGGCAAAAGATACACTTTACCCTGATATATGCTTTCCTTGGACTTCTTGTTAAATGGTGTTCTTTTAAGCGATTTATCATGAGTGGTTATGTAGGTAATAATTTAAAATATTTATGAAAAACTAATGCTGTGCTGAACAATAAAATGAAAAAGAAACAATGCAGCATAGCCTTGATGTTCTGCTATGGACTTCCCCTGCCAAATGCAAAAGAAAAAGACTCACTGTATGAAGAATAAAATGGATACATTATGAAAGAAAATGTATAATAATATTACTCCATACAATATGCAATCAGCAGGGGGTGTAAAGGTGGATTGAAGTATCACTATATTCAGCATGTGATAGGGAAAAATCCCACTGCAACCCATTGAAAACATGTTAAAAACTTAATTCATTTGGCTTAAATTATTTTTCAGCACTATGAATCAATTTATTATTTTGTCTGATACTTGAAGCACATTTTATTATGCCCCCATGATATGGTGCATTTCATTTCTTTAGGATATTGAATATACAAGACCTAAATAATATTCATTTTGGAATCCTTTTGAGCATACCTGAATCTGAGCTCTATTCCCAGCTGTAATGTTAGAAACTGTCCAACAGGCTTCCTTCCTAATGGATTCTTTAGGACTGCTAAGCAAATGCAGAAGACATGGCAACGCTGAACAATTTAATATTACCTAGAAGAAAACATCAAAAACTAGGGTTATCCTTTGCAGCATCTAAGTTAAAACTCATGAACATAAAAATTAAATTATATAATCTAAAAGGTAAAACATCTGTTTGAAAGACTTAATAATGTATGAAGCACAAAACTATATATATATATATATATATATATATATATATATATATATATGTATATATGTATATATGTATATATGTATATATGTTACCGAGTGGTTTCCATGCCCGGAGAGGACACCTGCCTTTTCCATTCTCTTTTTACATATCGCACAGCCATATCAGGCTCACTCTTGATATCCGGAGGAACATTGTGTCTTATGTATTGAATGACTGGGACAGGTTCAAGGTGTGGACTGATGACGGTACAGGAGATAATTACTGTATACTACACAGGAGCACTATAAGAGTGAAATGCTTAAGTCCTTCACCTATGGTTCTGCATGTGAGTTGATGGCTGCCGTTGAATTGTTCGGTTGTCGCTTTCAAGTGTACCAAAATAGCCAAATACTTTACACCTTTGGACAACTGCCAATGCCTCTTAAACATCTTAGATTCACAGGTGACTATTTGAGTAGTGGACCCATTGATGTTTATGAATGTTTAAACTCTCAAAAGCTGGATGTGAAGTTATCGATAAAACCGGTTGTATGATTACAACGCTTGACAGATGCCGAATGTCACTTCAACAAAACAAATCCTGCAAATACTAACGTAATTGAAACAACCCATGAAACTCAAACCGATTATGACAGCACCAATCCAAGCTGTGAGATATGAGGCAAGATTGCTTTTCACATGGCCAAATGTACGTTGCATGCTCAAGAATAAGCTCAACGCACAGCTCGGTCATATTACAACCAGAGGGCCGAACTGACAACGTGGCATACAAAGAGATCCTTAACAAATCATTACTGGTATATTTTCCCTCAGTTTAAAAAGGTTTACTTTTCTTCTTAATAAAAATTTTAAGGCAGTACTTCGCCGCAGAGAAGTGCAGGTATTTTGCTAGTGAGAAAATAATTAAAGGTTTCTTTCACAAAGTCACAATCAGATGTGTCAACAGATCCTGGTTTAACTGCCTACAAAAAAAGAGGGTACAGTATGTAGTATCATCTACTGAGGCTTCATATTTTCATTATTTCTTCATCTAGCATAAAAAAGTTCATTTGTAATAGATTAGATTGAGGCTATAAACTAAATGTCTGAAGACAACAAAGACAGAGTAATAGAACTTGGTAATGACACCTGCAAGACACATAACTAGTCTATGATGAATAGTTAATAATTGAAGTGTCAAAATAGCAAAAATGTAAAGGTGAAATAGTCACATAAGTATACTATTTATATTTGAACATATTCAAACAAAGATTAAAATAATAGATACTTTATGCATGTTTGCACTTAGTGCTTTTTTAATATTTATACCGTATGCTTCTTTTTGCTTTTGGGGTCACGAGATTGAGTTTCAAAAGTCCATGAGAATTGAAATCAATAGTAGGAGGATGCCAGAGAACAGTTAATAATCTTAGTACAAACTGTACATCTAAAAGCAGACTAGTGTGAGAAGACACTAGAATTCCCGAAGTCTACAAAAAAAAAAAAAAACTCATAATCCCGGGCCACCTTAAATTCCTTCTCACCTCTCCATCAGCGTCTTCTGTGTTGTAAGTGTATTGATCAGTACAAGCAGCCTGCTATTGCATCTCCCTGCCTACCTCCGCAGTTCAATTCGCAAAGAAAGTTCTCAGTGTTTATCTTGGAGTGAAGTGCCTGGAGTTGTAGAGGGCAAATAATGTATCATCACTTGGAATACATACATTTTATGTGTGCTCCGGGTCTATAACAATCTATGTAAACACATCGTTAAAGCAGAAACTTTTTTCATGTTTTAGTAATAATTGACAAAATGTAGACATGAAGTGTATAATGTGTGAAGCCTGAAGTCCAAATATCAAAAACACTTTCACAAAAGGTATTCTTAATATTACACAATAAAAACCACACACTTGATTTGCATCTGTAACAACAGGTGTACATTTAAAGTTAGCAATTTTTTTTTTCAGGTTTATTCTCTCAGTCACGCTCATGCTCCCACATCCCCTCACACTAATCCCTGAAAAACCCCCAATACGAAGCGGTTTTCAAATAAAGACGTGGTATAACAAACTTGTTTTGCTATAACACCTCTTTATTTGAAAACAGTGTCAGCTCTTGTGTGTGAATGAGACTGGGAAAACTGTGGACATGGGTGTGAGTGGTGTACGTGACTGAGAATGATTGCAGATGTGAATTTTTTATATTCAGTTTTATTCTTGGGTGTTCCTACTCACGCTGAATTAGTATGCACCTTCTGGTCCATGATGTCAAAGCTGCATTGACAAAAAAGAGAGACATAGGTATATATGACATTTGGAATAATTCATTTTATGACCTGTATAGCACATTTCGGGAAACGTTGCACTAATGCAACATTGTATTCATTCGCATACCTTCATGTGGCTGTAGTCAGTGACAGCATTTGTTTGTTTTTTTTTTTCCTCCGATCTTGCCCAGTCTCCACATTTTGGTGCTTGGTGGCATTTCTTTTGTATTCCAGGAGATGCAGAGGACAGAATAGTACAGAGAGGTCAGTTCCACACTATATACAATTATCAAATTCAAATGTTAACAGTTCCAACACACCCAAGGACTATCCTTCTTACACATCTCTCTATGCTATGGTTCCTATTACACTGAAGGAGCACCTAACACTGAACTTTCTTTCCTGGGGGAAGTGGAGGTTTTAGAACAGACGCTGGTTAATTTTGCATCCTCTTTTCTTTTTCCATCGCCTTTTCTTGTAAGAAGTGACAACGAAGTTCCTCTTCAAGGTGAGCCATGAACACTCTTCTTTTCTCAGATGTACATTCATCGCCGACAGGTTAAGCAAACTTTTTTTTTTTCTTTTTTCAGTTTTATGCTCTCAGTCACATTCACACTCCCACAACCCAAACCCCTGATCAGACGCGGTTTTCTGATCAAGACGTGTACTTGACTGGGAATAATTGTGGTTTTGAGTAGTGTTTTGAGACAATGGGACTGGAAATTCTCTGATGTGGTATCAGTTCTGTATGGTTGTGGGAGTGGGTGTGAGTTTGAGTGGTGCATGTAACTGAGAATTACTGCGAATGTGAGTGGTGTTTTGAGATAATGGAGCTGGAAATTACAGGGAACTTTGTCGCATCTTACAAGAAAAGGTGATGGAAAAAAAAGAGGAGGTAACATTGACAAGCCTCTGTTCCAAGACCTCCGCTTCCCTCAAGAAAGAAAGTTCAGTGTCATGTGCTCCTTCAGTGTAATAGGAACCACAGCATAGAGAGGGATGTCTATTGCAAGAGGTACACATGTTGTAAATGTAGAAAGGATGGTCCTTGGGTGTGTGGGAACTGTTAACATTTGAATTTAATGATTGTATATAGCACAGAACCAAAATCTTTGTACTATTGTCCTCTGGCCCTCCTGGAATACAAAGGAAACACCACCATGCACCAAAATGTGGAGATTGGGCAAGATCGGAGGGGAGGAGAAAAAAAAAAAAAAACCCCGAGGTCACGGACTATAACCACATGAAGGTATGTGAATGAATATAATGTTGCATTAGTGCAACAATGTTTTCCAAAATGTGCTATACAGGTCTTAAAATGAATTATTCCAAATGTCATATATAACAATGTCTCTTTTTGTCACTGCAGCTTTGACATCATAGACAAGAAGGTGCATGCTAATTCAGCGTATGCAGGAACACTCAATAAAACTGAATATAAAAAATGGTTGGGGGAGAAAGAACAAATAACACATCCATAATCATTCCCAGTCATGCACACGACTCACACCAACAGTTTCCCCAGTCCCAATCCTGTTCACGCACAAGATCTGACACGTTTTTCAAATAAAAACGTCATTATCTGAAAACAGCGTGAGATTGGGGGTTTTGGGTTGTTGGAGTGTGAACATGACTGAGAGAATAAAACTGTAAAAAAATGCTAAGTACCATAAATTTTCACTGGCTGTTACAGACGCAAATCACATGTATATTTTTATTGTATAATATTAACAATAAGAGCAGCTCACTACTCAAAACCGGTGACCTCTTGATGATGAATCAGCAGTTCTTACTGATGCATGATGCAAGCTGTTGTATCAATTGCCTACCCTAACCCGCTTCCTTTTTCTTCGGTTCTATTCTTGAATTAAAAACTCACTTGTTTTGTTATACTCATACCTTTTGTCATAGTGTTTATTTGATATTTGGACTTAAGGCTTCACACATTATATACCTCATGTCTACATTTTGTCAATTACTATAACATGAAAAACGTTTGTTTTAACGACGTGTTTACATAGATTGTTGTAGACCCGGAACACACATGAAATGTGTCTATTCCAAATGACGATATATTTACCTTCTACAACTACAGGCACTTCACTCCAAGATAAACACTGAGAACCTACTTTGCGATTGGGTGTTGGATGGGAAGGATGGGATAGCAGGCTGCTTGCTGCTTGTGCAAATCGACACATTTGCAACACATAAGACGCTCATGGAGAGGAGTGAAAGAATTTAAGGAATTATGGGCCAGGATTATGAGTTTTTTGTAGGCTTCAGGAATTCTAGTGTTAAAAAAAAATAATGTTACCAGTAACGATTAAAACTAGTGTGAATTAAAATAGCCAGCCACTTTTTACATCAAACTAAACAATTAAGACTAATACTGGAAACAAGCAAGAACAACTTAAAACAACTTTCATGTGAAAATTTCAATGGGTCTTACTTGAGTCTGAATATCGTCACCAGTCACAATATTTCCAACAGCCCTTAAAGCAGGTGAAATTACTTTGTAATCAGTATGCCTGTGAAAAAACAAAGCAACACCACAGAATAGACATGTTATGTTAAATAGAAGTAAATTTTTTTTGCTGTTAAACTAGTTATTTAAAATCAGTAATTTTGTTATCTGAACATCAATATTTTTCAGATATTTTTTCAGTCTACTTACTGTGGCGGATGGCTGGGTCCCATGCCTGGCCGGGACGTCCATTTTATGTATGTTCTGGGGTAGCAACCATGGGCTGCTCAATACCTCCCCCAGGATGCTTGGTGGCAGCCTCCCTGGCTGACGGTGGTTCCTCAGCTTCCCGTAAGGCTCCATGGGAGATGTAGTACTCCACAGCCCTGTTGGGATCTGGGGTGGTCCCTGAACCCAGCTGGGCTAATGTTCAGCCCCATCCGGGAGTGCAACCAGAAACAGGTGATCGAGTACCTGGAGCACTTCCGGATGGACCATAAAAGGAGCCAGCAACCACCACTCAATGCCCAGAGTCAGGAGGGAGAGGACAAAGCTTGATGGGAGGAGGAGTGGTGGTGGTGATGCCAGAAGGGAGTGTTGTGATGGGAAGAGTGTGTTTTGTGACTGTGTTGTGGCTGGAGGGATTACAGGGAAGACGTGCCCTCCAACTAAAGAAAAATAAAAACCTTTTGGTTATTTTATATGTGCCTCAGTGTCAGTCTGTGTCGGGCGCAATATAGCACCTTGTTACATTACAATAAACCAATTAATGGAATTTTACCTTTACAGTGCATTTTGCACTGCTTCACACTTCGCAAAAATGAAGGCATGCAGCATGCTGATCTCCTTACTTTCTATAGTGTAAAGAACACAAGCACAGCATTTGAACCTAGGGCACGGACTAACAGAATACATTAAACTCACCTTAATTTCAATACAATAGTAATTTAACTTTCTGCATTTAAAAAAAATTAAACAACTGCTTTGTAAATCATTTACTACTCTGTTATGGTGCACTGTCATAATGCCTGCAACTGTCACATATGTAACAAACTCATACATATGTTTCAGAAACCTTTGGCTCACTGGTTAGCTCAGTTTCACACTATGCTGTGTGTGTTTATATTGATTTTAAAAGCCTACAGCATGCAGAGGTTTCTCAATAAATAAAATGTATACTACTAAACTAAAACTAGTTGTGTTCCGGGCAGCAAGGTGGCGCAGTGATAGCGCTGCTGCCTCGCAGTTAGGAGACCTGGGTTTGCTTTCCGGGTCCTCCCTGCGTGGAGTTTGCATGTTCTCCCAGTGTCTGCGTGGGTTTCCTCTGGGCGCTCCAGTTTCCTCCCACAGTACAAAGACATGCAGGTTAGGTGGACTGGCGATTCTAAATTGGCCCTAGTGTGTGCTTGATGTGTTTGTGCGTGCCCTGCAGTGGGATGGCACCCTGCCCAGGATTGGTTCCTGCCTTGTGCCCTGTGTTGGCTGGGATTGGCTCCAGCAGACCCCCCGTGACACTGTATTTAGGATTCAGCGGGTTGGAAAATGGATGGATGGATGGATAGTTGTGTTCCAGGAACTTGAGGCCTGCTTAGTGTGGTGAACCAATTGAATATATGTGTATGTAGGACAATGTTACTCTTTTCTGACCAATGCAAGGGTTACAATATTTAATGCTAGCTCATCCCAGCATTTTGGTAAAACATTTCAACAAATCAGAAATTAGATTGTACATATGAGATACACTCTAAAACCTGGCTGTTCAAATCACCCAAAACAGCTTTAAGACTAAATATTAAAAGAATGAATTTTAGATCTATTTTCTAAATCTAAAATCATTAACTCAGTGGTAAGAATTCTGCATTTTTTTCAAACCTTAATTTGTTTTACTTACATTAGAAGTTCCACCAGCCTTCTACATACTCCAGAGTCAATTACAGCTTGAATTTTGTCATTGGGACCATCAGAAAGATACGATAAAGCCCAGCAGGCATCTGCCAAAACATCTGGATCACTGCTGAAAAGTAGCCTTGACAGGACATTCAAACAGGGAGAAACCTATATTTGGAAAAATAATTTGCCTAAAATTACTTGTAGTTATGCCATTAACAACTTTTTGACAAATAAAAGGTTAATTAGTATATGTAATAAATCAACATGAAGTTATATCATCTTCAGATTTCTTTCAGATATCAGAATGTATCATCTACATTTAATATTTAACAAATATCTTTAAAGGTATTCTTCCCAACATAACACGGCAAACCCTATTCAGCTACCCTTGCAAAATAAAATCAAATTCTGAAGCTCAGTAAAGTCGTATTGCCTACCACACTACTGTCATCTTATTCCGAGTATCTACAGTTATCTGTGTGGCCAAATACTTAACATTAGTGCAAAAACTTACCTAGTGTGGCGGACGGCTGGGGCTTTTACCCAGCCGGGACGCCTGGAGGCTGGAAGAATTGGGAGAAAGAGAGACAGACAGTATCTCCCTCGGGACAAGAGAGGGCAGTCCCCCTGGTTTGTATCGGGACCACAGGATTGGAGCTTGGAAGCTCAAACCTCTTGAGGCCTGTGGCCACTGCCAGGGGGTGCCTGGACTGTTGTGAAGCCCTGGGCAGCAGCACTTCCACCAAACTCTGAAGTGCTGCCAGAAGATCCAGGGACACTGGGAGTGTTTCCAGGTGTCCATGCAGCACTTCCACCACACCAGGAAGTGTGGACGGATAGTCGTCAAGGAGAACCTGGAGCTCTCCAGGGGCACTATAAAAAAGGCCGCCTCATTTCATTCTGATAGCCGGAATCGGGAGGTAGAGGACAGAGCTTGCAGAAGAGGAGTGGAGGCAACAGAGGATAGAGAAAAGAAGAATAAAGAAAAACAGTGAGAAGAAAAAAAAAAAAAAAGGAAAGGACTGAGCATAGGCGATTTGTGCACTGTGTAAAGGAAAATAGTGTGTGCTTTAGGGACTTTTGCGTCTCAGGGTCGGTCTGTGTCCGGGCTGATCTTCACACTAGCTTTCAGCTGTACTCAAGTTCTTGCCGAAAAACTCATTAAAAAGTAAAATCCAGAATCCTCTATATCAATTCCATTCACAATTTTTGAACACTATTATACCATCTCTATTTGGAAAACTGCACTTGGTACTACAGATAAGGCATCACAAGTGCATTACATATATCTTAAGCATAGATGTTTTTTTGATTGCACTCTAAACAATGTAATAAAATACACTGTCTGAATGTGTGGAATAATGAGACCACTACAGACTCCGTCAAACCTGAAAGTTTTAGGAGCCTCTGCTGCGTGTTCAAATTAGAAACATGTTCTTCCTGCACTTGTTTACGTAGTTTATATTAAATGCACAAGTCTAACTTCTGTCCATCTTCACGATTTATCAGATACTAGACTGTTTGCGATTCTAAAGGTTTGGCATCATGAGATCATTCATAAATAATTATAAATATAGTTGTGACCTCCACACTAGTCTTTGACAGCCATCATCAAAATCATCTAATTTGGAAAAAGTTCCTTGTACCATAATTCTTTGCTTCCAGTATTTAGTTCATATTTCAACTCATCTACTTTTGCATGATATTCCACCAGCAGAGGAAATAGTATACTGTGCTGTGTAAGCTCATAACTCTGTGCGCTATTTTTTTAATCATTAACCTTAGTAAGTGTTTGTGTATGTATATCTGTCTGGATGATAAGGTTATGGAGAAACAAATAATAATAATACCAAGCGAGGGTTGAAAAATAAGAAAAATTGGTGTTACTGGACAACTACAATATTTCAATGATATATGTTGGCAACAGCAGCAGGGCAACATCTTTATAAATCGACACACCCTAATCTTTTGGAGCAGATGAGCTCTTCGCATGAGAGGCAGTAAAAAATAAGCAGCATAAGAGTCCACTTCTCCAACTCTGGTTAAATGTTGCTATGATCAGATGCACCAACCTGTCCACACAGACTTGAAGCTGTAATTGCTGCCACCATAGGGGTGAATAGTTAAGCAATCAAGTATTTTACATTTTATAATTAGAATTAATTCAGATCTATTTTCAGTTTGACATTTAAGAACAATTTTCTGTTGATCAATGTCAAAAAAAGCTACGTTTAATCCACTGTGATTCAATATTGTATAACAACAAGATATGAAAGGTTCCAAGGAGGGGGGACAGCGTGAATATTTTATAGACACTCTCATATTTTAAACCATGTTCCAGCTTGAACAAATTTGATTAAATAAACATTTCAAAATCTGAATTAGTTTAGGCTTCAACTTGTAAAAAGAGATTTCAAAAACAAACCTACCTTGCTAAAATCAGGAGGAGGATTCTTCCCTCTGCATAAGTTAGACAAAGCCCAGACTGCATTTCTTGTTGTTGTAAGCCGACTTGATTTTGTTAATAACCTGTTAAATGCAAGTTGTCAAATAACCACAATAGTATATTTTTCTTTGCTTTTAAAATAAAAGGTTTATGCAATTTGAGTAAAATTAAAAATTACCTACCACCTAGATACCCTCTCCTCCAACTTGTAAAAAGGCATTCTTATTTGCCATCAATCCTAATTTCAAAACTTAGGACTCCTCTCATTGTAAAGTAAGGGTATGCAAACCTTTTTACAAGATGCACTTGGGGGAATTGTGAACTGTTCCTCAAAGCAAAATGCTTTCAGTATTGTTTGTTCCCTTCTTAGGGACTGCCCTGTTCAGATTATATTAAAGGCTTTCAGGAAGAATCAGCTGCAGCGACTAGTATGGACATTATAAGGATTTAGTGTACAAAGTCCAATTACTTAAGGATTTAGATTTTTGCTTGGTGTTGTCTTAATAATTAAGATGAGCCAATGCCTTGGTTGTGTAGAAAACAATGCTTCTGACAAAATTTTATACATGCCGAGTCTATTACAGTAATCCCTCACTATATTGCGCTTCGACTTTCGAGGCTTCACTCTATCACGGATTTTATATGTAAGCATATCTAAATATATACTGCGGATTTTTCGCTTATTCACGGATTTTTCCGGACAATGGGTCTTTTATTTCTGGTACATGATTCCTCAGTTGGTTTGCCCAGTTGATTTAATACAAGGGACGCTATTGGCAGATGGCTGAGAAGCTACCCAATTATAGCACGCGGTTAAGTTCCTGGGTGCCGATTGGCTCAGTGACAGACAGCAGCATTCGATTCCGCTTTGCGTTAGCCAGCATCTCATCTCTCTCATTCAGCATCAATGTGTTTCGCTGTGTAAAGTGTTAACTTTTGTGTTTATCTTTGTGCATAGTCAAGCCCTTCATTATGTCCCCAAAATGATCTGCTCCTGCTTCCAGGGCCATGCCCAAGCGCCACAGACGCCTGAAGAGGCTCCTTTAGAAGAGCTGTAACACTCTCCTTTGTTGTGCAGTAACATGTGTTCCAGGGCATACAGTGAGATCACAAAAGACAAGTCTCCTTATATATATATATATATATATAGACTAATATAGAAAATAAACCCTTTTGTTACAGGAGCCCCGTTCCTGAATTGTTCTCATTTAAACCATGTCTGAAGGTTCACTTCTTTAACATTATTATAATGGTTGACTTGGTTGTTCATAATCTGTTAATGTTGGTAAGTTTTTTTTCCTACAAATCTGTGGAAATCTTCATGGGCTATTAACACTAGAATCCCTGAAGCCTATGCAAAAACACTTCATCCCGGGTCACCTTAAATTCTTTTGCACCTCTCCTCATCAGCTTCTGGTTTGCAAATGCGTCGATCAGCACAAACAACAAGCAGCCTGCGGTCCCATCCCCCACCCAAAATACGGAGATGAAGTCAGTTGCAAACATCTCCCTGCTCAAGTCTCTTTATCATGGTGTGAGGTGCCTGGAGTTGTACAGGGTAAATAATATATTGTTATTTGGAATACACACATTTCATGTGCGTTCTGTGTCTAAATAGATCTGTGCAAGTGTAGGATGATACGAAATGAGAGGCAAGAAATGCTGAACACATACTTTTTCTATGTTATACTAATAATGGCGTGAAATGTATAACGTGTGAAAACTTCAGTTCAAATATTGATTTAAATGTGCACTTTTATTCAAGAATATAACCAAAGAAAAAAAAATATTCAATTTACATGTTACTGTCAATGAGTTAGAAACCGAAGCTCAAATGTCATTCGAAGGAATTTAAGGTGGCCCAGGATTACAAGTACTGACAAAGGCTTCAAGGATTCTACTGTTAGTGATTCTTTTTCTTTACTGTATTTTGTTCTCTGTATTCTACTGTGGCACAATTGCTGCTATCCCTGCTTTGAACAAACTACAGGGTGGTCCAGATATAATTATGCAGATTCAGATCATCTGGATGACTTTGTTTTATACGGGGACAATTCCAGCTTGGCGCAAAGACGATTCTTCATGTCGTCAGTTCTCACACTTCGATGGTCTGGGATTTTTCGGGTGATTTTCTATGTAATAAACTTAAGTTACAGCGTAATGAAAATTGCATAATTAGATCTGGACCACCCTATATTACCTTAGCCATTGAAAAGAAACATCAGAGAAATACAACATTAAGTAACATCACCTATTAACAAAGTAAAAACTTATTTCAAATTACAGTCACAGACCATAGCATGTGGTATAGGATACCCAAAAAGAAAAAAAGGAGTAAGTGATGTAGACGGAGACTGACTTTTCCTGTTTACAAGGACCACAGACCTCACAAGCATTTACTCTCTCAGTGATAAATACTTTGTGTGTGGACCACTTCAGTTACATCGTAAACCAAGTTTATGGATCATTGTATTACTTACTAGCAAAATACCCGTGCTTCGCAGCGGAGTAGTGTGTTAAAGAAGTTATGAAAAATAAAAGGAAACATTTTAAAAATAATGTAACCTGACTGCCAATGTAATTGTTTTGTGTTATGAGTGTTGCCTTCATCAAGGATTTGATTATCATTATTTCTTTCAATCAGGTTCATATTTGGGAGGATGTGTCGTGTTCAAGTTACATTCCGTGTTTGTCTAGTCTATCCCTGACCATCTCATCCTCGTTGTCAACTGTTGTAAAGATAACAGGTTTCATTCATCGAAGTGATCACCACCGAAATCGGTACTCGTGAATCTAAGATGTTTAACAGGCATTCCCGGTATTAAGTTGTGGATTTGCCTGCGAATATTTAGCGGCAGCATGTCTATGAACGTAATTTAAACTTACACCTTGCTTTCCTATTGATATGTCTACAAAGGCTTGTTCAGATTCAGAGGGTTGTTCCTGTCCTACTGCATCAATAAACAGCTCGTCTTCCTATTTATCTGAGACATCACACACTGCAGGCATGGGTTTACCTTTCCCAGTACTGCAAATTTTAGCGAAGTGCTTCAATTTACCACATTTTTTACATGGTCTTCCTTGTCACAGTCTGTTCACGTGAACCACTCCAAGTACATGCATCGAAGGTTCTCAGCTGTGCTTGTGCTATCTCGTGCGACCTTGCGATGTCCACGGCTTTATTTAATGTTAGCTCACTTAGGCACTTAAGTTTCTCTCGCACTTTCGCTGAGTTTGTGCCAAATACTAGCTACCCGTGACCGTCTCATCTTCGTTTGCATAAGCACAATCCTTCACTCGCGAACATTTAGCGGCAGCGTGTCTACTGGATTGCTGCCGACGGATGGCCTTATGTGGGCAGGTACTCAATTACGTGGGAGGCGCGACGATGAGGGACGCGACTCCGCCTCACATGGCGACCGAGCTGCAGGGTATGGCCGTATATATGTACGTAAGTAGGTTCCAGTTATGACCGTTACGTGTAGAATTTCGAAATGAAACCTGCTTAACTTTTGTAAGTAAGCTATAAGGAATGAGCCTGGCAAATTTCAGCCTTCTACCTACACGGGAAGTTGGAGAATTAGTGATGAGTAAGTCAGTCAGTCAGTGAGGGCTTTGCCTTTTATTAGTATATAGATTTAATAAGATGTGTGCTTATGTATCTAAATGTTGCATCATAAAGTAATTTTGCATTGCTGTGTAATATTCATAAATCTGCCTAAGATATATTAAGTATGTCCTCAGTGACGTGTGCTCTAGGAGAACAAATTGATTTATTTTGAGAGCTGTCATGTGACATACTACCCAAGGTGTTGGTTTATTTCACCATAGTAAGAGTTGTTTACATTCTTTAAATTTTCAAAGTGACAGGCACTACACCATGCTTGAAGAGGTAATCATTTTGAATTTTACTTGTATATATAATACAGTATTGGGTACTTCAGATTTACTCCATGGGGACTCTGCATGAGCATCTTCAAACCATTGTACAGTTTATATGTTGCAAGGCTTTTGATTATATTCAAATGAAATTATTAAGGCTACTTCAATAAATGCTTTAAATTTTTATGTTGTGCTTGTTTGTACTATCAGAGCTGTTTTTCAAACATCATGATTTTTGGCACCAATCCCATCAAATATTTCTCACAACTAATTACAGTGCACCCAGATTACTGATTTCTCAGAAGAATTTGGAATAGATACATCTTTACAAAGCATCCTGAAAATGATTACACTTTCTATACCTCTGCTTTCCTCTAGGATATCAGTAGCTATACTGACCCAGTTGCATATCAAGCAAGTTTGGTTTTTATCTACCTGCTACTTTGCTCTTGTAATATAAACTGGTACTCTACTGAATGTTAACTTTAACAAAAGAATGATAGCACCATTCTCCAATAGTCCTCTCCACAAACATCCTCAAATTTTAATAATTAGAAATCTGCATGGCCTATGTTAAATCGTAGTTTTGATAAAAAAAAAAAAAATAAAAAAAATAAAAAAAATAAAAAATACTTACTGCAACAGTGGAGGTAGTATCCCACAGTTTAACACATAGTCTCTACACTCGGCATTATCTCCAGCAATATTTCCCAAAGCCCATACAGCCTAAAATAATAATAAAACAAAAACTTTAAATACAGAAAACTGAAAATTGTCAAAGGAAAAACAAACACTGAACACTCACACCACAACAACAATTAAATCAACTACTGAATTGCTAATACTAATAAGATGGATTCTGAAACTCTTAATCTCAGGTGTTTTTATATTGGTTGAAATGCATTTGACTCACAAGGAAAACAAAGCCAAAAAAGTAAAAAAAAAAAAAAAAAGAAACTTAACCAAAATACTACTGTAATAACAACTCTAGCGTTGCTAATTAGTGTGAAATTAGTCTTGAGAAGCCAGACATATAATATATACGTCTGAGACAACCATAAGTGAATTTTGCTTAAAAATGGGTAGAAACAAATAGATAGCACATTATGTGTCACATTTCAAAACCAATCCAATGCCTCATAAAGGTAGTGCTTAAAGCAGGGATGTGGATTTTGAACAGCAAACCGCAGATGCGACAGAGAGCAAGTTTCTGATTATGATGAATCGTCTACAGATTATTAATTTTCTGAAAAGAACCCAATTAAACATATGTCTATAGCTTGTGCAGACAGCACATTACATGTGTTGAAAATAGACAAAACCTGCTGCAAGTGAAAAAACCCCTCTGTAACATCTGATTATACATTGGCAGTCAAAGACATAAATGGACTTGTGCCAAAAATGAAAGATGCACTGCCACAGGTGCTGTGCATGTAAGAATTGACAATGGTGTTCATGAAAATATGAACTACAAAATCTGCATTTGAAGTAAACAATGTGTTACACCCTGTCAAAAGGGACTACTACTAAGATAGTTGATTATAAAGAGCCATAGCCACAGGGCGAGGCTGTACAACATCCACTTATTGACTGCATATCTAAACAATTAACTAAAATTAACATTACTGTCTTAATTGGAAATGCAAACATACCATGCCAGAATACAGTGACAGTATTTTAACATGTAGTGTATACATAGAGTTTAGAAAAGCTTTGTGGTCTATTCGCTGTTATGCCATATAATGATACAAAAGTCAAAATGACAGTTGAAGTCAGAAGTTTACATACACTGGGGGTAAATTCTTTAAAACTCACGTTATAACCCCTCCCCCTCCACAGATTTTATGCTAACAAACCATACATTAGGCAAATTGTTTAAGACATCTGCTTTGTGCAGGGCATAAGTAATTTTTTCCAACAATGTTCAGAGTATTTCACTCTTATTTATTCACTTTTCATTGAATGGTTTGTCAGTATAAATTCTGTGCAGGGCTAATAAAGGGACTTTTAAAGATTTCACCTAGCGTATGTAAACTTCTGACTTCACCCATAGCAGACAAACTCTTCTGAAATGCAAAGCGCCAAGTAGCTGTTGCGGTCTACGTTAAAATTAAATCATTACGGTTCAGAGATCTTGTGCTAATGAGATCCTGAACTGATAACAGCAAATTTAGCTTTTTATTTTCTCTCAGTGTCAAATCTTTTTTCAGTTTCTTTTGCTCTCTTCCTAAAACCCTTGCAGTTTAAAGTGCATGGACTGGAGGAATTTGGGGCGAGTGGTTTAGAAAGAAGCCCCATGGGCATAGCTTTTGCAGTAGCAGATTTCATTGCTATTCACTATGGACTTTTTGTCAGGTTTTCCCAAGATGTGTAATTTCATTTGAAAATCATGTCTGGCCATATGAGGCTAGTGTGAAATACAAATACGAATAGTGAATTAAGCTATAAGGTAAATTTAATAAAAAAAAAATATGTATATACGTTACCTAGCCTGCTAATTTCAGGCTAACCTACAATGTTTTACTGATCAGTTTATTAATAAAAATCTGAAATGAGCAAGTAGAAATTAGTCTTGTTATTATGTAACTGCTCCTCTGCAGGTCATCCAAAATCTGCACTTTAATTACTTATTCTAAATAAGTTCTCTTTAATATATGATTTAAGCAAGAAGAGATTCTTTAGGCAAACTTCAAATATTATGCATATACCACATAATACAACATGCAGTGAAGAGACATGTCGAATAATATGCAACTTCTCCATGTATCAGCTGTAGGTAAAATATACAAAGAACAGCTAACAGGCTTATTGCAAGAATAGGTTAAATGAGATAAAAAACCTTGAAGGAGGCACAACTTTTCCACTTTGGCAAACTGAGGATGAAGCATTTTGTAAGTTTCTAAAATAACTTTAAAAATCAGTTCTTCAAAAGAATATGAAAGCCCAGATGAAGCTAGCTACATCAATATATCTAACATGGTATAGTGATGATGGTTGTAATCAAAAGAAGCACTGATGAGATTTTAAAATCTTGTCTTTATATTAAAATGTTGGTCTAAATTGCCTGTTCTTGTCAAAAAATCATTCAAAGTTCTTTATTGGCATTCTAGTAATCTTCCATGGAACCTGGACATTGTGGGTACCATCTATTGGTATCAATCTTCTTCAATATCAGATATTAATCTCTGTTAGAATCATAATTGCAGTCTAACTAAAACATATGAGATGCTGTATGTAGAACAGCTGTAAACCAAACCAGCCACAGGGGATACACAAACCAGTGTGTTTCTTCATGCCGGTCCCAAGCCCAGATAAATGGGGAGGGTTATGTCAGGAAGGGCATACAGTGTAAAATCTTGCAGACAACAATACAGATTTCCATACCGAATCAGTTGAGGCCCGGTTAACAACTAAATGGAAGGGGACTAAGACCAGGTGGATGGGAGGTGGAGTCCAATTGTTCTATCATGGTTTGGGTGGGAGGAGAAAATAGGATAGGTGTTAATTTTGAAGAAAAAGTATGTGAAGAGTATTTTGGAGGTGAAAAGAGTGTCAGACAGAGTGATGATTATGAACCTGGAAATTGAAGGTGGTGATGATGATGAATGTTGTAGGTACATTTTCCCCACAGGTTGGGTGTGCTATGGATGAGAAAGAAGATTTTTGGAGTGAGTTGGATGAAGTGATGAACAGTGTACCCAAGGGACAGAGAGTGGTGATTGGGGCAAATTTTAATGGACATGTTGGTGAAGGGAACAGATAATGAGATGAGGAGGTGATGGGTAGGTATGATGTCAAGGAGAGGAATGAAAGGTCAGATGATAGGATGGACATGGCTGTGGTGAATACATATTTTAAGAAGAGGGAGGAACATAGGGTAACATACAAGAGTGGAAGAAGATGCACACAGGTAGCAAGAAGGGTGCTTGGCGAGACACCTGGACAGAGGAAGCAGGAAAAGGAAACCTGGTGGTGGAATAGGGAGTATTCAGAGGAAGAGGTTATCAAAAATGATGTGGGATAGACAGAGAGATGCAGAAAGTAGACAAGAGTACAAAAGATAAGGCATAATGTGAAGGGAGAAGTGGCGAAGGCTAAAGAAATGGCATATGATGAGTTGTATGAGAGGTTGGACACTAAGGAGGGAGAAAATGACCTAAAAAGGAACGACTAGATAGAGGGACCAAGCTGGGAAAGATGTGCAGCTGGTTAGGGTGATAAAGGATAAAGATGGAAACATACTCACTACTATGTTAGGTAATTTGAGGCTGATATTCAATGACAAACACTGAGGCCAGAAGTTAACTGCACAGTAGGCATTTTACTAAGAACGTTACATAACCGCTTGTCCAAGATATTTCTTAACCCCACTCTGGCGCCCCCTTCTGCCTGGGAATACTACCAATCATTGTTACATTTATTTCAATACATAACATTTCCCTCCCACCTATTTATAAAACCACAAAGAATAAACAGTCAAAATGAGCAAAACTACTATAACAAAGCTGTAGTTCACTGCCACATATCCAGAATGGAGCAGTTCTGCTTGAAGGTAACTATTTACATAAATACATTGTACTGTTTCAACTACTTTATAACATTTAAAGATTTAAACGATCTGGAGGCTTAGATACTCGCAAAGGATAGCGTCTGCCACTGCTCTCTGTAGGTGAAGTTGGAGGTGCATATGTCTAAGGTTCACTAGTTTGAGGAACCATGACTGGAATGACCGAGCTTACTCCCGCAGGGTTATGCCCTGCATCGACTGTATTATTCTCTAATGTTACTGGTGACATTGTTACCAAGTTGGAAGAAGGTGTCTCTTCTGGCTGTGTGACCTGTGGAACACTTTCATTTGCTCGGTTGAGTAGTAACTGGTCTGCATGCCGTTTCCAATCTTCAGCATTCCCAACTTTTACATTGTAGGAGACTGGTCCCAGCTGGGAGGTTACCACTCCAGGTGTCCACTTTTCTCCCCTTCGGTAATTCCGGACCAGCACTGGGTCACCCACATTAAATTGTCTGGATTTCCGGTTACTGTGCAACAGCTGAACATCTTGAGACTGACTCACTGTAGAAGCCACATTTGGTTTAAGCACATCTAGCCGTGAACGTAATTTGCAACCCATAAAAAGCATAGCTGGAGATTCCTTTGTTGTAGCATGTGGAGTATTGTGATATGAGAGTAAAAACGTGTCTAGTCTTTGCTGTACTTCAGGTATACCATAACGACTAAAAAGGGTCCTCATGACATGAACAGTCTTACTAGTTGTGACACTATCCATTAGTTGAACCTCAGGCCACTTTGAGTGGGCATCGACTACTACTAAGTACATATGGCCTTCATAAGGCCCAGCAAAATCAACATGAATTCTCTGCCATGGCCCACTTTTTTGAACACGCTGACATAACTGGCAGTTGTGTACTTGTTGCTCAATCTGGCTGTCGATACCTGGCCACCAAACATAACTGCGTGCCAAGGACTTCATCCTCACTATACCTAATTTAGGGGGCACCATTACTCTGCTCCCCCACATCAGGCATCCTTGTATGGTAAGCTCCGTTTGTCTGTTGATGAAAGGCTGTAACTCATCATTATCCCCCAATTGCTTAGGAAAATGTCCCAGCAACACAATATCCATTAGTTTAGACAATGTAGGGTCCAACATGTTCTCTCTACGAATTTCTGCACTACTCACCGGTAGTAATTCCATTTGTTTTATGTAAAAAAGGTCAACTGTGTTCTGGCTCTCCTTATGTTTGACTAGTAAGGGCAAATGAGAAAGCCCATCAGCATTGGCATTGAGAGCAGCCTTCTTATATTCTATGGTGTAACTGTGGGCTGCTAATATTAATGCCCACCTCTGTATCCTGGTAGCTGCCATAGACGGTACCCCTTTCTCTGGGCTAAAGATTCTTGTCAGTGGCCAATGGTCTGTGAAGAGAGTAAATTTCCGTCCATATAGGTATTGATGAAACTTCCTGACCCCAAACACAATCCCAAGGGCTTCTCGCTCAATTTGTGCATAGTTCTGTTCGGCCTTACTAAGTGATCTGGATGCAAAAGCGATTGGTTTCTCTTCACCATTGGGAAAGACATGGGAAATGACAGCTCTCACACCATATGGAGAAGCATCACAAGCCAGGCGGATGCTTAGTTGTAGATCGTAGTGTGTTAGGACATTTTGAGACACCAACTGTTCCTTAGCTTTCTATAATGCAGATTTACATGCGGATGACCAATGCCAGCGTTTGTCTTTGCAAAGCAGCTCATTTAATGGGGTCAAAATGGATGCAAGATTGGGTATGATTCGCCCATAGTAATTGATGAGACCAAGGAAAGATCTCAGTTTAGTTACATTATCGGGGGCTGGAGCCTCTAAAATAGCCATAACCTTTTCAGGTGACTTGTGCAGTCCTGCTGCATCAATTTTATGACCCAGGTACTCCAAGGTCTCCTTGAAAAATTCACATTTTTCTTTTTGGACACATAGGCCAAATTCTTTCAATCGGCCCAATACTCTATCCAAATTCTGCAGGTGCTCTGCATCATTACAGCCTGTCACCAATATATCGTCCAAGTAACAATGCACATTGGGAAGGCCTTGTAACACCTGACCCATTGCCCGTTGGAATATGGAAGGTGCTGAAGCAATCCCAAATGGTAGAAGATTATAGCAGAACAACCCCTTTTGGGTATCGATGGTGAGCAGTTTACGTGATTGTTCCTCAACCTTTATCTGTAGGTACGCCATTGCCAAGTCCAATTTGCTGAAACGCTGTCCCCCAGCTAATGAGGCGAACAAGTCTTCAATGTGTGGAACTGGATAGTGTTCCACACAAATGGCTGGGTTTAAGGTCACTTTAAAAACACCACAAAGCCTCACAGAACCATCTCTCTTTACCACCGGCACCACAGGAGTGGCCCACTCACTATACTGCATAGGTGACAGCACACCTAATTCTAGCAGGCGGGACATCTCAGCCTCTACTTTGGATCGCAGCGCATAAGGTACAACCCGAGCACGACAGAACTTTGGCTTATGTTGTGGTTTCAAGGAAATGACTGCTTCAATGCCCTTCATTGTTCCCAAATCTTTACTGAAAACTGCAGCATGTTTTTGTATCATGTCCTTCAAAAGTAACTTGCTGTACTGACTTAATCTCTTGCCAATTCAATTTAATTCTTGTGAGCCACTCTCTACCAAACAGGGGTGTATAATTTCCTCTGGTAACATAATGGAAGGACAGCTAACTGTTTGTTCAAAGTGACTTTCACATTAATAACTTCTTCAGGGGATATTGGTTCCCAGTGTAAGGTCTTCAAAACTACATCAGTTGTCTCAAGAGGCACGTGGCTCAGTAATTTCTTGTATAGTTTTATTGAAATTAATGACACTGCTGCCCCTGTGTCCAACTCCATCTCTACTTCTGTGCCTTCTATTTTAGGTTTCACACTAATGTGTGACTTCTCCCCTTCTTGGATCAGCTTATGTAAGGCTAATTCTGTGTCAGTTTCGTTACCTGACGCTTCACTGGACACCTCCTGCAATAAAACGCGATTTACAGGTCTCTTTTTAGGATAATCCGATCGCCGTTGTGACTTTCCTTTATACTGCGCTCTCTCCTCTCTCCTTATAGATTCCTTCTGTTTACACACTCGTGCTGCGTGGCCCTTCTTACCACAGTTATGGCAATCCTGATCTTTGTACCAACAATCACTGTCACTGTGATTAACTCTTCCGCATCGTTTGCATTTCCTTATCTTATCTGAAACCGATAGCTCATTCACTTTTAAAGATCCACAAAGCTGCTGCGATTCGCGTGCCACCATCTCCATGGAAATTGCGATTTCGACTGCTTTTTTATAGGTCAACGCTACTTCATTTAACAGTCGTTTCTGTATCGCTTCGTTATTTAGTCCACAAACAAATCGATCATGCAATGCTTCCTCTAAGTAAGAGGAAATTCACAGTGCTCAGACAGTTTCTTTAAGACAGCAACATATTGTGAAACCGACTCCCCCTCCGCTTGGTTCCTTTTGTGAAAGCAAAACCTTTCTGTTATTACCAAAGGCTTTGGAGAAAAATGCTGCTGTAGCACTGCTTTAATCTGGTCAAATGTTTTGTCCTTTGGTTTCTCTCGTGCTAAAAGACTATGCAGCAAGCCATAAGTTGTACGTCCAATTACAGTTAATAGCACTGGCACCAGTTTGTCCTCCCCAATATCATTAGCTAATGCAAAGGTTTCGAAACGCTCAATATAAGTGGTCCACTGCTCCACATTTTCATCAAAATCGTCCATGTGCCCCAGCGTCGCAGCCATGTTGCCACAATGGTTTTTTTATATAAATATACTGAATAAAAACTCCCGCTGCAGTCATAAACAGACAAACTTACGCACTGGGAATCAACTTTATCCTCGTCGCCAGTTTGCTATGTTAGGTAATTTGAGGCTGATATTCAATGCCAAACACTGAGGCCAGAAGTTAACTGCACAGTAGGCTTTTACTAAGAACGTTACATAACCGCTTGTCCAAGATATCTTTTAACCCCACTCTGGCGCCCCCTTCTGCCTGGGAATACTACCAAACATTGTTACATTTATTTCAATACAGAACACTCACAAGTGAGGAGGGTGTGTTGATCAGATGGAAAGAGTACTTTGACAGGCTGATAAATGAAGGGAATATGAGAGAGAGAGAGAGAGTGTTTGATGATGTGGTGATAGTAAATCAGGAAGTGTAACGGATGAAGTGTTATGAGCACGATATCTAACTTCTAGACACAAGTATTTTCACTATTATATTCTTATGCTTAATACCTCATCTTCTATTTTTTATCTATACGATAGGTCACATTCATAGTTGGAAAACAAGAAATGTTTCCACTGAAGAAAAGCTTTTTCTTTTTTACTATGTAAAATAAAAAGCCTGAGAAGTAGTTGGGCTTCATTTGTGGTGTATCTTACAAAAAAAAGTGTTATTTCTTAGTTAGAAAAGGATAAATGAAAAGCTATAGTTTGTTGTGGTGTACTAGATCTTGGTTTTGACACAATATATAAATTAAGATACCTGCTCTTGTACATCTTCATATTCAGAATCAAGCAACTCTATGAAAATAGGCACTGCCCCTGTTTCAATAACAACTTTTGTATGTTGGAAGGTTCCAGATGCTATGTTTGTCAAAGCCCACGCAGCTTCAAACTGTGCAGTAACAAAAAAACACCATACATTAGTCAACTACAACAAATTTAACTGCCAATTTAACATTACTACATACAAATATAAAGAAAAATTCATGAAACCTTACCTGTAATGTACAATTTTCATTTCTTTTAAGAAATTCAACAAATCTATTTACCACACCAACAGAAAATATTACTTCATCAATAGGAGGATTAGGTTCTGGGGAAGACAAAAAAACCCAACAGTTTAAAAATAATTGTTTTCAGAAAAATGATACAATGATTTTCAAAAACTTTTTGGTGGCAACATTAGAAAAAAAGTTTTATAAATGTGCATGCACACGCACACACACACAGTACTGTGCAAACATCTTAGGCATTGTAGACAGCTCATAAAAATTAGTCTTAGACAGTTACCTGGATAAATGTGTCAACAGAAAGAAACATTTTCTTTGTGAGTAATGAAGATATTTACATTCCCTTAAAGAAATAAACTTACAGTAAATGACTAAATTTCCAATTTAAAAGAAAGACATCTTTGCAGACATATACCCCAGTGCTTGATTAAGCAAATACAGCAAACCGGTGATAAAGATCAATGACATAATGTGTAAATTAACCCAAAGTGATTAAATGATACAAAAACGGCAGTGTCAAGGGAATAAAACTGGGCAAAGGAGAATATCAAAAATTTAAGGTTGTAGTAAATAAGGTGGTTTAACTTGCAAATCTATACAATGGTAAAGCATAGCAACAAAACAACTGGGAGTCATCTTGCTTTTAAGAAAGTCTCTCCTAAGTAGACAGGAATTTTCAGACGTGTTTAAGCTGTTTTGCAGAAGACACAGTGATCAGCCAAGGAAACAGAGTGCAACAAATGAGAAGTACATCCAGCTTACTTCCTTTTGAAATCGGAAGACACCCAACAACTATTCGTGGATAACTGACAAAAACTATTTGTAGCCTAGAACGCTCACTTACAGTCTAGAGATATCTTATCAGAAGTGGTCTTCATGGAAGAGTTGTGACCAAAAACCCATTTCTACTAGGTGGAAGAAAAGCCACATGATTCACCTACGTATTAAAGCACAATGACTGAGGTGCAGAAAAATAGCACCAGGGATCGAGATTGAAGGAAGTTGGTCCACTGAAGCACAGGAGAATAGTACATAGATGAATGTCTGCAGGGGACAGTGAAGCCCTGTGGAGGGTCCCTGCAGGTTTGAGGCAACATTTCTACAATTGGCAATTTGATAAAAATTGATGGACAGCTCTCACTGCCAAAAATTCCACCAGATTCTTAATCACCATGCTATACCATCAGAGAGAACTCCAATTGGGCCCAGTTTCATTCTTCAACATAAAATAGCTCCAAAACACATGGCCAAAATCTAAAAAAAAAGAAACAGGAAAACCTACAACAGATGGTATGGTCTCCATCAGAGGCAGAAGCAGCTATGCCAGTCTGGGATTACTAGCAGAGACAGAAGCAACGAAAGTCTGCAGTGGAACTGTGGCATGTTCTCCATGAACCTTAGAACAATTTACACATGGACACCTTCAGAAACTGCCTTAAAACAAAAAGTAGCAATGCAAATACTGGTCATACTAAATATGGATATAATTTTGTTTTTTTTTTCCTGTTTATTGTACTTTTTAGGAACTTTATTGATATAATTTTTTTTAAAAAAGCACAATAAAACCTATTTTTCTCTGCATGGCATTTTTGAAACTTTTTTTATGTAAACTCAAGTGCCTAAGAATTTTTTTTACAGTACTCTATATAATATTATAACACACCTAAATCTGCATTTCTATTCATGCACCACTTTTTGGATAATAAGGGGAACATAGACAAAAATATGGTTCTGATATGAATTGTGTACTTTAATTCATTAACCAATTATCATGCAGTATACTGTATAAAGCCATTAACTGAATTTTCATTTTTATTACCAACTTAAACTTCATTACTTTACACTTTAATATTAAAATGGCACAAGACTGGGTATATCATTGAATTGAAGAAACAAGAGTCAAAATGCAACACTATAAAATTTCATATACACACACTAAGAAGAAACTTATTCCAGCTTAAATTTGGCAAAAATGCTGGTGATTTATGAAGAGGAGGGGGGAAAAAAACTTTTCATTGCTATTCACTTCAGATCTCTTTCTAGACCAGACACTGGAATAAACTCTTACAAATAAAATTAAAAGTTTATTTAGTTATTAGTAAGAAACCATTCAAGACTGAATGATTAATCTATATCTGTGAATGAAAACTGCTGTGTTGCAAAGTGATGCACAGCAAGAGGCAGGGTTATTATAGGCATCAGCTAGGGCACTTGCCAATCAAAGGCACTAACTCACATTGGTCCAGATTAGTTGCCAATTACCTTGGCCTGCATGCCTTTGGTATACGGGAAGGAAAACCTAAGAACTAGCATCTGATAAATCATTAATACATCTTCAATAAACATGGAGGAAAAATGGCGATTTAGTGATACACATATATGTAAAGTGTCTTTTTTTAAAGACAGCTGCTTATAGCACAGCAGACTGCTGTAAGCCCGGTCTAAAGCACCTGCTCTCGTTGCTAGGGTAGCATGCAAAAAAATTACATCAGGTGCAGTGACAAACTAAGCTTCACTGTTTCCGTACCAGATACAAGTGCAAGAAATCAATTACAAGAAGCCCTATTACAAAAATAAAAAGGAAACAAATTTTTCAAATACTGAAAGAACTTTTTTTTTTTTGGCAAATTAAACACGGAGTACATTTCTCAAACTAGTGATGACTGAAGGGAGGGGACTTCATCACAACCAAGTCAGAGAATGTACTGTGCTATCTGCATCCACACAAGAGGTCCTTTGTCTTCAGGAAAAAAAGTTTAGGACTGAAATGGTTTGAAAATGCAGTAACATTACACGGTTTACTAGTCAGCCTGCAATACCTATCAAATGCTGATAGTCATGTCATGAAATGTACAACTTGAAAATAAATGTACACTGTTCCTGCAGATTAACTAACAGTGCTTACTACAGCGGAGAAAATTACCTAAAATACTCAGCAGTTTGCCACTTAACCCAAGAATCCCTGAAGACCACGAAAAAACTCATAATCCCGGGCCACGTTAAATTCCTTTGCACTTCTCCACTAACATTTCATGTGTGCAGACTCATAATCAAGAAGCTGCCTGTTAGATTCTGGGCACTTCCTAGAATTACCGTTTTGAGTAGTGAGCTGCTTATTATCATTATAGAAAAAACACACACTTGATTTGAGTCTGTAACAGTTGTTGCAAATTTCTAGTACTTGTATAGGTTAGAGGTTTTTTTCTCTCAGTCACATTCACACCCCCTAAATCTGACACTGTGGTGTTCAAATAAAGATGTGCTATAAACAGAGGTGAACTCAGATGAGGGTTCTGCATCAGAGAAAGAACAGAAGCCCTCCCGACAAGAAACGTCCACTCATACATAAGAACAACTCAACTGAACCAGGCATAAAGGCAAAAGGAGGCACCGTTTGGAAGCATTAACAGGTTTGGCGTCATCCTGACAGTGAATCTGCCACATGCATGTCATTCAACAAAACAGCAGGGCTTACACAGCTCACCAAGGTATCATGTAAAGTTCCGTTTGTGATGGTCTTTATATAAAAAACATTTGTTACTTAGTGCTGTGAAAAAGTATTTGCCCCCTTCCTGATTTCTTATTTTTTGCACGTTTGTCACATTTAAATGTTTCAGATCAAACAAAATTTAAACACAAAATGCAGTTTAAGTGATGACTTTATTTATTAAATAATAATTAAAAAAAAACAAAAAAAAAAAACATCCAAACCTACATGGCCCTATGTGAAAAAGTAATTGCCCCCTAAACCTAATAATTGGTTGTGCCACCTTTAGCAGCAACAACTGCAATCAAGCGTTTGCAATAACTGGCAATGAGTCTTTCACATCCCTTCATTGCAGCCACACTGGAGGGTTTCTGAGCATGAACTTCTTTTTAAGGTCATGCCAAAGCATCTAAATTGGATTCAAGTCTGAACTTTGATTAGGCCACTCTAAAACCTTCATTTTGTTTTTTTTTAAGCAATTCAGAGGTGGACTTGGTGGTGTGTTTTGGATCATTGTCCTGCTGCAGAACCCAAGTGTGCTTCAGCTTGAAGACACAAACTGATGGTCAGACATTCCTCTTCAGGATTTTTTGGTAGAGAGTGGAATTCATTGTTACATTAATCACAGCAAGTCCTCCAGGTCCTGAAGCAGCCCCAGGCCATCACACTACCACCACCACGTTTGACTGTTGGTAATCTTTTACTGAAATGCCGCGTTACTTTTACATCACATGTAACAGGACGCACACCTTCCACAAAGTTCAACATTTGCTTTGTCACTCCACAGAATATCATCCTAAAAGTCTTGGGGATCATCAAGATGTTTTTTGGCAAATGTGAAACGAGCCTTTATGGGGTTTTTTTTGGTCAGGAGTGGTTTTCGACTTGAAACTCCATGCATGACATTTTTGCTCAGTACCTTTCTTATGGTTGAGTCATGAACACTGAACTTAATTGAAGCAAGGGAGGCCTGCAGTTCTTGTTCTGGGTTCTTTTGTGACCAGTTGGATAAGTCGTCGCTGCACTCCTAGGGTAATTTTTGTAGGCCGGCAGGATTACTCCATTTGTGGATAATGGCTTTCACTGTGGTTCGCTGGAGCCCCAAAGCTTTAGAAATGGCTTCATAATCTTTTCCAGACCGATAGATGTCAATTACGTCGTTTCTCATCCTTTCCTGAATTTCTTTAGATTGTGGCATGATGTCTTCCTTTTTGGGATCTTATGGCCTACTTCACTTTGTCCGACAGGTTCTATTTAAGTGATCTCTTGATTCAACATATCTAGCAGTAATCAGACCTGGGTGTGGCTATGGAAATTGAACTCAGCTTTCCAAAAAATGTGATTAACCAGTTACATCATGATTTAACAGGGCCATCCTTAATAAATAAAATCACTTAAAAACTCTATTTTGTGTTTACTTCGGTTATCTGTCTAATATTTAAATTTGTTTGATGATTTAAAAAAAATTAGAATATTTCAAGTGACAAACATGAAAGAAAAAAAAAAAAAACAGAAAGGGGACAAATAGTTTTTCACAGCACTGTATATAAAAGCCTGATCAAATGTTATTTACCTTGATTTATTCATCTTTCTACAGCGTAAAGTCAAATGTAGACTGCAAAGCTTTTCGTGTTTGATTGACACGAGCATGCTGTCAAAGAATATGTTCAGTGCTATATCAGTAAGCAAATGACTTTAGTTGCAGGTGGAAGCTTCTGTTGCACTTTACACAACTGTTAAGGTTCTGCCTTTGCCCAAAATGGCCCCATAAGCTTTATGACCTTAGTCTCGGAAAAAGTCTTTTTCTCGTGGGATTACTGGGATCTTTTCCTGAATAAGGAGTGGCATTGCACATGTACTTTGTCAGCACGCCTAGGTCGATCCAACACAGGAAGTTCTGCAGTCAATTTTGACTTTACGCTGCAGGAAGATAAGTACATAAATATAGGTAAACAACATTCGATGTGGCTTTAATATAATTAACATATAAATGTTTTTCATATAATGAACTGCACAAAACAATCACAAAGGGAACATTGCAGGATACCTTGGGTGGCAGATTCGCTGGCAGGTTGGCGACCAACCTGTAGCTGCATCCAAACAGTGCCATCTTTCACTTTAACACTTGGTGCAGCTACGCTGTTATGTGTAAGTGAATGTTTCTTGAAGGAAGGGCTCCTCTTTCTCCGAAGTGGAAGCCTCATCTGAATTCAGTTCTGTTATAGCATGTCTTTATTTGAAAACAGCAGTGTCAGATTGAGGGAAGTGTGAACATGACTGAGGGAATAAAACTGAATAAAAAATGCTAACCTTTACAAGTACCACAAATTTACACCAGCTGTTATAGACTCAAATCAAAATATGTTTTTATTCAATAATAGTAACAATAAGAGCAGCTCACTACTCAAAATGGTAATTCTAGGAAGCCCCTGGAATTGAACAGGCAACCTCTTGATTATGAGTTAGTAGTTCTTACTGCTGTACCAACCAATCAGTCATGTCAGCATTGTACCCTAACCAGATTTATTTTTTTTTGGTTATATTCTTGAATAAAAGTGCACTTATTTTGTTATACGTGTACCTTTTGTGAAAGTGTTTTATTTGATATTTAGACTTCAGTCTTCACATGTTATACATTTCATGTCAAAATTTGGTCATTAGTACTAATAACATTAAAAATGTTTCTGCTTTAGGTATGTGTTCAACATTTCTTGCCTTGCATTTCCTGTCATCCTACATTTACACAGATCTTTGTAGCCATGTTCATTTGTCAGTGCGTCTTTGACATCACGGGCCTTAAGGCGCATAATAATTCAGCATAAGCAGGAACACTCAAAATTAAAATAAAAAAAAAAATCAAGTGACAATGAGATTCGAATAAGGCAGATTTGCCAGCGTTTTGTGTGTCAGCTTTTATCCATCCAGATCAGAGAATTTACAGTGTGATTGTCTCAAAACACCATTCACATCTACAGTTATTTCCAGCTGCAGATAAAAAGTAACAGCGTCAGATCCTTGAGGGGCGGTAGTATGTATCGTGACCGACAGAATAAAAGTGAGAAAAAAAAAAAGTAACTTTTACAAGTACTATACATTTAATACACTGGCTGATACAGACGTAAATCAAATGTATGTGTGTATTGTATAATATTAACAACTAGCAAAATGCCCGCGCTTCGCAGCAGAGCAGTGTGTTAAAGAAGTTATGAAAAAGAAAAGAAAACATTTTAAAAGTAACGTAACATGATGGTCAATGTAATTGTTTTGTGACTGTTATGAGTGTTGCGGTCATCAAGGATTTGATTATCATTATTTCTTTCAATCAGGTTCGTATTTGGAGGATGTGTTGTGTTCAAATTATATTCCTTGTTTGTCAACCATTGTAAAGATAACAGGTTTCATTCATTGAAGTGTTCACTACCCAAAATCGGTACTCGTGAATCTAAGATGTTTAACAGGCATTCCCGGTATTAAGTTGTGGATTTGCCTGCAAATATTTAGAGGCAGCGTGTCTATGAACTTAATTTAAACTTAAGCTTTACACCTTGCTATCCTATTGATATGTCTACAAAGGCTTGTTCAGATTCAGAGGGTTGTTCCTTTCTTACTGTATCAATAAACAGCTTGTCTTCTTCTTTATCTGAGACATCACACACTGCATGCACGGGTTTACCTTTCCCAGTCCTTCAAAGTCAGTTCACGTGAGCCGCTCGGAGTACATGCATCGAAGGTTCTCAGCTGTGCTTGTGCTATCTCGTGCGATCTTGCGATGTCCACGGCTATATTTAATGTTAGTCAAGACCCGGCACTTAAGAGTTTCTCTCGCACTTTTGCCGAGTTTGTGCCAAACACTATTCTATCCCTGACCATCTCATCTTCATTTGCATAAACACAGTCCTTCACCTGCGAATATTTATGTGGGAGGCGTGCTGATGGAGGATGCAACTCTACCTCACATGGCGACCGAGCTGCAGGCTATGGCCATATATATGTATGTAAGTAGGTTCCAGTTATGACCGTTACAAAAGTTAGGCAGGTTTCATTTTGAAATTCTACACGTAAGTAAACTGTAAGGAAGGAGCCTGCCAAATTTCAGCCTTCTATCTACACAGGAAGTTGGAGAATTAGTGATGAGTCAGTCAGTCAGTCAGTGAGGGCTTTGCCTTTTATTAGTATAGATAAGAGCAACTCACTACCCAAAATGGTAAATATATGAGGCAGTCAGGATCGAACCGGGGGACTCTTTATTATAAGTCAGCAATTCCTACTGCTGCACCACAGAAGCTATTGTATCATCCTTGAACCTTTTGTGAAAGTGTTCATTTGATCTTTGCACTTCAGGCTTTACACATTATATAGTTTATGTCTACATTTTGTAATTTATTAGTAAAATATGAAAAACATTTCAGTTTTAACTATGTATTTTTTAGTTAAGTTAAATGTACTTTTTTTGTTTAAAAACTATGTGCACTTTAGTTTGTATTGTTTAATATATTTCTTTTTTATTGTGATGGTCACACTAATATAAAAACATCTGATTATTTTCAAATTCATATGTTTCACTGGTTATTTTAATTTGATTATTATTAATTTTAATCGTCAGGTTGACAGACATGAGCAGATGAGGTAAGACATATACTGGAGCCCAGAACAGGATGTGAAACCACACATAGCAGGCATCAAATATTCAACCATGAAATAAAATCGTGACTAATCGAAAAATAAATTGAACGATTAGTCGACTACCAAAATAATCATTAGTTGCAGCCCTGTTATTTACCTTATACAACTCTAGGCACCTCACACCCAGATAAATATACTTGAGCTGGGAGAACTTTGTCAGAGGTGAGCTGCGGCAGTGGTGGGATGGAATAGCAGACTGCTTGGTGCTTGTGCCGATCGTTACATTTACAAAACAAAAGATGCTAATGGAGAGGTGTGAAGGAATTTAAGGTGGCCTGGGATTACAAGTTTTTTCGCAAGCTTAAGAGATTCTAGTGTTAAATGTCATGGTTGGAATATTTTAACTATGCTCCTGTCACAGATTTTCAAGTGTTCAATCTTAGAAAATGTACACTAACCTTTTCAGATCAGAGGGATAGACTCCATTACTAATGCAGTTACAGAAAGGGCATGACAGGAATCTTGGCTTCTCTAAACATCCGAAATAGGTTCTATTCTCAACTATTTTGAGCAGGTCTGGGAATGAATATATGTATGTATGTATAAACAAACACTACAATAACAGGTTGCCAATCGGTAGACAAAACAATCAGAAGTAGGATTGATATAATGTTAAAATTTCTTAAATAAAAAGTTAAGAAATGACTGTACTTGCCATTTTTCAACAATTTATTACAAAACATTTTAATTAAAAAAGTTTTACTTTTATACAATCGTGTTAAGAAAAAAGCTAAGTGTTTACCTTTTGAGAGTAACTTTCTAAATCTTTGCGTGGCTACAAGCTGCTGGTCAGGGTCATCTGAAAAAATCATCTGAACCATTTCAGGCGTTATTACACCTTCCTGTGGATAGATAAACATAGAAGGCAACATTTATATTGTGTTGTTTAAAAAGTGAAATGTTGATAACATATAATCTTCTTTTGCAACAATTTCCCTTAAAACTACATACATGAACTGAAAACAAAAAATAAAAAAATCAACACTGGCTTGCAATTTTGTATTCTATTTATATTACAGACAGTATACAGTATATTCTCAAAAGGTTTTCAAGAAATGCGGACAAAAAATGAACTTATATTTACAACACACATGATCTAGTTTCTGATCATAATCATAAAAAGTTTAGTATTTCAGTTAATGCCACAGAAAGATAACTGCCCTCTTGAAATGCAACTTTCAGGGAGCGGGGAATTCTGCATGTTTTGGGTGTATTAGGTCTCTTGCCACGTCAGCAGAATGGGACTCTGAAATGTCATTTGTAGAGCGGAGAGGGGTAGGGTATAGGGGAAAAAAATGGAAAAGGACCAAGTTATTTTAATTTTTGTGTTTTTCTTTACTATCATAGTCATATTCTGTATTGTATTGTTTATTTTACTGGTTGCAAGGTCTGCCAATAACAGATGCAATATTATGAACATACTAAAATTAAGAACATCCAATATCAAAAGAACATTTCCTAGAAGGCAGAAACAGTATAAATCAAACAAATTAATACATTTTGCATGGTGGATAGTCTCAATCATAACTTTATGCATGCAAGATGTGACAAAACTCTTAAAGGCCAAGATAGGTATTGTGTAAAAATAATACTGTATGTAAAAAGGAATAGTCTCGTCTGAAAAGAAACTGGGCTGGTCTAATTTTTCATTTTAATATTCTAGGAACATCAGATATGCGAGAATTTTAATTCACTAAACAATGTCTTTTGGAGTCACTGACAAACTGTTCTACTCTGAAGAGCAATATATTATGGTAGTGGGGAATCCATACGCATCTAAACTAATCTCTGGGCAAAATAAGTGTACTAAATATGGATGACAAGGAATTCATGTTTCAAGTACAGTGGTACCTTGAGATACGAGTTTAATTTGTTTCACGACCGAGCTCGTAAGTCAAAATGCTCGTATCAATTTTCCCCATTGAAATTAATTGAAATGAGATTAATACATGCCAGCCCCTAAAAAAAAAACCCAATTTTTTCTTAAATGTTTTCAACATAAGAAAAATGTATTTATAATGAACAAATATTGTATACAAACAAAATAAACCTAATACATAAAAGAGAATCTAAAAAAATAAAGTGTATTACAAGCGTATTGTAATGTTTTTTTCTTTCACTTCACTTCTGCTTAACTTAATTTTCTTCTTCACTAGTTTTTTTTCTTTTTTGCCACACTTTTGTCACTTTCATTCTCAAGGCATTTCAATAGAAACCTATACAAGGAGCTTTGTTTAGTCCTCTCCTTTAGAATGTTTCTGAAATTAGTTAGGCAAGTGTCATTAAATAGCGCCGTTGCACGACCAGTTGCAACTTTTTCAGGGTTTCTTTTCAATAAAAAGTCATATGTTAGGCAATTTTCATTAAATAGCACCGCTGCACGATCATTTCCAATTTTTTCAGGGTTTCTTTTAAATAAAGTCAAGTGTTTGGTAACTGTCATTAAATAGCGCTGCCGCACAATCAGTTGTAACTTTTCAGGGTGTTTCTTTTCTTTAAAGTTTGATACCTTTTCCCACATTGAAAACACTTCTTTATCTCACTTTAAGGCCTTGTTCACACGGGCGTTAAGTTTTTGGATAAACGAACTTGCTCTGAATGTCCTAGACGTTTATGTTACATTTTGTGGTGGCGATCGATTGACTTCTACACCGGCGTTCGTTTGTCTCTGTCTAACGCCAGCCTGCAGCCCAAATTGTAGTTTGTGTGTTAACCTGTGGAGGCAGTGTCGGGAACTGGATACGAAAGCCCTTGTTTTATTTGAGGTGCCTCCTTTCAATATGGACCATTTTGCTATGTTAGATATTAATCTTCTTTTTTTAAAAATACTCGCGACGTAGGGAGAGAAAAAATCGCCGCTACTGGGTTCATCCTCTGACTGCACAACGTCGGGTTAAAGCAGTGCTTCTCAATTATTTTCTGTCATGCCCCCCCCTAGGAAGAAGAAAACATCTCGCGCGCGACTATAAATAGTATCATTTGTCTATAAAATTGTTATAAGTACACCTCTGCTTAACACTGTATCCTTATTAACGTATAAGAGAATAAAAAAAGAAATATGGACCAATTTACAACAAAGAATAGCTTTATTAAATGTAACAGAAAAGATTTAAAGTGCATTCTAAATTCAAAAAATTTAAAAGAAAAATAAAAAGCATGTTCCCGAGGTCAAACGCGACCTCCTTGACGGAGCCAGGGCGCCCACTATTTGAGAAACACTGGGTTAAAGGAAGTTTTTGTGCTTTATGAAGAAATGCTAAAATTTCAGCGCAAGTTTTTTAATTACTGTCGTATGTCGGTTTCCACTTTTGATTGTCTGCTGCAGCTGGTGCAATGCCACATTGCACGCCGATCAACCAATATGCGACTTGGTGTTAGCCCCGAAGAGAGACTACTTGTCACTTTGAGGTAAGGAAACAGTAGTCGGGTGTGCACTTACACTGGTGTTATGCACTGAAATGCCCCCCCTACATAATCGTTATCAAATATTATATAAGAACATAAATTAATAAGTTCATGGTTTACAAATTACACAAGACAATAAAATAAAATAAGCAATATGAAAATATATATGTTGTATATGAAAACATAAAAATATTAATATTTTTTCATATACAACATGTAAACATATATATCCGGTCCTCCGAAGCGTAAAATAAACGCGCAGAAAACGAACTAGAAGCGGTTTCCTTGCGTTTGTTGGGTTTTGAACGCCAAGAAAAAGCTGCATGCAACATTTTTTTGATGCAGTATAAACGCGCTGCCGGACAAACGCGCCGTCACCAAAGCCCGTGTGAACACTCTCATTGACTCCTACGTAGAAAACACTCGGCGCTTGATCCGCGCTCATCGGACGCTACGAACGCAAAAAAACCGCTCGATTTTAACGCCCGTGTGAACAAGGCCTAAGAGATAACCTCCTCTGTGATACTGATCTGCTGCAGAACCTCCGTATGTTGCTGCGTCTGTAGTTCTGCCAACTCCTCCGTCGTCAGTTCCTTGGACAAGCATTGACAAGCATTTTGATGGCTTGTATTTCGAATTTTGGCTCGTAACTCAAGGCAAAAAAAAAAAAAAAAAAAAAATCTACCTAGTGACAGCTCGTAGCTCAAAAAACTTGTACGTTGGGGCACTCGTATCTCAAGGCACCACTGTACTTGTATTTTTATAACATCTAAAAACATGCTTTTCAAGAATCAATCTCTTTCCCATGGGTAATGTCATATCCAAATTCAACAGAATATTCAATCTTTTTTTCTAAATTGATAGAACTTATTGTGGGGTTGCCAAATTCACACAGAAATATAATTTCACCTGCTTGTATGTGTCATCATCTTACAATCACTACACAAAGCTCGTGACCACAGGAGAGGAAGGTGATGTACACAGATAATTAAAATTAACAGACTTTGTACCCTCTTCACTTTTAAAAATGTACCTTACTGAAAATAATCTACCCTGTTTAGGGCTACAGTACAATCTCCGGCCATTAAAAGTAAACTTGCACATCTTGAATTAAAATTTTACCCCTGTAATTGGAACAGTGGAACTGACGTCAGGATCTTGTATTGGATAATCTAACATGGATTCATCATTTGCAGGAAGAGAAACATTCCTTCTTTTGAAAAGCTGCAAGAAAGAAAGGGAAAAAAATACAATATTAATAATTAAAATACAAGGTAAGACACACTATGATAAACTGTAAATTAAAAGATGCATATTTTTACAAAGTAACATTTCTTAAATAATGCCACAACTAAACATGACTTTACAAAGTGATTACATTTATTAAAAAAATAATGCAGTCTCTTAATTTTCCAAGCCAGACATTTACACAAATTATTTATTATTCAGCAACTTTCAAAATTCCAGAAACAGAATAAACCGGTGCACAAGCGGCACCCAAAGGCTGATGTTAAAGTGAAAACAATTTTTTCCTTAAGTCTGGAATATTTAAAGTTGCACTATTGAAAAAAACTGAACACAGTGAAAGTACATTAACTATCTTTATTAGGTAAAACAACAAATGCAAGTTAAAAAAACAAGATAAAATAACAGTGGAGTTTCCTTGAATCAGATTTCATTAACACACAAAAATATAATCTGTTTAGCAATACAACATTAACAGAATTTATCAATTCAAGTAATACTTCAGATTACATAAAAACTTGAGCAAAAAAAAAAAAAAAAAAACTAACAAAGTGAAGTAAAGAAACAGAACATAAACCTCACAATCACTAGCTATCAATACGTTATTCTGCTCATTATATGCTATTTCTGTCACACCTTGCATTACATTTAAATCGTATCTTTTTATTTTAACTAACTATAAGCTTCCTTCAAAAGCTATCAGGAAAATACATAACTATAGAATGCAGTGATGTACCAATCAGAACTAACAAAATAAATTAGTACTTATGACACTGTCTTGGCCAAATCTTTATAGATGCTCCTGCATACCTGTTGTGCTGCTATGATATACATTTCAAATTTACAGTGGGTACAGAACACAGTACTATGTCGCTTTAGCTTTAAGTACTCCCATACTTTAGAAGTCCACAGTCTTTTACACAAAGGATCTGGAGGAGAATTAGGAGCTGCCATGTTGATCTCTTGAAAGATGGTGAAAACGAGATGTGTCAATGAATGCCGCACCAATCCAAAAATTTAAATAACCGTTGACATGTCATAACAGCACTATAGAAATCAATCTATTACTTTGTCTAATTCAAGTCTAAATAGCGATTTTTTTTTCTCCTCAAAAAGTCTGAACATTTAACTTAACATTTAAGAAGTGTCTGACTTAAATTCACATTAAAAACAGATAGTTGGTTTCTGCAAATATTCCATATACAGTCTAGCTTTATTGTGCAGTGCCAAGATTTTATGCCTAACACATTACTTCTATGACAAGTGCTAGTATCATTAACATGTGGCTGTAAGGCAGTTTTACAAATTTTGAGCATTTGGTTTATTTAAAAATTAATACCTCAATCAAGACCACCTCTTCAAAAAATGTGGATGTTTTATGATATATTTGATAATTAAACTTCAAATTAAATATCTGTAACTCTTTCGTTACAGAGATTCCTTTAAGTAACCTGTGGTATTTCAATGAAGTTGAGGAGAGGGAAAGAAAAATGACAATTGAGAATGAAGATAATAGTATACAGGATTATCATTACTCAAGTGAATAATCTAACTTTGAGACAACAGTTAGCAAAAGAAAAAAAAAAAAAAAAAACACACACACACACACAATGTCAGTGCAAGAGATGTTAACTTTAAAATTTAACAATGTAGAAGATGAAACTATCAAAGGGCAAAAAAATATCCAAGAAGGAAATGCAAAGCAAAATTCATTACACTTATTTATTTGTAAGGGTGTATTACAAACCCAAGTGGCAAAATAGGAAATATTTATTAGATAAAAAAATATATATATGACGGTAAAGAATGCCAGGTAATAAAACTGTTACATACATGCAAATGTGTGTGCAGACTTCTCAATCCACACAGCTGACCAAAGTTGTCAACTCTGTTTTATTTGACATGAACTGAAAAATGCACTGTTTTAAAATGAAGCGGCTTGTTATTCCACTTGCATTGTTATTCCGAGAAATATAAAACGAACACGAGAAAAACATTACATGACATGTTTTACGTATCTTTTCAAAATAAGATTGCCCATACCTAACTGTAATGGCAATTAAAGTGATCAGTTCTTTTGGTATTATGTTAAAGAGAGGCTTTTATTTTATTACTAGTGTGGGATTATCGAAAACCAATACTTAAATAAATGAACGCTAAAATACAGCATGTGACAAACACAACTATATTAATGTGTTTTACGGCATTTTTGGGGTGAGAGCAACTCTGCTGCTGTGAAGATTACAGACTGTCCCATTGTTTTCTTGTTGGGTTAGTGAGTAATAAGCTAATGCAAGGTCTCATTGTTTTCTTGTTGGGTGAGTGAGTAATAAACTTATGTGATGGCCCATTAACAAAAATGAAAGGTGTGATACATACTACTGGTGTTATAGTGTTTATTGAGATTGGCAATAGGCTAAGTAGGCTATACAACCCACTTACCTATGGCGTTGTGTAGCCTGCGTCCAAAGCACTGAAGGAGAGTTTTCCCCATATGGTCATCAGAGAAGGACGACGTCTGGAGGCAGATGCTTTTCAGTGCCCAGTCCTCGTCAATAAAATGAACTGTCAGGCTCACATAAGGCTGCATGGTTCTGATCGTCCACAGATCCGATGTTGCGGAGTAAAACAATGCTTTTTCCAACTGCATGCCTATTTCCCCAAGTGTTTCATTATACAAACATGGCAATACCACCTCCATAAAATATTGCGGCTCGGTATTGTATACTTTGGGTCTACTACTTTTAGCATTCTAACAAACCTGGGCTTTTCTACTGTATAAATAGGCACCCATACATCTGTAATGTCTTTCCATGTCTGCCCTGTTTTGTCATACAGTGTGACACTGAAAAAACGGGGCAGCTAACGTTGCCTGTGTTCTAACATTAGTTCTGGGAATAAGATTCCAGCTAGTATCGGAATTTTGGTGGGAAACACATTGCTCCCATTCCGCTGAATGCCTTTGTTTCAGATGCTGGAACAGGTTTGTAGTGCTGCTACTTTTTGTTTTAACAGGCTTTTTTTTTTGTTTAAAAACAAAAAAAAAAACAAACAAAAAAAAAACAAACAAACCTTGCACTGCACAGTGGTCTGTTCCACGTCTAACCTCGCAAAACCAAACCATGTCTATGACTGAAGTAACATGCCCTTTTTTTGGTATTCTTGTGACTTCTTCAGCAATACATGTGGGTTCATTAGTTGCAGCCAATTCTCTTTACCTGCGTTTGTCTGACACGTAGGTTTCTTTACAGGTGCAGACCTGGAGGTCTCTGGGAATCAATGCTAACATCCAGTTATGGTAACTAAGAGAATTCCAGGTGCAGACTAGCGTAGAAGGACTTGTGACAGAGGAATCATTAGATTTTTCGATTTAAGCATTTTTCAAACTGATTTAAAACAAAAACTCTAAATTGGATTAATTCAATTTATCGCCCAGCCCTAGTGGAAAGTATTGAAGGATCCACTGTAAGCATCAATATTGACAGAGAAAGGCCTAAAGATAAAAGAGAATGAAAATCATAAAGAAAAACATGTTGGAACAAATCATGTGCTGTAATTGTAGAATGGGCTCTATGTAGTGTTTAGCAGGAAAGCTGAAAAAGAAATGTAATGAAACCAAACAATACATGATGGTTTTAAATACTTGACTTCAGCCAAATTGTATTACTTATCTGCTAGACCACTTTTTGGCCCATCATACCCTGTTGTAATGAATCTCAATGAGCCAACAAAGGATAAAGCCATTAAAATGAAACCTAGGGAAATGTGAAGCATTACAGGATGTTCTCTTCTCCATTATTAATATGGAATATTCACAAGTGATTAAAAACTGAATAGTGTTGTATGTATAAATGTTCAACAATCAAAAGTGAATACAATTTTAAACAAAGAATTTCCCCAATGCAAACATAAGGATTACCTCACAGTGACTTACTCAGAGCTAAATTTAGACTGTGTGTATATTATGTACCATATATTGATTTCAATTAGTACTGTGAACACTACATGGAATATATTTTTGTAAAGACTGACGTGTGATTTTGAGTGAAAGGACCTCTCTTCTTATGTGCAATAAATTATCTGTTAGGACAACAGCAAACCACACACCACTATACACCTCCAACAGTACCTCTCTCTCCAACACCCAAAGATAGCTTGGCTGTAGAGTGAAAACCACTAAAGTAAAAAGATGAAGTGGAAGAATAAGAATTGGGCTACTTTTCTTGCACTAATTTGAGATGCGAACAGTTACAAAATTAATTACATTTAAAAAATTTGTAAAAAAGAAAGTTACAGTGAGAGGATCAAAAATATGTATTGTCTGGCTTATGCAATAGGAGGACAGCACCAAAAAAATGTGAAGGAAGGTGACAGGTAAGCCAAGTGAACAAAGATCAAAGTGACCCTTGGTTTCGGGTGTGAAAGAGAGAGAGAGAGAGAGAGAGAGAGAGAGAGAGAGAGAGAGAAAAAAAAAAAAAGAAGGGAAGGTCTTGAAATTATTTTTAAGTTGGGTGAATTAGCAGTTAGGGTTTCTGGAAGAGAATATGGCAAACATTTTCCTCAGAGAGGAGAAGGACTGGAACAAGATCACAAGACTATTATGAGATTAAAGAAACAGGTATGTAGGTTGATTTACAGATACTTTTATGAGCAAAAAAGAAAAGCAAGGGAATGGTCAGATATAGATGCAATATGCCACACCTGCAAATTTAGGAAAGACAAACTTGGAAACGGGGAAGAACATGTGGAATAGTGGGTCCTCAGCTATGCAGCAAGAGGCTGGTTTTTAAATAAACAAATAAATAGATACCCGGCTCGACATCTGTGGGTGGGTGTGGGTACTCGCGCAGCTACAGGAGGTTAGTGGAGTAATTAGAGATGGACGCGCACTAGCACTTGAGGGTGTAGTCTGTTTTGATTGCTCCATTGGCCTTTCATGGTTCATGAACAGAGGCGCTGTGCCCACAGAGACATATAAGCGGGAACCAGTACAAGAGAGAGGTCATCAGAGAAAAAGAAGAACACAGAGGAGACAAAGGTTAAAAGAAGGGAGAAATGGAAGGTGGGAATGTAAGACAGAGTGATAGCGGTATAGAGAGAGAGAGAGAGAGAGAAAAATGCAGGGAGCCAGTAGGAGAGACCCTTGGGTAAGGGTGTGGCTGATCCTCGGAGGCTGAAGGTGGCCACACCAGCTGAGCGATCAAGGAGCAGAAGAGGCAGAGGGAGATGGAGCGAGGCAAGTAGAGGCTTCCAATCCATGGACTGCAGGAACCCAGGTCAATAGAAGGTCATTGGCTGTACCCAATATGCATCATCTCTCTGTGCTGCAAGACCCGATCAGGGTAAACCAGGATGGCATCAGTTTTAAAGGGAAGTACCGGGGACTGAAACAATCCTGCCATGTTTTAACCTCGATTTCATGGATTTATTTATTCTGGATTTTAACTTGCACAGTTCGCTTTTAAAGGATTATTTATTTATTGAATGTTTGGAGCACTGCACTGTTGGGACACTTTTTTTTATAATAATAAAAGCACTGTTTTTACTTTGTACACCTACCCTTGCTGAATGCACCAACCCGCTCATCTCGATTATGAGTATCAAAAGGTGCAGGTTCTACAGGCTATGAAAGGCAAACAGCAGCATGGAGCCAACCTGCACTGTCACAAAGCAAGCTTGGAAAAAGGGACCAAGACCATAGCGAGGTGAATGTCATTAAGCCAAAAATATCAAACAGATCACCAAGAAGACTAACACCCTAGTGTTGTCAGAGAAGAAAACTGCACATCTTGCCAGGAGTCTGGAATATATGGTTGCAGAAGATGGGAGTAGAGATATGTCATTTCACAGCAGGCGCAAACAGTTCCTCAGTATGATGCCATACATCAACAGTACAAGACAGCACTGGCTGTTCTTATATTTGGCTTTATCAAAATTAAAAGTAGGGCTGAGCCAATTATCAATGATAATTTTGCTGGACAATAACATTGTCCATTCACTCCAAAAATCTGTAGAAATATTCTTAAAGTGCAAAACTGTAGCCTTTTTTTTTTTTTTTTTTTTAATAAATCTTGCACACCTCACAAGAAATCTGTCACGCAATCATGTTCATAGCAGGAGGCACATGCTTACTTTGTTTAGCGGGAGTGTGCTGTAGTTATGGGAAGACAGCCTGATCTTTGCATGATGCACAAAGTCTGAATGGGAAAGAACCACTGTGGTGCTCATAGAGTCAAGAATGCTCATAGTGGGCTGGAGCCCACAGCTTCAAGGGGACTCCTTAAGAGGCTGACTCGGCACTTATTTTTGAGACCGGCCAGTATGATGGTCAGCAGCCAGCAGACTTCAGCAAATTAAAACAGATGAAAGAAACTCAGGGCTGAGCTGGTGGAAATTTATTAAAATTTAATTTAATGATGAGGCAGATCTTATTTTAGAATTTCATGCCAATAGGGCATCCATAATTTATATCAATTTTATACATGTAAATCATCTTTGAATCATCTAAATAACTTCAATAATATCACTACATGGTCAGGGTTGCAACAGTTTGCAAAATAAAGATACCGCACAAAGAGCTAAAACACATGCCAAATGATGGCATCATAAATCAATATTTTGGAATGATGTGAACTTTTAAGACACTGCACAGTCCTAACTGACAGTAAATCTTTCTTGAAGACAGGAATAGCTCCTATAATAAACCATGCAGGTGGAAGGGAAGAACAAAACCAGAGGTAGACAGGGAACAAGACAAATTCTGCTGCTTAATTGATACAATGCTATGGGCTTAAATACTGTGTCCAGTCACTGTCCATGATGAATTTAAACATTCAAGTGTCCGTGACGGTTTGTCTTTGATACCTCAAAAAATTATTTATTGGAGTAACTGGTGACTCCAAATTTACAAAACCATGAGTGTGTAAATAAAGTTACTGTAATTCTGTACTTGGATTTTTCCTGCTTTGAGCCCAGTGCCACTGGAGGCAGTGTCCTATCCCAGCAACACTAAATTAACTGAAGCAGTTTTAAGAACACTGGGGATAGTACAGTAACACTATCCAACTGTAATGCAAGTACTGGCAAAATATTACACTGTGGAGTCCCTGACAAATCCAACCTCCTAGAATATACCATTAAAAGATGTAAGAGATAATCAGTGTTTGGCAGTGGGGTAGGTAGTGTCTGAACTGTGGAAGAATAAAAATAAACTCTAGACAGTTACAAGGAACAAAAAAAGCCATCTTTTATAATTTTAATAGACTACCTATACTTAGTTGGTAAGTCTGTGGGAAGAAGCCTCAAAATATTGTGATAGAGATATGGAAAAGGGGTAGGGATATTCAGTTAAAAAGTGTACTAATACTTTAGAAAACTGGTGGAAAATAAAGGAATGTACATTCAAGATGGAAGCACTCCAGTGGATGACACATTCAAGTACAATAAACGACTACAAGAAAACCAAATTTACAAGTTTTACTGAATGAAGTATAAATCCTTAACACTTAATCATCCGAGTGTTAGAAAAACGGCTGCTTCAATTTGACATTGTCAGGTGCCTTTTTTATACATATATAGGCTTATAATAAAAATAAATGGCATACACTTACTTGTTCTTCTCTCTTTTGTTTTCGAAGCTGAATACCTTCCTCTTCTCTTCGCCTGCGCATCTCTTGAGGATTCAGAGCTTTATTCTTGTAACTCTTCATTCTATAATTATCTTTAATTGGGCTTGCCATTGTGTCTGCAATCAAATAAAGCAAAAACGGTTTTTATTGCATGTACTTTAGTATTACACTAACAGAAAAAAAATTTAATTGCCAATATCTGCCATGATATTAGATTCTAGCTTTCATTATGCAACAGGTGATAAACTAGACCAGTTGTTTTTTCCTCAAAAAAGCAAATGAATAGGCATGCTAGTATCAAGCCCTAAAGAGAGCCATTGAAAAACATTTGTTTCATCTTACTATGACAGTGAACAGAATAAGCTGGTAAGAAAATAAAAGGAAAGACTGATGGGCAACTGTTGCTACATCGAGAGAGAGAGAGAGAGAGAGAGAGAGAGAGAGAGAGAGAGAGAGAGAGAGAATGAGAATTCACTAAGGGCACGCAAGACACTGAGTGCAAGCAAGACAGTGAACGCAAGCAAGACAGAGCCCCGTCCGCCAACTCTAAGACCATGGGATACGCACACATTTAGTGTATAAATGGATATAAATAATTGCATGTAAATGATTCGCCAAAATCTGTTGTATGTAAACGGTACTGTTTAAAACGTTATTGTATTTTCATCAGAAAACCCGGTTTCCACGTCTACCAGTATTAGATTAAATGTCACTTTTACCACTCGTAATAGGGCAGACGCGCTGACTTATCGTGTCGATTGGGCAACACAGTGAATGCGGCATCTATCTATATATGTCTATATTTTCCATAGCCTGTTACAGGAAAGTACTCTCTCGACCATTGGCATTGGTTTCGCTCCTTGCTATTTTCGTTATACTGCGACGGTGGTTTCCTAAGCCTTTGTTATACTGAATTCCTTTCTAACCATTTTCCATTCCTATTCTTACACCGCCATATGCTACGGCGGGCTTCGGCTAGTATATTATATTCAGATGATTAAGGCCAATTTATTCTAACTACACTTTCTAATTCCCTCATTAAAAGGCAGGGTACCACAAGTAAAAAGGATTAATTCACAGCTAATAAGTTATATCATCACACTTTCAAAGTATGTAAAAATTCATTAACACTAGAATTACCAGGGCCTACGAAAAAGCTCGTAGATGCATCCCACCTTAAATCGCTTCTTAAAACCGTTCTCACCTCTCCGCCAGCCTCCTTTGTCCTGTAAATGTGCCGATAAAAACAAACTGCAAGCAGCCGGCTATTCCATCCCCCCACCGACTCAGAACGTGCACGAACTTCTCCGAGCTCATGCCTCGATACTCTGGGAGTCAAGTGGAGTTTTAGAGTGGAAATAATAGATTGTTATTTGGAACACACACATTTCATATGTGTTCCGTTTCTACAGTAATCTGTGTAAACACAATGTTAAAACAGAAACTTTTTCATATTTTAGTAATAAATGTTACAAAATGTAGACATAAACTATAAAATGTGTGAAGCCTGACAGCCAAAGAAAAAATAAATACTTTCATAAAAGGTTCAAGACTTTTACAACAGCTTCCGTGGCATACTGGTAAGATTTCCTCACTTAGAGCGCAGCAGACTTGTTGTACTTCAAGAGATCCGAGTTCGATTCCCCGCTGGAGAACAAATTTATTTTTAACCTTCGCCGTTCTGCCTGCCTGAACTCCCTGTCTATCTATATAGTAATAACAGTAATTTTATTATTATATAGGAGCTTCCCTGTCTGCCTATCATATAGTGCCTTTCCTTCCTACCTATCTATATATCTATCCCCTTAGCGTTTTTTTTATATATTCATTATACAGTGCCTTCCCTGTTTATTTATATATCTAGTGCCTTCTCTGCCTGTCTGTCTGTCTGTCTGTCTGATAGCATATAGCGCTGAACTTACTGCTCTGTACTATTCTGTCCTCTGCATGTCCTGGAGTACAAAAGAAACACCACCATACAGCAACATGTGCCAACTGGCAAGATCGGGGAAAAAACATGCGGTCACTGATTACAAACCAAAAGATGAATGAAAGAGACAATATATGTAAAAACATCATCGCACTAAGGCAATATTATTTGAAAACAAACGGCGTCAGATCGGGTTTGAATATGTGCCCGATCTGACACTGTTCGTTTTCAAATAATATTGCATGTACTGAACTATTTTAGAATAAAAACACACATTTGATTTCAGTCTGTAAGCGCCAGTGTAAATGCATGATAATTGTAAAGGTTAGCTTTTTTTTTTTTTTAAATTTAGTTCCATTCTCTCAGTCGCGTTCACAATCCCCCCCCCTCTAAAACTGCTGTTTTCACATAAAGACGCGCTACAACTCAAATGTGATTTATTTGGAGATGTGCTATAGCTCAAATGTGATTTATCTGGAGACGCGCTATACTCGAATGTTATTTATATACGGAAGAAAGTACAATGTCAGGTGCTCATTCAGTGTAATAGGAACCATAGCACAGAGAGCTGTGTACACTGCAACAAGTACACATGTCGTGAATGTAGGAAGGGTGTGTGGGAATTGTTAATATTTGAATGTGATGATTTTATATAGCACGGATCGGAAATCAGCAGTTTTTAGCATTGCACCACACAAGCGGTCATATCAACCGCCTACTGTAACTGGCTTTATTTTTTCTTCACTTATAGTCTAGAATAAAAGTGCACTGTTTTGTTATACTTGTACACCAACATATGTTCCTGTGTTTGAGCGACACGGGCATGGTCACAAAAAATAGACGTGTAATACCACGAAAAGTGCACGCAGGCACTTCAGTTCGCAAGCATTGGTACGAGAATGCAGTCACAAGTACGCTGCAGAGCTGTAGCGCATCTTTATGTGAAAACAGCATTCTCAGATTTGGGGTAGGGAAGGATCCTGAACACGACAGAGAATAAAAAGTGAATAAAAAAAAAAAAAACTAACCTTAACAAGTATCATAAATTACACCGGCTGTTACACACTGAAATCAAAATGTATGTTTTTATTATAAAATGGTAAGAATAAGAGCAGTTTACTTCTCAAAACTGAATCGTGCAGGATCCAACTCATGACCTTTTGAATAATAGTCAGCGGTTGATACCATTACGCTACCGTGGCAGCTGTAGCACGTATGTGTCAATGTGGCATGCTAAGGCAGCTTTTTTCTACAGTTATATTTTTGAATAAAAGCATACTTGTTTTGTTATATTTGTACCTTTTGTGAAAGTGTTTGATATTTGGACTTCAGGCTTCATACATTATATAGAATATGCTTACATTTTGTCATTTACTACTACAATATGAAAAACATTTCTGTTTTAAAAATGTGTTTACACGGATTACTGTAGAAACGGTACACATGTGCAATGCGTGTACAGTATTCCAAGTAATGATCTATTATTTCCACTCTAAAACTCCACTTCACTCCCAGATAATCAATCAAGGCATGAGCTGGGAGAAGTTTGTGCACGTTCTAAGTTGTTGGGGGGACGGAATAGCCGGCTACTTGCAGTTTTTCTTTTATCAGCATATTTAGATTAACAAAAGACACTGGCGGAGAGGTGAGAACGGTTTTAAGAAGCGATTTAAGGTGGGACGGATCTACGAGTTTTTTCGTAGGCTCTGGTAATTCTAGCGTTAATGGAATTCAAAATGGCATTGACGAAAGCAATTGTTTGCCTTGAAACAGTATGGAATTTTTCTACTCTATCAAGTAATTGATTCCCACAATCCTATGATGCAAATACAGCCCTATCTTTGCTATTTTTCCTTTAGGTTATACTGTACTGCTGCACAATTAATTAAGAATTCTGTAATCAAACTAATGTCCAGTTGTCATTAATGTGGAGTTTGTACGTTTGTCCTGTATTCTCCCATATCACCAAAGACATTTAAGTTTGAGTAATTGGAGATTCTAAATTGGATATGTGAGAGTGCGACTGTGGGAATGTGTATAAATGGTCCGACAATGGATTGGTACCCAGCTTCTTACCTTGCATTTGATTGTGCAAGGACACATTCTCGCACCCTTAAACCATGAATGGAATGAAGTGGGCTTAAGAATATTATATTATATTGCAGTGTTTAGACTCATCTTTGTAGTCTGACCATATAAATTTTGCATAGAACTTAGCACAGTATTTTTAAGAGTGTAAATTGTTTGTTTAAGTGTCAGGGACCAAAAGCATTTTAAACAAAGTCAAAGATGAGACACATTACCAAAACATCAAAGCATCATGATGGTCATACAAAAATAAATGTTTATGTACATAATGGAATTACATACCTGACCAATTTAAAACACATCTTTATTTAGATTTGTTTACTGCTACCTTGAGGACCATATTTTGATAACTAGTGGTGGGTACAGCATGCCGAGATGAAAAGCTTGCAATAAATATAAATTTGATTTACAAAAAACTTCAATTAAATTCTGTCAAACAATTGAAGTGTTCACTTTCTGATAATCTAGAATACTTGCTAAGAAGTTAAACTATATTTATGTTAGGTACATTTGGATTTCTGCTACATGCACTGGTAGGTGTCACTGAACAGTTACACTGCAGTCTTTTAAATTAACATGAATCTAAGATGCATACATCTCAAAAGGTAAGCAAGCCAACAACCAACATATTTCATGAACAGTGCTACACATCCTCTCCGATGCATTTTTATCCAAAAAAAAAAAAAAAAACTGTTCAACACAAATTTGTCAAGAACTGCTTCTGGTGGTCGTTCATACCTATGACAATATGTCTGTGTAATGCCTCACTGCAACCACTCCCTCATTATCAAGGTCAAAGATTATTCTTCTTTTTTGTTGTTCCAGGGTGATAGCTGTATAATAATGTTTTTCTTGAGCTTTTGTAAAAGATACATCTCCCTGTGGCACAAATAAAATACTGTCTATGTACAGTATATAGCACTCTTCTACAAGTACAGTTACATGACACTTCCTATCCCAAAATTGCAAAAAAAAAAAAAATAAAATTTATGTACGATCCAAAGTTGTTTAACTACCTTCAGTGTGCCGGGGCCAAAAATAATTTTGTGTCAGTGCTAAATTAGAAGCATATTATTTGCTAAACAGCCTGTATATTATCTACCACTAGGAAGATGGGAATTTGCAAACCCATGTCAATTTTTTTTTAATAAAATTTCTAACATTTAACTTGTTTTCTACTTATTGTCTCTGTTTTTGTGTTAACTGTTTAATTGCCACAGGTGTACAGTAATTTAAAAAAAGAGCTAGTAAGCAAGAGTACATTACAGTCAAGACCGGTATCTATACAGGTCTTAATTATAATGGTTGCCATTTGAGGAAATTAATTGTTGATCTTTGGCAACCACAATAATTATGCTCCGGTTTTTTGAGAATTAATAGAAATGGACCATTTTTTTCCCTCATTACATGTAATCAGCAGACTGGTGTACAACTCTTCAATCACTAGCTGGTTTTATGATTAAAACAAAAGCTTTGAGCATGCCTAATGCTGTTTCTAGTTTTCCTTTATGCAGGTAAAGGAAGTTAAGAAAACATCATAAGGACCACACTGTGCAAGGCTATGGTAGCTGGTTGTGCATGCAACAGGTATGTTAAGTCTCCTTTACCTCTGTGCCAATACCCCATCTTGTAATAAAAGTTAACCTTTTGAATCCAGCTGAAAAATCCCACATAACCTGTAGCCACACCACGGTTGCTGTAAGCAGACAAATAAGTGAAAATGAATGATATATTAAGTGCAATGTGTTACTGGAAAAGGTTAGCCTTCATGAAAGAAAAGCAGAGACGTTTGGAAGTACAAATTTGATAAAAAAAAAAAAAATACAAGATACAATAAAATACACTGATTGTTAACCAATTTCATTACATATAAGTAAAATTAGTGTTCTTCTGAGATTTGTTCACTTCATGATCTTAATACAATTCATTAAATGCTAATATACAGTATTTTGCTAGTAATAATTAGCTCTTTTTATTTGAATAAAAGATATACGGACCGATACTTTCAAAATCCTATGAAAAGGAACATAAAAAGGGAAATGCTCCTGAATTATTAAAAAAAAATGTACAAAAGAAGGTGAACAGACAGAAACAAATGCTTTCAGAGTACATCACTTTGAGGCCTATGTGCAATTTATTCCAGGGCAGAGGAGGACACCCTTGTTGTTCTTGATAAAAACACATGTCATTAATGAAAAATAATCACTAACTAAAACTAAGATAGAAATAGAACACTAGAACTAATAACACAATGAGAAAATAAAACCTAATTTTTGACATTTTCATTTGTACATGTTTTGTTTTCATTGTGCATAAAGTACACACAAATATGCCCAGCTGCCAGTATAGTCTTGCAAGTCTAACAGCCATTAACATTATCTTAGACAAGGAAACTAATTTGTGTATGCATGTGTGCTTGTGTATCTACTTCACAGAGTTTTCCTGTCATGCAGTGCCATGAGCTCAAGTTTGATTGCTAGCCTGGTCAGGGTCTGTGTGGAGTTTGCATGTTTTCCTCATTTGTATTTAGCCTGACTGTGCATATCTGCAGAAGATCACCAATTTTGGAACGGTGTGTCATTAGGTACTCTTAACTCCACATCACCTGTAGGAGTAAATATATTTTGTAAATTAAGTCACGTGCCCGGTTTAGGGTCAAAGGATGCTGCACAGATTATAGACTAGACTGTTCCTTTATGGGGCTAAATTACACACACGTCAAATAAAAAAGATGCAGCAACACACTGCAAGAAATACAGTAGCAGAATCCTATAAATAAAGTATCAGATTAGCTTTAATCCAGTCATTCATCTTAAATAATAATTTGAAATGGAATGACCTAGAGTCTCAAATTCTTGGCCTTTTTACAGTGGCTTTGTTTGTGTGGGCTGATTGCTCTCTACAGATGTGTCCCACAAAATAAATGGGCTACTTCAATGACTGGACCTCATGATATAGACAATGGCATTACATATTTTCCTAAATAAATTTTAGAAGCAAAGTTGCTTGCATGCATTCAACAAGGGGAACAGCACATGGGAAGACAGAATGCAATACGTGTAGTACACATGTAGCACAAGGCATTAGCAATGCAGAGGCAAAACATTTTTAAATGTAAATTGAATACTGCTTATGAAGTAAGTGATTTAAGATACTATACCAGATTTACAGTGTAAGACAAATATACATAAAAATTAAATATATATAAAAAAAATGAACTAAGAATGTTCAGAGAATAAAAAATACATTTTCAAAGTTTGGAAATGGGTGGATGACATACTACGCATCAGTAAAGGCAATTTAAAAATCGTACAGGAACCTGATGCTACACAATGGGTTAGTCAGACACATGGCACAGAACTCTGTCATTAATCTAGATCAGGGGTGTCCAACTCCAGTCCCGGAGGGCCACAGTGGCTGCTGGTTGTCATTCTAACTCTTTTCTTAATAACTGACCTGTTGCTGCTAATTAACTTCTTTTGAATTAAGTTTTATTTGACTTGCTCTTGAAGACTCAGACCCCTTAATTGTTGTTTTTTTTCTTCTTAATTAGCTGCCAAAAAATAATGAGATACAAAATGAGCCAAAAAATGACCAGCAAGCCATGTCCATCATACAGTATCTGAAAATAAAGATGAAGGTCTCAGGAATGTTGACCTGCGCAGTTCTCCAAAACATTTTAACAGTGCTCTTAGAAAAGAGAAAATCAACAATTTCGGAAATGTATGCTATTGTATAATGACAGCAACAGCAAGCCATGGAATTAAAGAACGGGTTAAATTAACAACAGGACTCAGTGCCTAATTAAGCAACTGGTTGGAGTGAAATTGGTTTGGAGTTTGAGGCCCTGACTTAGTTTGTCTTCTGTTGGCTCACTCATCACACATTTAAATTTCTGTTTGGGTGCCATTTAAGGAAAGAAACAAAGCAATCTAAAAAGAACAATGAAGAAAGTCAGGGGAACAAATCTTAAAAAACCAATAAAACTTTTTCCTGTATATTACATGCACAGTCAATCATGGCAGATCAAAATGAAAACTGTAGTTAAAATACCACATGGTGTCTTTCATAAGCCTATCAGACAGTCTTCTATTGTAGGTTCAAATCTATTCTGACCCTCCATCTCTTCCACCAGAGGAGACACTCATCCTATCCACTTTAGGGGACACTCATTTTCTACAGCTGAGCATTTGTTATCGAGATGCTCTTCCGTTTATAAAATGAACACTGGACATATAAATTTGAGCTACATCTATTTAAAACACATTAGAAACCCAGGGCAGCTAAAATCATACAAAATGCATTTTAAAAGGTTGTAGAAAGTCTTCTTTATCACTTTCATGTCTACAGTAACCTTTTGTCTCATCCACTTTTGTGGCACTCATTTCCATAGCTGGAACAAAACTGTAGAAATGTGTAACACAACAAATCTGAGAAATAATTTATCTTAATGTGACACAAACATAATCTCATTGCACATCTAAATGAGTAGAACCTAAGCAATCTACACCAGAGATGACAGGTTCTTCAAGCTTCCATTTAACTTGCCTCATGCCCAAAAAAAAATCTATAGCAGTTTTTATCTGTAAATATATGAGATTCTACATCATGGCTTATGACAAATGGGTTTGTGAACTGCTGTATACTATACCAAACAAAGGAAATGAGTAAAGTTAATGTATTTGAGGTTTATGAAGATTTTAAGCAAAGCATTGCCATGTCTCTTGGGTCAGCTGAACATCCAGGGCAGCAGATTCCTGCAGGGTGAGACACAGGTCACTACAATAGAGATGAAGGGGCACCAGTGGAGGATGTTTTGCAGCCAAGCACGTGGCATGCCAGTCAAACTGTGAGCAACCCTATACAGTATGTAGAGCTAAAGTGAGAGCTGGCTGGCGGGCTGTTTTTCCAAAAAAACTTTTCTAGAATTTCCAAACCGCTGATCCATTGAATGACCGCATTAATTACAAGTTCAAGTATTGGCACATCCAATAAATGTTGCTTCTCTTTAAGCACTTGGCTAGCCTGCTACGGTGGAAATACTTTGCAACACGACTCTCCTGGCCAAGTAAGCGGGCAAATGTTGGAATTTTCAGAGCAGCCCGAGATACCAAAGTGACCGTGTACACAAAGCAGTTGGCATTAAGTATCACCATAAGCTGTACTGCACAGATCATATTAGTGTTGTCAGTTACAATGGCCAGTTCTTTTTCTTTTATGTTCCATTCATCCAATACCGTTGTCAATAAAAATCAGCACTAGATCCTCAATTTAAAACACTTTTTGCCTGAGGAGGAACAATGAGGATACATTTTGGAGACAAATTAATGTGACTGCAACATGTAAGAAACTGAAGATACGCGTAGCTTAAAGAATTATAGAAAGATACAAGTCTTTAATTTTGACTAATTCAAGATTTTAAATTGTCCAATAGGGAATTAAATTTGGCCAACAGTTTAGTTAAAGGGTGTCTACATGGTGATTCATAACACGACTAGGTTATTGAATAACATTTAAGAAGCAGTATTTGATTATTTTATAATAATACTAGCAAAATACCCGCGCTTTGCAGCGGCAAAGTACTGCCTTAAAATTTTTATTAAGAAGAAAATTAAACCTTTTTAAACTGAGGAAAAATATGCCAATAATTATTTGTTAAGGATATCTTTTTATACTGTACCGCATTGTCAGTTTGGCCCTCTGGTTGTAATATGACCAAGCTCTGCGCTGAGCTCACTCTTGAGCATGCAACGTACAGTTGGCCATGTGAAAAGCAATCTTGTTTCAAATATCACAGTTTGGATTGTTGCCGTCATAATCGGTTTGAGTTTCATGGGTTGTTTCAATTACGACAGTATTTGCAGGACTTGTGTTGAAGTGACATTCGGCATCTGTCAAGCGTTGTAAGCATACAACCGGTTTCATCGATAACTTCACATCCAGCTTTTGAGAGTTTAAACATTCATAAACATCAAAGTGTCCACTACTGAAATCATCAACTGTCAATCTAAGATGTTTAAGAGGCATTGGCGGTTGTCCAAAGGTGTAAAATATATGGCCATTTCAGTACACTTGAAAGTGACAACCGAACAATTCAGCGGCAGCCATCAACTCACATGCAGAACCATAGGTGAAGGGCTTAAGCATTTCACTCTTATAGTGCTCCTGTGTAGTATAATTATCTCCTGTACCGTCATCAGTCCACACCTTGAACCTGTCCCAGTCAATCAATACATAAGACACAATGTTCCTCCGGATATCAAGAGTGAGCCTGATATGACCGTGCAATATGTAACAAAGAGAATGGAAAAGGCAGGTGCCATCTCCAGGCATGGAAACCACTCAGTAAGTGACAGTTCTTTGATCGATGGTGATCACCTCGATGGACATGTTAATGGGGGTACGGTTGGAACAATAAAGGAAATGGGTACCTGAACAATGTAAAGCAAGTCTAAAATACCTACACAATAACTATAATTGTAATAAACGAACAATAAAACAGCGGAGAAGCCGTGGATTAAATAAAAAGGCTGCAGTTATCAGCAGGGAGACGTGAATCCCATGACAAAGCAAGGAAGGGAATGTAGAGACCGGAGCGACGGACGGCCTTATATAGGCAGGCAGCCAACAACGGTGCCCGAGCTGCAGGCTATAGACGTATATATGTACGTAAGTAGGATTCAGTTAGCGTTGGGAACCCGCGTACCAAATTTCTTGAAGATGGGCTCATAAGTAACAAAGACCGTTGGAAAGTTTAATATGGCGGCCAACGGTGGCATCATACCACTGAAATAAGTACGTACATCAGTTTCGGTTAGCGCAGGGAAGCCGCCTACCAAATTTCGTGAAGAAGGGGCCATAAATAAGAAAGTTCAACATGGCGAACGTTGTCAACCGTTATGACCGTTACGCGTAGGATTTCAAAATAAAACATGTTTAACTTTTGTAAGTAAGCTGTAAGGAATGAGCCTGACAAATTTCAGCCTTCTACCTACACGGGAAGTTGGAGAATTAGTGACATTGGAAAGTTCAATATGGCGGCCGACAGTGGCGTCATACCACCGAAATAAGTACGTACATCGGTTTCGGTTAGCGCAGGGAAGCCACCTACTAAATTTCGTGAAGATGGGGCCATAAATAAGAAAGTTTAACATGGCGGACATTGTCGACCGTTATGTGTAGAATTTCGAAATGAAACCTGCTTAACTTTTGTAAGTAAGTAAGTTGTACTGCCTACACGGGAAGTTGGAGAATTAGTGAAGAGTGAGAGTGAGTGAGTCAGTCAGTGAAGGCTTTGCCTTTTATTAGTATAGATTATTTACAAGATCAGTGAAAGGCAATCTTTTTCGAGATGAGGCGCACTAAGTCCAAAAATTTTCTTTTGCGGCACACCTGAGGGACTGCCCATAAAGTCGTGACGACACAATCTATGGACAATCGCCAATAAAAACAGTTAATTTTACAAGTTTGTAAGACATTTTATTAATAAAAGAAAATTAAAGGTTACATCTTAAATTTAATTAATGTGAACGTTGAGATTGTTTTTCAGCACATATGAGATTGATGCGAGGATCAATTTTCGAAAGACAGATGCGCATTTCCTTGTCGATCATTTGAAGTCTCTAGGGTTTTGTAGACTTCATTTCCGTAAGGGTTCCATTATCTGTTTTTCCAACATAAAATATATATATATATTTTTTTAAACATTATCTTTTTAATTAACCAAAAGTTCAAAAACACTAGCAATTTTAAATATTTTCCAAAAGTTTTCGCAGCGCCCCATGAAAATTCCACGGCGTGCGCACCAGTTGCCTGACAATGCACAAGATGATATATATATTCTATAAAGTAGATGCTATTACATTAAAAATAGGAGCCCCGGGTATCATGTATAAACAATGTTGTGGTGATACACGTTAGTTAAAATATGGTGAATTTTGAATGAGTGCAGTGTTATGAAAGTTTTTTTTCTTTTTTAAAAGAACAATGTTATTTTGTTCCAAATACTAATGTTAACGTTTCACTACTAATCAAGTATTTCTTCTTAAATGTCCAGTCCATTCCAGCCACCACTTCAAATATATCAGTGCACACTAATTCAGTCAAGATACAATCAATATCAAATTGAATCTGGACAATATCCAGGCCATGTCAAGTTGTACAAACAGAATGGAGATTGATAAAAAAAAAAAAAAATTCTGATTAAAGGATAAATTCTGAGACAAGTCTTACAACAGTTTGTGGGAGGTCTTACTGACAAAACAGCCTTATTGCACAGATTTCCTCAATATTCAATATCTTGTTGCTTTCATGCTTGTTCTGCCTATTTCAGCAGCTCAGTCTGAATGCAGCTTTCAGTACAGAACAGAATAAAATCAAAAGTGCAAAACTCACTCAATGTCTCAAACTTGGAGGATTTAGTTACAATCAGCATAGAAGGCCCATTACTGAAGCAGTTTCCCCGAGCCCAGTGTTAAACGCTGGCTCAATTCAATCATGAAGACCAAATTACACTGGTTGGCCCTTTGAAACGGACACTGTGATGATCAGCAACGTAGACTCATATCCTGAGTAAAATACAATGTTCTTAACACCATTACAGAATTTAACAAGTTACCTACAGTGGTGTGAAAAACTATTTGCCCCCTTCCTGATTTCTTATTCTTTTGCATGTTTGTCACACAAAATGTTTCTGATCATCAAACACATTTAACCATTAGTCAAATATAACAAGTAAACACAAAATGCAGTTTTTAAAATGATGGTTATTATTATTTAGGGAGAAAAAAAAATCCAAACCTACTTGGCCCTGTGTGAAAAAGTAATTGCCTCCTGAACCTAATAACTGGTTGGGCCACCCTTAGCAGCAATAACTGCAATCAAGTGTTTGCGATAACTTGCAATGAGTCTTTTACAGCTCTGGAGGAATTTCGCCCACTCATCTTTGCAGAATTGTTGTAATTCAGCTTTATTTGAGGGTTTTCTAGCATGAACTGCCTTTTTAAGGTCATGCCATAGCATCTCAATTGGATTCAGGTCAGGACTTTGACTAGGCCACTCCAAAGTCTTCATTTTGTTTTTCTTCAGCCATTCAGAGGTGGATTTGCTGCTGTGTTTTGGGTCATTGTCCTGTTGTAGCACCCAAGATCGCTTCAGCTTGAGTTGACGAACAGATGGCCGGACATTCTCCTTCAGAATTTTTTGGTAGACAGTAGAATTCATGGTTCCATCTATCACAGCAAGCCTTCCAGGTCCTGAAGCAGCAAAACAACCCCAGACCATCACACTACCACCACCATATTTTACTGTTGGCATGATGTTCTTTTTCTGAAATGCTGTGTTCCTTTTACGTCAGATGTAACGGGACATTTGCCTTCCAAATAGTTCAACTTTTGTCTCATCAGTCCACAAGGTATTTTCCCAAAAGTCTTGGCAATCATTGAGATGTTTCTTAGCAAAATTGAGATGAGCCCTAATGTTCTTTTGCTTAACAGTGGTTTGCGTCTTGGAAATCTGCCATGCAGGCCGTTTTTGCCTAGTCTCTTTCTTATGGTGGAGTCGTGAACACTGACCTTAATTGAGGCAAGTGAGGCCTGCAGTTCTTTAGACGCTTGTCCTGGGGTCTTTGTGACCTCTCGGATGAGTCGCCTCTGCGCCTTGGGGTAATTTTGGTTGGCCGGCCACTCCTGGGAAGGTTCACCACTGTTCCATGTTTTTGCCATTTGTGGATAATGGCTCTCACTGTAGTTCGCTGGAGTCCCAAAGCTTTAGAAATGGCTTTATAACCTTTGCCAGACTGATAGATCTCAATTACTTCTGCTCTCATTTGTTCCTGAATTTCTTTGGATCTTGGCATGATGTCTAGCTTTTGAGGTGCTTTTGGTCTACTTCTCTGTGTCAGGCAGCTCCTATTTAAGTGATTTCTTGATTGAAACAGGTGTGGCAGTAATCAGGCCTGGGGGTGGCTACAGAAATTGAACTCAGGTGTGATACACCACAGTTAGGTTATTTTTTTAACAAGGGGGCAATTACTTTTACACACAGGGCCATGTAGGTTTGAATTTTTTTTCTCCCTAAATAATAAAACCATCATTTAAAACTGCATTTTGTGTTTACTTGTGTTATATTTGACTAATGGTTAAATGTGTTTGATGATCAAAAACATTTTGTGTGACAAACATGCAAAAGAATAAGAAATCAGGAAGGGAGCAAATAGTTTTTCACACCACTGTAAATCATCAAGACAGACATAAAAGCACAAAGGAAGGATGCATTGTAAAGGAGAAGGAAAAGAATTAGGTAAGGATGTGCCAATTGATCGGCCACCAATCGAAATAGGGCAATTTTCAATAAATGAAAAACAGGACTTTATTGGTGATCGGTAAAAAGGCTGTACACAAAAAAATATTTTTATCCCTTGCTTTTCTAAGCTTTAGGGGTATTTAGTTGTAGTGCTTCTTTATGCAAGGAATTTAAATAACTGAGCAAGATGAGCAGGTGCACATTTTTTTTTTTTTTTTAAATCCTTTTGCAGCAAACTTCCTGCAGTATAAACAAAGGGCAGCAAGTAGAAGCTTGTATTAAAGTGGACAAGCAATTTGTATATTAGGTATATCGATTTTAAAGAAAGTGAAGTAATAAACTGGGGAGAGATCTGTAAAGTTATCCTGTGTAACTAGACAGACATCAAGAAAAGATACTTTAAGGAATTCAGAACTTTATCTAAAACGGAACTCACTTGAGTTTGGACAAAAGGCTTGCTTAAAATGCAGCATCTTTATCTTTTCTTTTTCCAGTTAACACTATAATTGCCAAAGCCTACAAAGTGATTCTCCACGTTAGTGTTTAGATCTGGACAGTGTTTGTGCCCAAAAAAGAAGTCCAACTGGTTCTTGTACCATGTTTCGTGTACAGTAGTGTCAGCAGACATTTTTCGTGGCATTGCACATGTAATTTGTGAGCATGCCCTTGTCGATCAAGCACTGGACGCTCTGCAGTCTACTTGGGACTTTACATTGTAGAAAGAGAAGTACAGTAATCCCCCCTCGATCGCGGGGGTTGCGTTCCAGATCAACCCGCGATAGGTGAAAATCCGCGAAGTAGAAACCATATGTTTGTGTAGTTATTTTTATATATTTTAAGCCCTTATAAACTCTCCCACCCTGTTAACATTATTAGAGCCCTCTAGACATGAAATAACACCCTTTATTCAAACGTTTAAACTGTGCTTCCTTACAAGATAGAGATGACAGTTCTTTCTCACAATTAAAAGAATGCAAACATATCTTATCTTCAAAGAAGCGCCGTCAGGAGCAGAGAATGTCAGAGAGCGCTCGCTAAGAAAAGCAAACAATCAAAAAATCAATACGTGCTTTTAAGTATACAGAAGCACCACGATAAAGCGGCATTTTGTAGAGGAGCGTCCGTATCTTTTAGGCAAACAGCCCCTCTGCTCACACCCCCTCCGTCAGGCAGAGAGAGATAGAGAGAAGCAAACAAAACAAGCACCACGCGGGAAGCATATCTTATAGCATTGAGGAGTTTTAGTTAATATGTAATACATGCTCTGATTGGGTAGCTTCTAAGCCATCCGCCAATAGTGTCCCTTGTATGAAATCAACTGGGCAATCGAACTGAGGAAGCATGTAACCTAAATTAAAAGACCCACTGTCCACAGAAAGTGGCGAACCAGCGAAAAATCTGTGATATATATTTAGATGTGCTTACATGTAAAATCCACGAGAGAGTGAAGCCGCGAAAGTCGAAGCGCGATATAGCGAGGGATGACTGTAAATAAATCAAGGTAAACAACATTCGATCTGGCTTTTATACAAGTAACATATAAATGTTTCTTATGTAAAGACCACCACAAAACATAATCACAAACAGAACTTTGTAGGCGAGCTCTGTAAGCCATGCTGTTTCGTTGAAGGACAGGTGTGGGGCAGGATGACGCCGGACCTTGTCCTCCATCCAAACGGTGCCATCTTTCGCCTTTACACCTGGTGCAGCTGCATTGTTCTTATATGCGAGTGTTCATTTCTTGCAGGGAGGGCTCCTGTTCTCTTTTTCTGATGTAGAACCCTTGTACTCATCAGAGTTCACCTCTGTTATAGTACATATTTATTTGAAAACAGCAGTGTCAGATCGGGGCAAGTGAGAACGCAACTGAGAGAATAAATCTGAATTAAAAAAAAAAAAACGCTAACCTTTACAAGTACCATACAGTTACACTAGCTGTTACAGTCTCAAATCAACTGTATGTTTTTACTGCATAATAGTAACAATAAGAGCAGTTCACTACTCAAAACGTTAATTGCAGGATACAAGAAGGCTTGAACCTGAGACCGTTTGAATAGGAATCAGCAATTCTTACCGCTGTACTCCCAAAGAAGTCATCAGAACGAACAAAACTAAACCAATTTCTTTTTCTTCGGTTATAGTTTTGAATAAAAGTGCACTTGCTCTATTTGTACGTTTTGTGAAAGTGCTTATTTGATATTTGGACTTCAGTCTTCACACATTATACACTTCATGTCAAAATTTTGTCGTTAGTACTAAAACATGAAAAGTTTGTCTTTTAAGTATGTGTTCAACATTTCTTGCATTTCCTGTCATCCTACACTTACATAGATCTTTGTAGATACAGAATACACATGAAATGCATCTGTTCCAAATAAATAATATATTTTTTAGCCTATACAGCTTTAGGTACTATCACACTCCCTGTTAAGCAAGGCTTTTTTCGTATGCTTTGGTAATTCTAGTGTTAAAAGATGCAAGAAACACAGGGGTTAGCTGCTTCATCGGCCGTGAGTCCTGTGGCCATGCGGCGTGCACTTTGCGCGTTGTCCCTGCCGCCCCATCCAAGGTGGTCGCCTGCCTGGTGCCGTACAGACTCTGCCGCCCGAACTGAAACTTGATTAAACAAGTCTTATCCAAAATAACTTACAAATTAAAAGTGTAATGAGACATTTGTTTACATTTCAACAAAAAGATGCAAGAAAAAACTTTTAAAATAAACTTAGTAAATAGTATAAATCTAAAAAAAAAAAAAAAAACAAATTCTGTGTTTATTATTTGTTGTTGTGTGTCATACTGCACAAGTTTTGGTAATAAACAAGTACCAAATCAATATTTTATATTTACACCTCAATTACAAATGTCTAGTTGATACACTGAAAAAAAAAAAAAAAACACCTAACAAAAAGCTGTAGTGCAATTAATGATATAAAATTTAAATGCATAAGTGCATGTATATTTATATTTAACCAGAGATTACATTTTCAAATATCAATTAACTCAGTGTGAGAATATTTTTGTAGCTAGAGAAATGGTGAAAACTGTTTTTTTATTAAGTCTTGTTTCAGATTGGTATATTACAGAAAAAATTAAACAATAACAGCTTGTAATAATGAGAACTCTTATTTTCTTTAAAGCCGTATGTATTATGGATAAATATTTTTGTACACATTTTATTAGTTACAGTATGTATTTTAAGGAAATTTGTATTTTTTATTTTAGTATTTAATGGTCACTGAACAATAAGCCTATAGAATTGTTTCATTAATAAAAAATACAGCTAAACATAAGTGATCTACAGTTTAATTATAAGAATACACTTTTAATATATGACATAAGACTTATATCTGGACTTCTAGGATCCCCAGAATTTGGTGCACATACACGGAGGTTAGAAAGGTATAAGACTGAAAGATTAATATTTTTTCATTTTGCACATTTGATTATTTGGCACAGACATTTTCTTTTGGCATCTTGGGGGGAAATTTTGTCTGGAACGCTGTGAAGGGATTCCCAATGTTTAGACTAGTATGATCTGGGGCAATTTGCTTTTAAGAAAGCAGTCAAAAGCAGAAAAACATTTTCATTTTTGGTGTGTTAGCATAATGAAGCCATTGCTGGTAGTTTAGGATCATTTAAGTAATTTATTTTTATTTGCTGGTCCACAGTACCAGACTTAAACACAAATGCTAAAAAGAAGTTAGGTAATTTAGGTAATAAACTTTTAAAATTCTTTTATGTTACGGTTTCATTGTTAAGTGGATGTATAAATGCATAGGCTAGGTAGTCTGGATTATGTTAGAGGGATTTTGTTTGCAGTAGGAAAGTAAAAAAAACATTAGGAATTATTATATAGACCAAATAAAATAAAGACAGAACAGACAAGTAGTGTTGTATATTTACACTCAATATTAGAATAAAAAAGTAAAAATAACAGCATCTTAATTATTCCATATATAGGCTGTTAAAAATGGCAACCATATTTTCAGTTTCAACAACCAAAAGCTAACTTAAAAGTTAGGCTGGGCATATTCTTAATGCTATGCAATGCAACTCATGAGCTGGAGGATGCTGCTGCTATCCAAGCAGTGCACCGTCTATACTTGACTGCATGCTTTTAAGTAAATCTGGAGGATTCCACCAGTTGTCAGTATGAGAAATCATCATGGGGAGAAAAATCCGGATTAGTTGTGTTGTGAGTTGAGGGAAGAGAGAGGTTAAAAATTATTTGCATTTTGATGTTCCTGTGAAGGTGCCAAAAATAAATAAATAAAAAACAACAATAAGCGACACAGTGTTGAGACAGTATGTGATACCTTTAAATGTATTTCGTCATTACAATGGGGGATATGCGACACTTGTATTGCCTATGCAAGAATGGATAAAGAAAAGCACCATGAAGACACCTGCACGACAGCATTTAAGTTTGACGATTTGCTTCACCGCATTGAACCATTCATCAAACATCAAAACATGCACATTTATCCTGCTGGAGCTGCCTGCCAACCATCACATGTTGAAAGTAAACAATGATGTGATCACGTACCAAAACTTGAACACACGAGGCACCCATATTTTTGCTGGTACTGCACTTCCCACATGTGTTGCGTTAATTTCTGAGGACATGCTTGGAGAACATGTCAAAAGAACTCTGGGAAAGCATGGCAGCTATGATGTGTATGTGTACATGTTCTGAGTGTGAAGTACAGTATAACTTAGCCCTTAGTGTTGCACCCTGCTACACTGTTGAATACATCCATCCATCCATCCAGTTTCTAACCCGCTGAATCCGAATAGGGTCACGGGGGTCCGCTGGAGCCAATCCCAGCCAACACAGGGCACAAGGCAGGAACCAATCCTGGGCAGGGTGCCAACCCACCGCAGGACACACACAAACACACCCACACACCAAGCACACACTAGGGCCAATTTAGAATCGCCAATCCACCTAACCTGCATGACTGTTGAATACATGCGATTTGAAAGTATTTTCTTCGATAGCATTTTAGAAATTAGTATGACTGTCCCAGACCACAGGAAATTACCCTCTCTCTCTCAAACACACATGCGTACACATGCGTGCACACACACACGCACCCACCCAATTACAAGGTTAACCATGCCAAGAAATTGAAGGCGGCTATACAGATTCTAACCTGCTTTTCAATTTTTTCAATTTGTGAATAACCTTCACCTATTTTTATTTCTAATTTTAGAGCCCACATTTACATTACAAGCTCAGTGGACCATACATACATAGGTCAGATATGTAGCAGTATACAACAGAGAGAGTAAGGAATTTGGCAGCACAATGAATCTTAACCAAAAGATTATCACAAATGCCAAAGATAGAAAGGCTACGATGCCTGTGAGCACACAGTAGGGGACTACAATAAACTCACCAATAATAGCTTATACAGAAAGAGTGTAACCAGACACTACAACTTTTAAATGAAAATGTAGTTATGCTTAAAATGTGTTATTAACATGTTTACAGTACCAATTTCTACTACCACAATTACAATTTTTATAGCATGCAGCAGAAATTTAAACATTTTTCTAATTCTATGTTAATAGAAAAACATTTAGAATGTTCTCCTTGAATAGGAATTGAAGTATATACAAGTCTAACTTTTGCAACAATTAAAACCATTCCATTTTAAAATTATTAAATCAGTTTTTCTATATTCTTTAACATCCCAGGAGGGACTAGTTGGTCTTTAAGGCATGGAATCCCTGCAGATTTTTTTTTTTTATGTCCTCCCAGCCACCTGACCTTAACAGACTCATCTTCAGAGACTTGAATACAAGGACACCACCCTTCTACTAATTATATATCTATGTTTTATAGGATTGTATGTATTTATTCTTTTTCACCAATTCATTAGTATTATTACCTAATCTTATTTTTCCTCATCTTTTATCTTTCTCTTTGACAGCATGTAAGGCATTTTGAGCAACATTCATTGTATGAAAATGTGCTATTGCTGCTGCTGTTTACATTACTTAGTCAACATCACTTTCTGTCTAATGCAACACACCCTAAATGAAAAGAGACTGATATTAAATGCCAAGCTACCACAAGGAGGTTTGTTTAATGTTACTCTGGGAGTTGCTCATTTACAAGGAAAAGCAGGCTGATGACATAGGAAAAAAAGTCTACACACCATTGCCAAAATGGCAGGTTTTGGGTGATAATAAAATTAAACTTTGAGAAATTCTGTCAGAATTTATTCCACCTTTATTGCAAAATTGCAATCTATACAAAGAGGTTGAAAACAAATCAGAAACTGTTTAGTGAAAAGGGGGAATCTGAATTTGACAGGGGTGTATAGACTTTTTATATCCACTGTATAAGAACCAACAGTCAGACAAAACATGGAATGAAAATATACACATACTGTACATACATACTAGTTTGCCTCATGAAACTGCATCCTACAGTGAAACATACGAGTATGTTATAATTTTTTTTAAAAAAAAGGTCCTGCTTTTGCATTTGATAAAAAGAGTTTATGAACATCAAGATTCCATTTTGAAAAAAAAGCTTTAAAACTTAATGAATACGTTTTTTAAACCTTAAAATGTTATCTAATATTGATCTCCATTTTGAGATTACACACACCTTTCAAAACAGCATACCCATGTTGTTTTAAGAAGGTTTAAAAAAAAAAAAAAAAAAGCGTATTGAGATTCAGTCATTTTAAAATGAAATCAACAGTTCATTTCACATCACCAACTACTCTGCTCTTGTTCCTCTGCAGCATTGTTTCAGTCACGGAAAGACTGTCCTCACTGCAGCTTATATAACAGGGAAGAGGTACTTGCCTCCAAGGCAATGGATTCACATCAGAAAGTCATTGCCAAATGCCATTATTGAATGCTAATGTCCACTTGTAAATTGTCTCAATTCTGTAGACAAGTACACAATAACAACTGAAAAAGGTACACTTACAATTGCTTATTTTCTTTCAATATATGGAAGAGTAAAGAAACTGCCTGATGCCGCTGGACTGATAATGCAAGCATGTGCACACAGCACACAATCATGTGACAACTAAGCAAATATTATAGGCATCCCCATTCTTCTAACTAACCCGCTTATCCAGGGTTTGGTCTTGGGGAAACTGAAGCCTAGGGAAGCAAGGCACAAAACACCACATGGGTCGCAGAGCCAGTACATCATAGGGCAAATACACACAAAATTACATACAGGCTTGGGCCAACTTAACAGTGCCAATCAAATGTAATTAGGTTGAAGTTTAGTACAGATGGTTTAGCATAGAAAGAGTGGTTGTTTATTGTATGACTGGAATGAGTGTTAGCAATTTTACTAACTCAAACATATTGTCCTTTAATTACCATATCATCAGCATGAGTGACTTATCATGCTTTTAAAAAAATGTCAATAATTGGTTTGTGGTTTTTCAGTCTGCAGAGTTTTTTTTTGGAGCTAAAATACATTTCCTGGTCACTTCTCATGGGTGAAGTTATGACAATCCCAACAAGCCCCCTAACAAGTATATCTCCTGGAAAAACAGAATTGTTCTCCTGCAATTCTGTTTTTCCAGGAGAAAAAGGGAAAAAAAGTCTGTGAGAAAATAATTTTTAGTTTCTTTCTTTTCACGATGATGACCGCTAAACACGGAAGGCATGTTTTCTTAAATTGACACCTTTGCTACTTTAACGTGGACATACTTGGAAAGTTTTAAGGCTTTTTCATTGACGTATGGACCCATGTACCCTTCTGTCACATTGTAAGATACTTTGTTCTTGTATTTTTAAGATTTAAAAAAAAAAAAAAAAAAGCTTCATTGTAGAATACAGTTTTGACATGAAACAACTATATAAAATGATTGTGATGAAATAACTGGCTTAAAAGAGCAAGATCAGTAATTTTCAAGTGTTGCTGTGCCTTAGTAAATCAGTCATATCAATTGATCTAAATGCAGCAATTCTATTGTGTTTCTTACTATATCTAGACAAAGAGCATTCCAGTCCTTTGACAACAAAGAGATGGTACTTTATTTGTTCCCAGGAGGAAATTTGTCTTTTTGGAGAAACTCAATAAATAAAAAATGTACAAATGACAAACAAGTTTCCCCCTCTCAAATACTTGAGTAAATGAAGTGAATACTTTAACTGTCTGTTTCACTACAGTACAACTGTTCATTTTAAACTGCAACAGTTTCCCATTACAGAAGGGAAAAAGCAAAATAAATAAATAAATAAATAAATAAATAAATAAATCAACAAGAGTCCAGATCTGTTTATGACCTTAGATATCAAACCACTGTCCTATAACATGGACCACAATAATTTAAAGATGGCAACAAGACTTTCTTATAACAGCAATTGGTGATTCTATATTTAATAGAATCTCTTTTTGAACTTTCACTTAGGATTAATTTTTATTAATTATTATGGTGATGAGAAAAAAAATGCTAGAACATCATGACTTAATTTGTACCAGAACATTTTGTATTAGGAAATGAGATCATATATAACATTTTACTTTGTACTTAGTTCTATGATAACATTTTACATAAAAGTCATTTTAAGCTTGGTATATGCTTAATGCGACATGCACACGAGTACGCTGCTGCTACGCAAGCAGTGTACGGTCTATAACTTGAGTGCATACTTTAAGTAAATCTGGAGAATTCCACCAGCTGGCAGTGCAAGAAATCACAGTGAGAAAACATCATCCGCTTTCACCGTGTTGTGAGTTAAGGGAATAACGATGTTACAGATAAAAATTCTTTGTACTCTGATGTTGTTGCGAAAGTGCAAAAAAGGCAACAACACCACAGAAGATGGTATGCAAGACCTTTAAATGTAACATGTCGTTACACTTGCTTTTCTTCCTCCATTTCATGCATAGACAGTACATCATAAATGCTGACGTGCAAAAGTTTGATGATTTACTTCACGCATCAAACCTTTCATCAAACACTGAAGCACACAGATTTATCCTGTTGGAGCTGCACTACGGCTTGCCCTCACATGTTGATAGTGAATAACAATGCTGACTTCATGCACCAAAACTTGAACACACATGCCACCCATATTTTTGCTGGTACAGCAACTCGTGGAACACAATGTGTTAAAATCTGATGACGTGCTCAGAAGGCACGTTAAGAATGGAATGGGAACGCATGACAGCCATGATGCATGTGCGTAAGTGTTCTGAGCAAGAAGTATAAACCAGGCCTTATTCTGTAAGCCAAAATGTTCAGACAAAACTTTTAATGATGAAATAACATCCAAAGGGTCCAAAATAATCAATGGCAGTGGGGTATTTCTAGAACAGGGGATGGCAAAGTCAGTCCTAGAGGGCTGCAGGTTTTTGCTCAAACACACTTGCTTAATCAGAAAACAATCCTTGCCAATAATTTAATTTCATGGCCTGCTAGTGCTTTAACTCTGCTATGTCAGGTCATTCTCATATCTTAGATTTTTTTTTCTTTCTAAGGATATCATCCAAATAAAGTGTAAAATGGATGACTTATTCTCAGTCCTTCACTTTTTTCTCTTCACTCTACATTCCATGTATTTAATTAAACCAAATGGGGCATGATAAACACACATAACTTATATACTCGCAGATAAGCAGGCACTTTTACCGTATAATTCCTGGTATTTTATAATGCTGTCGTATAAGTTAAATGCAGAAAACTCGCACTATTGGTCCAAGAGATTATGATATGCTGATGCCCACCTGAGAAGAGTAACCACGGAGCACACTGCCTTTTTTCTATGCAGGTGCAGCAATGCGCTGTATCAGCACATGCTCCTAACCTCTCTCTCTCCCTCTCTCTCTACCTCCATTGTGCATACGTGACCACACGGTAATACCCAAAATATTCCAAAGCAACATTTGCATCGATTTGTGTTTTTTGTATCTCATACCCTCCTACTCCTTTATCGTAAGGGAATCCCTTATCTAAGATGGAGCATTCAATCAGAAGAAAATATGAAACTGGTTTTAAATTAAATGTTGTTGAAGTAGTAAAAGAAATTCGTAACTGCGCTGCTGCAACAAAATTCAATGCATCTGAGAAACTGATGTGAGATTGGAGGAGGCAAGAAGATGTTTAAGTGTCACATTTTTGAACGGGTGTATGTCAGAGTCCGATTTTATGATTTCTAAGACCTGACTTATATGCTAGTATATACACGGAAGATCTAAAACGCTTCTTTGACTCATCAGCAGCTTTAAAATTTACAAACATCAGTCCATTTATAGTGCCAACTATAATAGCGAGGATAATGCAAATAGTAAGGTGGAAAGATTAAATACTAAAGTGAGAGCTGCTGTTGACATAGTTGCACCTGAAAAGACAGTTAAAAAATCTTCTAGCATTGTTATACCATGGAAGACCCAAAGAGTGTCTGATTTAAAGAGAACATGCCGTACAGCTGAGCGTAAAGGGAGGAAGACTGAACTAACTATGCACAATGAAATATTAAAAGTTAAAATAACAGAATACAATAACATAGTCCGTCTTGAGAGGCGCTGCTATTTCTCTAAGATTATAAATAACAATGCTAGTAATCCCAGAGTCTTATTCTCGACGATTGATCATCTGCTAAACCCAGGTATCTCAAAGGAATGCCTCCTAAGTACTTCCAGTAAAACCTGTGAGGCTATTGCTGTATTTTTCAATCAAAAAATTAATGATATTAGAAATAACATAGCATATCTCCCCAACACTAAGGATCCTCCTAAACCTCAGTACTCCATTATAAACAAATTAAACTCTTTCTCTAGGATAGATTTACCCGATTTACATAAAATAATTTCTCAACTGAAACCCTCCACCTGGCCCTTGACCCAATACCAACAAATTTTTCAAATAAGTATCGGGCGTGCTAATTGATAATGTTCTTGACATAGTAACTTCGTCATTAGATATGGGGGTCTTCCCAGACTGTCTTAAGACTGCTGTAGTTAAACCCCTACTTAAGAAACATAATCTCGACCCCTTAGCTCTTGAAAATTTTAGACCCATCTCTAACCTGCCTTTCTTATGTAAAATTCTGGAGAAGGCAGTCATTATGCAGCTAAATGACCACCTAAATAAACATGCTATTGTTCATAAATTTCAGTCAGGTTTTAGAACTAATCACAGCACAGAAACTGCACTCGTTAAAGTAGTAAAAGATTTGCGGGTAAATGCAGACAGAGGCCATCTCTCTGTTCTCATCCTCTTAGATCCGAGTGACGCATTTGACATCATTGATCACAACATTCTTAGAAATTACCTTAGTCAATGGGTGGGCCTCTCTGGCAGTGTCTTAAATTGGTTTGAATCCTACCTGGCAGGGAAAAAATTATTTGTTAGTTGCGGGAATTACTACTCAAAGACACAATATCCGATATGGTGTTCCACAAGGCTCTATCCTGGGTCCGTTGCTCTTCTCAATCTACATGCTTCCATTAGGTCAGATTATCTCAGGGCACAAACTGACCTACCACAGCTATGCTGATGACACACAGCTGTATTTTATCAATAGCACCTGATGACCCCGATTCTCTTGATTCACTAACACAATGTCTGACTTGTATCTCAGAATGGATGAGTAGTAACTTTCTCAAGTTAAAGAGAAAACTGAAATCTTAGTGATTGGCAATAATGGATACAATGAGGCTATTAGAAATAAACTGGATACATTAGAATTAAAAGTAAAGATGGAGGTAAAAAGCTTAGGGGTAACTGTTGACTGTAATCTAAATTTTAAAATCGCATATTAATCAGATAACTAGGACAGCATTTTTTCACTTAAGAAACATAGCAAAAGTTAGACATCTTATATCATTGAAAGATGCTGAGAAATTAGTTCACGCGTTGGTTTTCAGTCGACTAGATTACTGTAACGCACTCCTCACAGAACTAGACAAGACATAAATCGTTTGCAACTAGTACAGAATGCAGCTGCTAGAATCCTAACTAGAAAAAGAAAATCTGAGCACATCTCTCCAGTTTTGATGTCACTACACTGGTTACCTGTGTCATTCAGGATTGACTTTAAAATTCTGCTTATGGTTTATAAAGCCTTAAATAATCTCGCCCCATCTTATCGGAATGTCTGACACCTTATATTCCAAATCGTAACCTCAGATCCTCAAATGAGTGTCTCCTTAGAATTCCAAGAACAAAACTTAAAAGAAGTGGTGAGGCTGCCTTCTGCGGTTATGCACCTGAAATCTGGAATAGCCTGCCAATAGGAATCCGCCAGGCTAATACAGTGGAGCACTTCAAAAAAAACTGTTGAAAACACATTACTTTAACATGGCCTTCTCATAACTTCACTGTAATTAAAATCCTGATACTCTGAATATCCAACTCATTATAATAACTATTCATGGTGGCTCTAAAATCTGCACTAACCCCTACTCTCTCTTTTGTTTCCTTTTCCGGTGTCCTTTTGGTGGTGGCTTGTGCCACCACCATCTACTCAAAGCACCGTGATGTTCCAACAATGATGGATGGATTAAAAGCCAGAAGTCTGTTTGACTATTAACATCAAGTGACTCCGTGAGGACCCGAACTAAAAAGAGGACTATTTGATTTATGTTAGGTAGAATGCCCAGAGGGGTCTGGGCGGTCCTGTGGCCTGGAACCCCTGCAGATTTTTTTTTCTCCAGCTGTCTGGTTTTTTTTGTTTTTTTCTGTCCACCTTGGCCATCGGACCTTACTCCCTTTCTATGTTAACTAATGTTGTCTTATTTTAATTTCTTATTTTGTCTTTTATTTTTCTTTTCTTCATTATGTAAAGCAGTTTGAGCTACTTTTTGTATGAAAATGTGCTATATAAATAAATGTTGTTGTACATGGAAACAGGCTAAATGGAGAAATGCTGGTTTCTTTTGTCATTTGCATCTTATTGCTAATAAGGGAGCAATTAAAAACCAAGAACACAGCTGTTTAAGACTAAAATAAGCAATAAAGGTTAACTAAAATGAAGAAGTGTTACTTGAGCAATAAGTGCTTCTTAAGCAACTGAGCTGGATCAAAAATCTGTATCCACTGTGGCCCTCCAAGAACGACTTCTTCCACCCCTGAGCTAGAATGTGCCTTTTATCCAAGTGCTTATTTGTGTGACTGAAATGTTTACTAGCTACTACATGTAAACAAACAGGATCTGTTCTCCCAAGTACCAGTTTATACTTCACGCTTACACACATGATCATGGCTGCCACGCATTCCCAGCGTTCTTTTGACACATCTTCTGAGCACACCGTCAGAAATTAATATGATGCATGCATGAGTTGCAGTACTAGCAAAAATATGGGTGCAGTGTGTGTTCAAGTTTTGATAAGTTATGTTATTGTTTATTATCAAAGTGTGACAGCAAGCAGTAATGGAGCTCCAACAGGATAAATCTGCATGCTTCGATGTTTGATGAATGGTTTGACATGGTGAAACAAATCATCAAATTTAAATATTCATGGTGCTTTTCTTTATCCGTTTCTTGTAGAGGCAATATAAGCATCACATATCACATCATTGAAATGATGACCTCAAGGTATCACATACCACCTTCTGTGTCATTGTTGCATTTTTTTTTTTTTTTTGCATTTTCTTAACAGCTTCACAATGCAAAGAATTTTTAACATTAGGTTTCCCTCAATTCACAACACAGCGAATCTGGACATTGTTTTCTCACCGTGAGGATTTCTTGCACAGCCACCTGGTATAATCCTCCAGATTTACTTAAAGTACGCACGCAGGTATAGACAGTACACTGCATAACAGCAGTATCTTTGACCACATGCATCACATAGCGTTACGTATATCACCAGCCCAAGACTAATCAGACCTTCCTACCTTGATGATCAAATAGCAAGTCTCTACCACGTGGTGTAAATAAAGGACATCTTTGGATTTCACTTAAAAGGATGCCTCAAGACTTTTATTTACCAGTATTTCAGCAACATAAACATTAAAAAGGCATATTGCCATCATTGTGAAGGAGCCCCCAGTAGTTTTTTTTTTTTTTTTTTTTTACACACTTTTGCTGAAGTACTCATTGCCAATGTGTCAGAGACAGTATGCAATCCTTTCCTAACCTTCTCAGATGATTTTTCATCCATTTTTGTGTGCTAATCATAATTTCTGCATATCAAACGTATTTATAAGCCAAACCATTGATAAGCCTAATTATGTTTGACAACTAAGATCTTGAACATGGCTTTTGATTAACTGATTAGCCTATATCACCTTGAAAGTATGAGAGTATGAGTACAAGTCTCTAAAAATACAGTTGTTGTGAAATGTTACTTGACTCACTCTCTACGATAGGATGAAAAACTCATAACTCGTATATAATAAAAAAATAAAACGTTACTTAATACTAGCTGTCCCAGTACACAATAAATTATAGACTATTATTGGTCCACATGCAGCAGCATCATCATTTCAGAAAATGAATTCAATAGAATTTAACTGCAGCTCACAATACCTACGTTGTCACTTTCAACCTGCCCTTTCAAGGATGTACTTCTTGACACACCCATTCCTATGCATTTGTCACCTGTAATAATTCAATCCATCGCATTGTTCATTTCATCAGTCGGCAACTCAATAAAGGAAATTTAAAAAAAGAAAGGCAGACAGAGATTGTACTAATTCCACCAGAGCTCACCAATTGTCACTCAGAAGGATGTACAGTAGTTGAAGGTTACAACTGCCGGGGTCTAAAACTTAAACTCTCCACCATACCTTCTTTAAAACTGTTACTTGAATGGATTACTTATTTGTATGATTTACTGTTGCTCTTTTTGCAACAGCATTTAATAAGGGCAAAACTGCAGGATATTTAATGGACTAGAATTATATTTCTATATATTTCATCTTAATTTACTGACAATATTTTTTTCTATTTTAAATATTAAGTTACAGTGTCAGGGTTTGTCTGCTGCCTTAATTATCAGGCAACTGGTATTGGACTTTCAACAGCAATGCTAATTTTTGTGATGGGTCAGATATTAAAATGAAAAATGTATAGATGCAATACATTACAAAATGGTGCACTGAAAGCATAGTCTAACTACTAAATGAACAGATATGGATTTTTATATCTACACACACATATATACATACACATGTCACCTGCAGTAGTGAAAAAGATATGTTACAGGCAGAGTTTCAAAGAAAAAGCATTATCCAAAACTGACAAATAAAAAGGTTAGAACTGACTAAAAAGTGTATCATCATGCAGATATTCACCATCCAAAGTCTGTATTCTTTGGCCCATTTTAACATTTTATTTTTAACTGCTGCAGATGACAATGGTACTTTTTGTGTACTATTTACATTATATTTACTTATTTGTCTGACACCCTTATTCAGGCAGCTTACAACATTTATCATACAAATGGTTACATTTCATTTGGGTTTCAAATTGAAGCCTAGGCAGATTGAGTAATTTGCTCAGGGTCACAAAGCATCAATAGCAGGATTTGAACTTGCAAGCTCAGGGTTTCAAGTCCAATGCCTTAACCACTACACCACACTGCCTGCTGGAAGGAAGGATGGAAACATCCAAATGACAACCAGTAAGATGTCCGCTTTTCAAATTACAGATTCTGATGTACTTATGCTCTTGTACAGTTTTTCAATCTGTGCCTTCCGTTTCCTTGGGTAGTTCAGTTTGCCCTCTTTTATAATTAAGAGTAGTGGACATCTTTGTAGGAAAGCTTCAGCTTCTTGGAAATCTCTCTCACAGAATTACCTCAAGGTTCAGCTATACTATCACAATTATAAAGGTTTCTGTAATAACCAATTAGCATTTAAAAATAAGCTATAAGAGTTCACCTTTAAGATCCTGGAGTAATGGATACCAAAAATGGGGCTTTGAAGTCAAATGTTAGTAATAAATTAGTCAATTCTAGTAATAATTGCCATTTGTAACATTAATAATGCCTTGATTATATTGTTTCAGTCAATTTAGTGGTCCTTTGATATATACGTGAGTGAATGCAAAGTTTTCAATACTTACAGTATATACTCACACACACACACAAATATTCATAAATACATTAATTCACCTACTGAAGAAATTTGCTCGTTTCAGGAGTTTTTGCAGAAGGAAATGTTTCCTCTGTAAATAAATACTGTATAAAAAAAAATCAATATATGGGCAAAGTCCTAGTACAGTTTGTTATTTCTACATTATCAGGTCACAAACAATCTGAAACTGAATACAAAAGTTGATGATCATAGTTCTGGCACCGTTTCCAGGGGCAGTTCTTGCCTTGTGCTTGTTAGGACAGGCTTCATCTCCCTCAAAACACAGTTCAGGATGAAGCAGGTTTTAAAAATAAAAAAAAATATGGATGGATGATCATAGTTTGTAATTCACAAATATGTTATGCCACCAGCAATACATATGCAGGTATATGTAGTTTTTTTAATGATGCCTTACTTTCAATTACCAGTTTTTAACTGTGATGTGCAGTGTATGTAAATATAGTGTTGCTTGTTTATCTGTCTAACTGGCCAATTAAAAAACAGATATTTTTAACCTTAAAAGGTTGGATTGTCTTTCTAACAACAATATTAGGCCAGCACGAAGTCTGCGGCTTAGTTTTTAAAGTGCCAGGTAATGTACAACAAATGATTGAACCATTTGGTACACCGTGCGTTTTGTATGCATTTAAATGTGACACAACTCAAGAATGTAGATGAAGATATATAACGGACGACTTACTGATTATTGCTTTAATACTAAATTATTAGATGTGTTCATATTCCCATTTAACTACCCGTTTTAATCTGTTAACAAATTCCTATTTGGAATCCATAGTGAATCGGAGTGTCCATCCGCTTCTGGCACTTACACAACAGAGAAACAGTAATCAATCAACACAACACAGGCTATTTTGGCAGTGTAGGAAAATTAGTAAACTGTTGAACAGCAAGGCAAAAATCGAAAAAACAGAGAAGTTTGCATTCATATTGCACTGGCGGGACTACCTAATCTAAATAATCTGGACTGTAATATGACGCATTTGTAGGTTACTTACAACCTGTTCAATAAATGATTATGATATTGATTCTCCTCACAGCATTAGAAACACCTTGACATTCAAAGTAATTGTGCAAATAAGGTACATATAGGTAGGTGGCTAAACGTCTCTATTTAGAACAACCAAAATCCACCGGTTGATGTTGTGTAACGGTTATAATCTTGTTTCTATAAATATAAGGAATTCTTCTAAGGGGGGTAATTAAAGCCCAACGATGAGGATCGCGGTAAGGGCTATAGTTGGGCCACAGCACATTCCGCTTTGGGACTATCCTTGAGGAGAAAAGAGACAATCGTAATGTAATCTACCGAAAGTACTACAAGGGGGACGAAGCACCAGTGTATCGCTTATGTTGAATTTGATTTCGGAGGAATAAGATCAGGCCTTCAATGTTCGAACACGTGTGACATTAGAGATAACCTTTCAAAAAAAGTAAAGGCACGCTGATTAACGAGACCTTGTGTAAAACAAAATAACACTCAGAGGGGAATGAGGCTAGGACGCCGGTTCGCAATTAGTCGATCACTAAATGTAGATGCAAAAATACAACATGTACAGGAGCGCATATATACATATACTTTTTATGCATCGCTACTGTTAACTCACTGATGAACCACATTTGCATTACGGAAAAAACACTTCCCGATAAACTACTGATTGAGTCACAAAGCCTTACCCATTTGAAATAGGTGAAAGTGAATGCAAGTGCGCAGCTTCTAATCCTGACCACCGCCTTCTCTCTCTAGTAACAGCTGAGCGCAATATGGCGCCACTCTCTGTCAATGGCAGGTAATATTCCCACAAGCCCCCACTGCAGTCCACGTGATGTGGGCGGGGATATTCAATTACATAGTTGCTTTTCTCAATGCATTCACAAGTTGTCAGAAATTAATGGTTTGCTGTAATCAGGTGTTTTTCAACAGCCGGTCAGGCCTGGCACAAATTTCCTGCCTGTCCGTGAAATAATTATTGTCGCTTATACGCTTGGATCACATAGCGAAGTGGAGCGGGACAGCGGTGCCTAGGACGACGAGTATAAGTGGCACTGTGTAGGAATACATACTGTTTGCCAAGGAACTATGGAGGGGTCAGGTTCATTCTTTTGATGATAGTACCTGTTTTGCTAATATTGCGTCAGCTCGCCTGTCGACAATACGTACACTACTGCCTGGCCAAAAAAATAAATAAATCGCACAATGTAATATATTGTTGGACCACCTTTAGCTTTGATTACGGCACGCATTCGCCGCTGCCTAAAGTCTGCTTCAGCATATTTAAAAGATTCTCAATTGGCTTAAGGTCTGGACTCTGTGGTGGTCAATCCAAGTGTGAAAATGATGTTTCATGTTCCATGGACCACGCTGTCGCAATTTGAGCCCGACGTATCCTAGCATTATCATCTTGGAATATGCCTGTGCCATCAGAGAAGAAAAAAAATCCATTTATGGAAAAACCTAGTCATTCAGTATATTCAGGTAGTCAAATTACCTCATTTTTTGTGCACATAACGTTGATGAACCTAGATCTGACCAGTTGAAGCAACCCCATATCAGGCAGTGGGCATGATGGGTGCATCAAAACATCTGCCTCACTTCTTACGCTCATGCACATATTTGGAACAGGGTAAATATGGACTCATCAGACCACATGGCCTTTTTCTGTTGATCCAGAGTTCACTTTTTATGCTCCCTAGAAAAATTAAGCTTTTTTTTTGGTTTCAAATAGTGATTCTCTTAAGGCTATACAGCTGTTTAGTGCGAATACCTTGAAGTCTCTTCGCATTGTGTGTGTGGAAATGCAGTTACTTTCACTATTAAACATAGCTGTAAGTTCTACTGTCACAATCATTTGAGATTTTTTTTTCAACCACATTTATTCCTTGTAGATGATGGTTCACCATTTTCCTTCCAGGTTTTAATAATGTGTTGGACAGTTCTTAACACAATTTTAGGAATTTCAGCCATCTCCATCTCCTTATTTTTTTTTTCTTGATGCAGGCCAATAATTTGACACTTCTGAAACAGCATAACATTTTTTCCATGAAATAAGTTTAAGAAATAAGAAGGTACTGGTAGTCACTTCATCCTAGTGTTAAATAACTTGTTGCTAGCTGAAACATATTAATCACTGCAGTACTTATTCAATAAAAGGCTCTTATTTAGTGTTTTGCTTAGTTAAATCCAGGTGGTGACTGTATTTTAGGCCAGGCAGAGTACATTTCAGTCATTTTCTAACCTGCAGGGTTGCATGGGATCCACTGGAGCCTATCCCTGCTAGCAAACCCTGGACAGGACATCAGTCTGTCACAGAGCACACACACGACCACACACACCAAGCACAAACTAGGACCGTTATAGAATTGCCAATTCACCGAACCTGCATTCCTTTGGACTGTGGGATGAAACTGTAGCACCCAAAGAAAGCTCACACAGAAAAATGAATACTACACACAGGGAGGACCTGGTATGCAAACCCTGGTTGTTTGCAAATACTTTGTTGTGGTATTCTGCTCTAAAATTTAAAACCTACAAAATGGAAAGAAAAAAAACAAAACAAAAAAAGTAATCTTCTATAAAAGCGAAAACAATAGTCAGATGAAAAGTAGTGATGACACTGAAAGTAAGCCAAGTACAAGTGCTTCAAGTTTAAAAGAAATGTGTTGGTATTTCAAAATGTGCAACAAAAAAAGAAAGAAAATGAAACTCTGTTAGCCATTACAATAAGGAGTACTTAAAGCTTGGTTTCACTGTAGTCCCTGGCAGTGAACTATCGCTACAGCTATTAAATTGCTAGCTGTATTTTCTACTATTTGTATGAGAAGAATTTTTCAGCCCAGCACTGATGAAAAACAATCAGAGAAACCAAATAAATGTCAATGCAGTGCTTCATCTGTCAGAAGCAACACTGCAACACCAGTTACCAAGTATTCTTGCAAAGAAGCCACAGCAGATTTCACCATAGCTTTTATTGAATTAAATATTGCTCTCTAAAAACTTCAGTTCTATTATATTCAATTTAATTTTAAAATAGTTTTATTAGCATTTTTGATGATTAGTTTCTGATTATTTTAGAGAATTTTCATTTTATACTATATAAATAATGTTTTTTTTTTTTATTTCTGTCTTAGCACTCCCCAAAATAATTCCCCTATTTTCACTGGTCCCCAAGTGTAAAAAGGTTGAAACCACAGCTGTAAGCCATTATTAGTATAAAATGTGTATACATTTCCATTTCTTTTATATAATATATGGCAACCTGTACAGTCAATGTTAAATTTTACTGCTTAGATGTTAGTATTTAGGCTTGAAAAGATCTATCATTGTCTCTGTACCTAAGAAATCACAAGCAACCTGCCTGAATGACTACTGATGTCCTGTTGCACCAACATCTATATCAATAAGTGTTCCAAGAAGTTAATTAAGAAATACATATTATCATTACTGCCCAAAGAACTAGATCAATTAGTCTAAGTATTGCTCCAATAGATCCATTTATAATACTGATTTTACATACAGTACAGGCCCACATGAAAAACAGGAGAGGGAATTATGTGTGAATGCTATTTATATACTGTACTATAATTCAGTATTTAACAAAATGAACCCCTTTAACCTCATAATCAAACTCAAGGACTTGCATCTAAAACAATTCACTGTGCAGTTGGGTTTTTAACTACTTAAAAGGCAGACAGACATCCGCAGGTTTGAGTTAGTTGCCCCACTCCATCATCCTTCCCCATCAACACTGGGTATCCACAGAACAGAATATGTATGACTGCATGACTACACATGATTCTAACATCATTGTCAAGTTTGTTGATGACAAAGCTGTGCATCCTCACCATTCCACTGACCTCCCTCTCATTTACACACATGTATTCTGTCTTGCTTCTACTGACCTTCATTCCACTTCTCTCTAGAGCATATTTCCACTTCTCCAGGGTCTCCTCAACCTGCTCCCTACTATCGCTACAGATCACAATGTCATCAGCAAACATCATAGTCCATAGGGACTCCTGTCTAATCTCATCTGTCAACCTGTCCATCACCATTGCAAATAAGGAAGGGCTCAGAGCCGATCCCTGATGTAATCCCACCTCCATCTCGAATGCATCCGTCACTCCTACCGCAGACCTCACCACTGTCACACTTCCCTTGTACATATCCTGTACAACTCTTACGTACTTCTCTGCCACTCCCGACTTCCTCATACAATACCACAGCTACTCTCGAGGCACCCAGTCATTTACTTTCTCCAGGTCCACAAGGATGAAATGCAACTCCTTCCGGCATTCTCTAAACTTCTCCATCAACATCCTCAGAGCAAACACTGCATCTGTGGTGCTCTTTCTTGGCATGAAACCATACTGCTGCTCACTAATCATCACCTCACTTCTTAACCTAGCTTACACTACTCTTTCCCATAACTTCATGCTGTGGCTCATCAGATTTATTCCCCTGTAGTTACTGCAGTCCTGCAGATTCCCCTTATTCTTAAATATCGGCACCAGTACACTTCTTCTCCACTCCTCAGGCATCCTTTCACTTTCCAAGATTCCATTAAAAAATATGGTTAAATATGCCACTACCATCTCTCCTAAACACCTAACGACCAGAAATTCCAAGCCAAGCAAATATGGACTAGTGCAAAGAAAATAATGCAAAGTATAACACGGCAGCTTCTAATATTTATTTATATTGCGCTTTAAACTAAGATGTCTATAAAAATAATGCCAAAGTTTTTTTAATTTTTCAACATCTGTGACAGTTTTGTCGTCAGTTCATATTTTAACGCATGGATAGACAGGTTAACACACTTGTTGTGGGTGAACAAAAGAAGTCAATGGTAAGAACTGGAGCAACGATCTCCTAGTTGGTAATTGTCAATCGAGTAAACGTTGAGATTCTTTCGTCACTTGCAATACGTTTGATTTGCAGGATAAAGTGCAGAGCCATTAAAGACATAAAAAATGTGTTGTATAAATCCTTTTTTTTGCGGTCACATGGTTTATGTTAACCAATTCGATTCAAGTAGAGCGTGTGTTTGCGTCTGACGTCATACGGAAATAAGTTTACGTACAGCTTACACGGTAATGCAGTAAAGAGTTTGCAGAAGGAACACAAATAACATTGCGAAACAGGTAAACATTAACTTTATTTATAAGTTATATCTAACAAGCAGTAATAATAACGATAGATTTTCCTTTTTCACTTTATGTGGATTATTTATATTTGTTAATTTTGGTAACTGACCCGACTTTTCGATTTTGAAACAGTCACACTAAAACTTCATGGGCTGAACATGTTATCATGATTTCCCGGCCTTTATATGTTAAAAATACGTAGGTAATTTTTATTTTTAAACTTTTAGATGATCTTTTCCAGATGTTACCTTTCCGAATGATCAGATTGTGGGTAGAGCCATAAGAAAAGAACGTATAAAAATATAATGCTTGTACTAGTTTAATCCAAAGAAGAGGTGCTGGACGTTTGTGAGAACCTGACCTGTCATACTGCGCAAGGCTGGAGCAAAACCTAAAGCATGTCCATTCACACACCAAAATTTGCTTATACCAGGGCAGCTTAGAGAGAAAGGAGAAAAATAGACAGTGTCGGAGAGGATGCAGAAATCCCGTAAAAGAGTAAGATGGAATCAATGAACTGTGGCATGCTAAGTAAGCATTGGTACAACATAAAACGATGGGTGAGTTTTCTGTAGTCTGTTGTTAGCTGGATAACTACTGTTGAGGCCGTTAAAAACGTTAAGCCCTTCTACTTTAATGCTCCACTGTCAACTTAGGTGTATGATGGTGATTGCATACATGCAGTGTGAGTGTATTAACGGGCTTAACAATGTTAATTAAAGCTAATTTATTTACAACTTATTAGTTCGAAGGACGATTTTGAATTGAACTTGGAACAGTATCAAATTAAACGTTTTGAGAACTGGTCTAGGAAAATAAATAATATATCCGATTGAAATATCCAGCGACTTTAATAGTATAGTAGATCAGAGAGGTGCAGATTTCTGGAGTTTTTAGTTATTTATTTGGTAATTCTTGTGTGTGTTTAAGGCCGGTTGTTGTTTGTTACATTTCTATATTAAGTTTCAGTAAAAACTAAATATCTACCAAATATACTCGTATTGAGGTACCTTTTAGAGTAGATGGGACTTGTACTGTTTGAACCGGTTTCAGAAGAGCAGGCGGAGCCGTAAAATATTAGAAACATCCGTGCACAGTTTAGTTTAAAATAGTTTTAACTAGGTGATAGGGGTTTTAAAGAGTGTTTAAGGCAGTTTTACCCTGAGAGTTGAAATAAGGTACTAGGTAAAAAAATTCATACTTAATAATGCAAAACATAATGTTGTAATTACTAGCCAAAAGGTAATAAACTGGGATAGATGTTATGGGGTGGGTGATGAATATTGTGGTTGATGTGAAATGTAATGTATTTGATATATTAATAATTGTATGGGTGATTGATTTGTAATTTATTGACTGTAATTTACGAAATCCAAAACAATAAATTAAAACCATCATGTACAATTAAAAACAAGATTCTCTTTGTAATATTAGAAACATTAAAAAAATGACTTGTGTGTATTTGTACATTAGCTTATTTGTACAACAGTAATAAATCTGGTCATATTCAACAGATTGCAATGAGTATAGTTTGAATAAATACTTTAGATGTTACCTAAGAAAGATAGGCAAACTATAAAACACAGATACAAGTACTAAATTGTTTTAAAACACAGCTTTATATGCTATATTACTTTCTTGTTAATGCATGTGGTGTGTTGTAAACACCCAGTGTAAGTAGTGTAAATGGATGAAGTATAGAGGGGTGTATTATAGTATTGTGGCTACTTTAATTAACTAGGTGTAAATGGGGAATATGAATGAATTGTGAAGCACAAGAGCTGGAACTCAAAGATGTAATGTCAAACTATAAAATAGTCTTATATAACAGATTGTTCATAAACATGGGTTTAAACACTATAGACTGCTTTAAGTGGAAAATTAGCACCATGTTTCTGGTTAAGTCATTCATTTTTTGTTGCAACAGAAAGCTACATGTATAGTAGCTTAATGCTGGATATGTACTGTAACTCCCCAATGTGGATTGTATAAATGGACACATTCATTATTGGACACTTTTAATTAACTAGTACAAAGTGGAAAACCAGATTAATCATAGAGCACAATAACTGAAATGAAGTTTCAATGCAACATATTTTGTTTTATTTTCTGCAGTAAGATAGATAAATCACATAATCCAGCAGCAGTATACTGATTAAAAAAAAAAATACTGAATTAAAGAGTAATAAAAATGCATGTATAAGCAGACAATAACTTTGAGTAATGTTAGCATTTACTCCCCCGGGTGGAATTGAAGGGTTGCATAGTGTGGGGGAGGAACGATCTCCTCAGTCTGTCAGTGGAGCAAGACAGTGACAAAAGTCTGTCACTGAAGCTACTCCTCTGCCTGGAGATGACACTGTTAAGTGGATGCAGTGGATTCTTCATGATTGACAGGAGTTTGCTTAGTGCCCGTCTCTCTGCTACAGATGTTAAACTGTCCAGCTTCATTCCTACAGGATGTGATACCTTCGGGACTGGGGTGACACAAGATGTTTCCCAAAGCCTAAGGACTCTCCCCTGTTCCAGGCTCAGTAATCGAGTAAGAAAGATATAGCAAAGCATTAAATTCATAAACTAAATGTTCTTTTAATGTGGATACAGTGGCATAGGTTTTAATGTATGTAAACGAACATTACAGGGGAATTTTGTGCCCCAGATCAGCACAATAGAAAACATAACATATGCTCAGTTGAAAAATAAGAAAACTGAACAAAATATAGTTCTAAAATGCTTATAAACAAGATTTACGTTTAGTGCTGACCAAATCTATATCTTGTGAGCATATGAGAGTTAATGAAATTAGAGATACCGTTAGGAAATACTATTGCTAATGACATAAAATGCAATTCTAAGAAGGTTTTGCCACATTTTAGTTATAATTAAATATTCTGTATTCAGGAGAAATGCCTATCTATCCAGTCTCCTGTTACCACATTATTGGAACAGCTTAGTCCACTTCTTTGTGGCAGGAACCAGAACCTATCTGGGCTCTACTTGATGCAGCTCAGGATGGAATATCTGAACACTGCTGGGCAAACATTTATACCCATTCATTCATTAAATTTAGAACATCATATGATATAAGATATATTCTTTTTCTATATATTTCCACACATATATACGGCGTGTTTCACTAATATTGACACAATTGGTAAATTAAATAAAAGAAAAATGAGCTGTAACAAAAATGTTGTTGTGAAGATTCTGTATGGAAGAATGACCTCAAGCTCCTTGCCATCTGTTGTTCTACCTCATTAAGCATTATAGGAAAGGACTCCGTGCAGTCATCTTGGGAAATTGTGAACTGCACAAAGTATTGAACAAAGGGGTGCTAGTAATTGTGAAACATATATTTTTCAGAAACATGTTTGATTTATAAAAATTTATTCTTATTTTTAATAATTTTGCTTCAGTTAAAAGTTTCATATTTGTTAAGTTTTTGAATAAAAGATGAAGAGAATAATTAGAGGCTTTTTTAAATATAGAGAAGGAGACTGTGTGTGTTGGGGTGTGTGTATTATTTTTTTCCATTGTTGTTATTATGGCGGCAAAGGGTTGGCCCACCAAAGGTAAGTGCAAAGGGCTTTTGCTGCTCATTTATTATAACTCAAAAATTATTTAAATATGCAGAAACTATGGAATTGGCAAAATCACTGTGTTTGAATCTGGACACGGTTCAGGTGTTCTTGTGGAGTAAAAGTCAAGACAGAATGGTTTTAACCTGTATAACACCCTGATGATGATGCATCAGTAATATTGTATGCCATTTTGATCTCCATCTAAAAGAAGATCAGATAAGCACAATGGACAGGAAATTTTTAGCTCTTGTTTGCCAAGAAGGTCAACCAGTTTATTGATGCACCAGTTTTTTGGCAGTCCGAATTGGATGTTTTTTGTTTCTTATACATAATTGCCAGATTGGTGTAAAACGTGCCAGTTGTAAGTTGGTTTAGGGCTTGATTGTTTGTTCAAAGTACTGTAATGTTAATATATTCATTAAACAATATTTTTAAATTAATATTTTTAAATTTATTTTTAATTGAATACAAGATGCAAGGATCAGTATTTTAGAAACTGGGCAAAGCACAAGTAAGAGAAATGCCGAATATTTTTGAAATAAAGGAGGTAAAATAGAAAGTGAACAGGCCTAGATGAATTGTACAAGTTTCTGCTGTTAGATTTATTGTACATTAAAATATGTGCAGGATTGTTTCCTATTTTCATTCATATGACACTGGTTATACAAATTGGGTACCGTGTTTTCCTGCAAATAAGACTGGGTCTTATATTTATTTTTGCTCCAAAAGATACACTACGGCTTATTTTCAGGGGATATCTTATATTTATTCATGTACAACAATATACGTTTATCCAAATACTGTACAGTCATGTCATCTTCTTCTGGAATATCGTCATAACTCTCCACATTCAAACCCTGAATTCCAGCCCAAATTTCTTGTTACTCCAGCCGCATTTAAGACCCTACAGGATAGATATGCGTGCTTTGATGTTTGATGAATGGGTTTGATTTGGTGACGCAAAATGGCAACATACAAATGCATTTGTAGTGCCTTTATATTCAAGTGTCGCATATTCCCCAAAGTAATGACACGATATATTTTAAAAGTCTCATATACTATCTTGTTTTTTTTTTTTTTTGTTTTTTTTTTGGGTGCACCTTCATAATACCATCAGAATGTATGGTGGCATATTGAAAAAAAAAATAAGGTCATAATGCAAATGTCTGTTTTGTGATTAAAGTGGAAATTTCAGCTTTAAAATCGAAATGTCCACTTTAACCTCGTAGTTTACTTTATCATTAGACTGTCGTAAACATCATCTTAAAGCCGACCCAGTTGTTAATTGCTATGTGCTTCTGGTTTTTCCTCCTGACCTGACAGCAGCTGCAAGCAGCAATAGATCGCCACACAGAACACATTAAATTTATGATATTCTAGCTCTCTGCACATTTAGAATTCTTAGATTTATACTTGATATCACTTTCATGTTGAAATATATTAAAATGTGTATGTTACATTTTACAGATAAATCGTTAACTTTGTTTAAATAATGAATACTGTTAATAGTTACACATTTGGGGGTGGCACGGTGGCAGAGTGGTAGCATCTCATTGCGTGGCACCTTACTTTTCAGCTGACAATCTTGACTATTTTTGAGGTAGGGCTTATATTACAGAGCAGCCTAAAAATAATGCTAGGTCTTATTTTCGGGGAAACATGGTATATATTTGTAATGAATTAATGTAAGTATATAACATTGTACTTTATTAGTAATTTGATAAAAAAATAACAATCAAACCACAATCCCTGTGCTTATAATGTTGTCACTACCAGACTTTTGCAGAGGCTAACCTGTGTTACAGGGGCCTCAAAATTAGTCAAGATATGAAAAAATATTTGCTCTTTGTTTTTCAAGAAATTTTCCTTCCACAAGGCTGGCCAATCCAGTCCTCTTTAACAATTTTACATTATCTCTGAGTTAACCCATGCACCACTAACCGCACTCACACTGTCATCCTCGAATGTCTGCCTCTTCATTGAACTGCAGGCAGTGACAGGGGGCAATGGTTGGCCAGCATTTATGGCAACAGGAGAGCTGAATAGGAGCATAAAGTGCATGAAGAAGAAAGCTGTTTGTCATGTTGTAATAGTGTCAGTTCTTAAACAATGACTAGTCACAAAATTATACTGTACATTCAAGTGATAGTGAACTATATAATGGTAGTGATTATTCATAAATGGTAAGTTCTGATGCCAGTTTTCTATGTTCATGCAGTGTGATAACAGTGATCTACTGGTGCAGGACAGATCAAGACGGATGATTCCTTAAAGAATTTCCGTCTGTCACTGAGCCCCACAGACACATGCAGAATCTCATCTACCACCACCACACACTGAAACAAAGTAACATGGTTCTCATTTGGTCAGATGTCCATTGTAATGAGCTGCTAGCTTTATCTGCATTTATTAACTGTGTAATAAGTCAAAAGCCCAATGTTGAAATATACTAATCAACAAAACCTTTCCTTGCTGGTATGATATATTATATGAAATCAAGATTATACTATTGACTGCAGGATATAATCATATTCAGTGCAATTTAAGTAAATCAGGCTATGAACACATTTTTGAACAATTTCTCAATAAACTGAATTATACAGCCCCAATCCCCCAGACCAGGTTTCTGATTATATTACATCTTTTTGTGATCAAATTTATATTAAATAAATTTGCAAATACAGGTTAATTGCAAATTGAGCATAAATCCGGAAAACATAAATAAGTAAGAACACCCACTCCATATTTCCAAGTAATAGGAGATATACCTAGAGAAGGGAAGGCATAGCTGGACAAAAAAATATGCAAACTTCAAATCTCAACTTTCATCCCAGCAATCCCAAACAAATCACACAAGCAGTATTAGTTAAAAATGCTATAGTCATCCGCATCAAGTAATTCTTGCAGAAGATAATTCAAGTAACATACGACTGAATAAAGATGATATCCAAAAAATGAAGAACAGAGAGTCCGGGAATGTCAAGAGTGAAATTCAAGCCAACTTTGTGGCATTTGTGCTCAAAGAGAACTCTTTTTCTGTTGTAGAAAGGAAAGAGAGGGAGAGCAGATAGGTCCAGGAAAAAGATTTGAGGGGATGGTGCATTCCAAAAGGCTGAAACTGTGGGACACTCTTATTACATATGTATGAAAGTGCCTAGGGATTTTGAGGAACTTGTATAACAAAGGGGATCCTTTGAAAGGCCTGTAGCTTAATGTTCATTGGGGTGCGATATAGGTGATGGGCAAATTTTAAATTGCTTATTTTTATCATTTTGGCTTTTTTGAAGCAGAAATAATGTTCTTAAAAATCAGGTCTCAGTCAAGAGTAGCAAATAGTGGAAGATCACATTCTCAAACTGATTGAATGGGCAAGGGCTTAGAGGCAGGTTTCTGTAAAGTGGCATATGTTGCAGAGATCAGTTTCATCTCAGAGGATAAAGAATGTTAGAAAGTTGCAATAAGGTGAGGTAGAGTAGAGAAGACAGAGAAATAACACAAGACTTGACAAACAATTGGAGTTTAAAGATAAAATGAAAGTTGACCTCCGTGACTGGAGCATTCTGAGCCCTGAGCCATAAAAATCTGAGTAGTGATACCACTTTGTTTTTAGTCCACCACCAAGAGAAGACTAATTCTTATGTGGACAATGTGGTTATTAAAAATGGGGTTGTGTGAATGTAGACTTGGGGAAGGACATAAATACTTTTCTACCTTGTGTCAACCTTTAAGTGCATTTGATATTGGGGACTAATAAAAGGAACATCAGTTTTAAACGTGCGAAAGTTAAATGGAAGACATTTAATGGGCTACATTAGATTCAATTGAGTACCAGAATGGGGGCTTCCAGGAAGTTGTAGCCAACACCAAACAGATCTCAATGTAAAAGTCCAGTGGTGTATAAATCAATATCCGGTAGGGCCACCCCTCAATCACACCTGTGACATATAAATATATTGTTTGATTGATGGTATTTTGCCATTCCACAGGAATCAAAACAGGAGGGATCTAACTTCTTGCCATTAGTTTAATGGGAGAGGGTACCTGAAGCATAGCACTAATGACATTTAAACTGTGGAGCAATGTTCATTATGATAGCAGCTAATTTAGAAAGTAATGATGGGGGGGGATATAAAACCAGGAGGACAAAGAATCTTTGATACCTACAAAATCCTCCTGTAATTTTAATGTAGCAGTGTCATAAAAAGAGAAGGAGATGTTGATCCCTAGATATTTGACTTAATTTGCTCTCTGTGATTAAAAATAGTTAATGCTGGATTTGGAGAGAGAAGAGCAGAATTGTGGCATTTTTTTTATTAATGTGCACACACATTGTGCCATCCGTCTACTTGGCACCAAGATGAGATACTGCTGTGCCATTCACAGTTAAATCCATCAATTTCAATATACAGTATGTATGTGAGAAGGCAATCTTAACAGAATTTTTATTAAAGCACATTAGTCACCTTTCCGTGGTATTATATAGATGCACTCCTCTCCTCCAAAGAAAAAAACAAAAAACAGATGCATTAAGACATGGCCAGAGTTTTAGTATATATCTCAGTGCATAATTTCCTAACATTTTTCTCTCCTGCTTATTTCTTAAGATCTGAGCTGTGCATGCACTTGGGAGTTCAGATAATTATGCACAATTGCTTAGTGTTCATTTACTTAAGTTACCAAAACTAAGACATGTTCTTGAATAGAGCTTTTTTTTTTAAAAGCTTTAAAAATTCACACACAATATGAATATTACATCTTAACAGCCTGCATGGATACAGGCTAATTTTTTAAGTGCACCAAGAATTATTTGGCAATCATTTTTTTTTAAGTTTTTGTAATCATCTTTACTATATAAGAGGGTTTATTTTACAAATAATAGGAATTTGAATCTGTAATCTTTTACTTTTAGACTGCTACTCTGTGAAGAAACGAGAACTAAAGCATGCATACCTGTGACATCTGTGGAGAAGATGGGTTATCTGAACCAGATATGAGGACACATCTGTTGATCCGTCATTTTGAAAATGACTCGACCTGCCCCTTTTGCTCTATGTCAGGAATAACATATGATGAATTACAGTTCCATATTAATACTGCTCATTGTGAAGATAGTTTTGAAGCAGCAAAAACAAATGAATATTTAGATTGTACCATTAATCATACAAATCATAAAAAACTTTCAGGTTTAGAGCTTCCAGCAGTATTTCAGGAAGAATGTTCTTCAACATCAATGGAAGGTAAAAATGATACCAGTACTAGAACACAAAAGGAATTATGTGGAACTGAAGTAAAAGTGTCTTCATCTTCAACAAAAGAGACTTGTCCTGTTTTAACAAAAACACCAGTCCTTGCAAATGAACATAAACTGAAAACTGAGATTTTTGTTTCTGAAATGGGTAAACATTTTGACAGCCCTGACAATGAACTGGACAGTAAGCCTTCTCTTTGCAAGTCAAATTTAAATGGACCCATAAAGCTGAAACGGAAACTTCTTAAATCTCCTTCAAAAGGAATTCAAAATCAAGGTTGGCTAATGAACAGTTAACTAAATCTATTGTAAGAATCACCAAGTTAACAATGTTGATGTGTTTCTTATAATATTGCCACAGTTCTTGTTAATGTTGGCTTTTAGTAGTTACAATGGCATGCAACAGTTTGGGCACTCTTACTTAAAATGTCTGTTACTATAAATAGTTAAATGAGCAGAATATGAACTGATCACCAAAAGGCATAAAGTTAAAGACGACACATTTTTTTTAAATATTTTAAGCAAGATTACATTTTTATTTCCATCATTCACAGGTACAAAATAATAAAAAGGCCTGAAGCAAAAGTTTAGGTGCCCGAGATGGTCAGTACATAGTAACATCCCCTTTAGCTAGTATCACACCTTATAAATGCTTTTTGTAGCCAGCTAAGAGTCTTTCAGTTCTTAGCGGGGTATTTTTACGAATTTGTCCTTGCAAAAGTCTTCTAATTTTGAAAGGTTATTGGGCCATCTTGCATGCCTTGCTCTTTTGAGATCTATCCACAGATATTCAATGATGTTTAGGTTGTGGGACTGTGAGGGCCATGGCAAAACCATTGGCTTGCACCCCTTGAGGTATGCCATTGTAGGTGCTGAGGTGTGTTTCATTATCTTGTTGTAGGACCCATTTTCTACTAAATATCAACTTTTTTTTTTTTTTTACAAATGTTTTGATGTTTGCTTCCAGAATTTGCTGATATTTATTTGTATCCATTCTACACTCTACCAATGACATGTCCATTGGTTCATGTTCAGTGAACTCTACCAGTGCCGCTGGCTGCAACACAAGCCCAAAAAATGATTGAACCACTCCCATGCTTAATAGTTGCAGAGGTGTTCTTTTACTGGATCCGGCACCCTTTTTTCTCCAAGCATTCCTTTGCACATTGTGACTAAAAAGTTATATTATTACTTCTTCAGTCTACAGGAATTGCTTCTTCAGTCTACAGGAATTGCTTCTAAAATTCATCAGTCTGTTTACAAACTTCTGGCTCTGAAGTTTGTGGCTAGGATGCAGGAAATGTCTTCTGCTGTCTCTACCGTGAAGGTCATATTTGTTCAGGTGTCACTGCACAGTAGAACAGTGCACCACCACTCCAGAATCCGTTAAATCTTCCTTAAGGTATTTTGTAGTCAAACGGGAGTTTATTTGCCTTTCTAGCAGTCCAATGAGCAGTTCATTCAGAAGGTTTTCTTGATCTTCCAGACCTCAACTTGACCTCCAGCTGCTTAGAGGAGCTCATGGCTGCTGATTGTTAAGATTCGGTTTGAGTAGTCAGTGAATTTATTTAGCTTTGCTATTTGCATCACCTGGGGTTTCCTAACAATGATTGTGAACAGGGATAGGACTGGGACCTTGGTAAAAGTTATATGTGACCTCAAATATCTTGGATTACCTAAACTGTTGCATGTTGCTCCTTTCCTTTCTTCATTGTACAAAACAAAAACAATATACTAATCTTGCATAAAATTCTGAAAAGAAATGTCATCTTTAACTTTATGCTTTTTGGCAATCGGTTCATCTTCACTCACTTAAGTATTCACAATAACAGACATTTGAAGCAAGGGTGCCCAAATGTTTGCATGCCACTGTCTATGAAACAAGCTGTGCAAGGTATAATATTTGTAATATTTGGATGTATACTGTAGTTTAGAATTTTTACAATGATATTAGTAACCATATCATGAACATAAATGGCTTCCAAAGAATGAAATGTGTGCTAATTTGCATTTTTTTAAATACAGAAAACCAATATCCATGTCCAATGTGTTCCCTTTGCTGCTCTGATGTGTATGTTCTTCAGGAGCATGTTGAGCTTCACTTACAAGAAAGAAGTTTTACAGAAGGTAACTTCATTGGTCAAGACTTGTCATTTCTTCACATTTAGTGAATTTTTTTAACAAGTTTCTCAGTATTATGTATGCATTAGAGATGTGCTAATTAAGATTTTTTAATGTTTGATTTAGATATCTGTTTGATATAGCCCTGCTGCTGCCTTCTTTAAAGCCAATTCTAATCCTAAGGTTACATATCTGACCTGCAAACTTTTTTTTATCTTTGTGAATACTAATGGTAGCTACATAATTTTAAGACGCAAAGAGAGTAAACTTAAGTTTTACTATAAATATTGTTAATTAAAAACAAAATGGTTGAAATGTAGCAAATATCAGATTGTATTAAATGTACTTCCCTCATGTTTACAGCTAAAATATGAAACTACGTAAATATTTATAACTAGGGGCCTCCTCCGCCTGCTTGCTTTGCTCGCCCACCCCCGGGTTTGGTTTACCAGATATATAATTTAAAGAGGTTGTTGGTTTCATGGGAATTGTTACATATGCATTATTTTCACTGTTATTTTAAAACTTTTGTAAAAACAATACTTTATTTCTGGCTCCGGGCGTGGTTACATCTCTTTCTCGCAGGACGTATAACGCTGCTCGCGTTGTGAAGGGGGTGCGGCTGAACGCACGCTAATGAGATGCCGTTGGATCATCTGCTGTCTTTCTGCTGCTGGCGAGCTGCCTGTTCTGCTTGTCTCGCTGCCCGATCATTTCAAAGCCTGTACAGCAGGCTGTCATTTTGCCACTTCACATCTCTGTCGCTCGTGTTGTGAAGGGGGTGGTTGAGGGTTAGGTTGGCTGAACACACGCTAAGGAGAAGCAGTCTGATCACCTGCAGGCTTTTTGCTGCTGGTGAGCTGCATATTTTGCTTGTCTCTTGTCGTTGTTTTAAGAGCTGGGAGCACATGAAGTGTGTCTGCCAACAGCAATCCAACAACTGCTAGCTTAGGTGTCTGTGGACTTGTTTTAAATGATGTGTCTCTGCCTTGTTTCGTGTGACGTTGTAACACCAATACTTGTCCTTTATTTCCGGACCCGGGCTTGGTTAAATCTCTTTTCAGGACGTATAATGCTGCTCGCATTGTCAAGGTAGTCACACTACAATACTTTTGAATTTTACTACTTTCATATTCTTTACCTTTCTCTGCATGTGTATCGCACCATCATCTTTTTGAGCCTTTCGAATTCCACTGCTTTTTTAATCTGTTATCTGCCTTTTTGGGTCTCTTTTCTCCGTGCTGCTCTTTCTTCTTTGCTTAGTCGTTGACGTTTCATCTACAACATATTGTCCTTATACGCTTTATATGTGCTGAGAGCACAGGATCTGTGTGTGCTACGTGCCTTTACACGACTGAATGTTTTGCTGCCCGTGCTCTTATTTGATATTGTTTGTGTCTCGCGCGTCTTTTAAGTATCTTTTGAGAACTTACGAGAAGTCCACATCTTGTCGCCCTGCTTTTCCTATCCAGGATTTTTTTTTTTTTTTTAGAGAGAGAGATATGACATTTGTTTTACACATAAGTTAATTCTTAACTACAGTCCCTTGATAAAAGGTCAATTACTCCAACATCTCTAAATAAATTTATCAAGAAAACTTCTTTGTAAAAAATATAGTCTAGTAACATTTTAACTTCAAACATGTCAAGCTATTGTTGACAACTTGTCTCTTCTTCTTCTCGGGTATTTCCCCTTACTTACTTTTAAGCAACTGTTTTGTTTTGCCAAAAACAAATCTGTTCCACTTTTTTACTATTTTACTGTTTCACTGTACTTTAACTGAAATAGATATTTGCTGCAATCTGTTGGGTCAGTCAGTTATACATATTGTATGAAGTAATATCAATAGTGATAATATGCAGCACATGGTACTATGAAATTCCAGTTCTCTTATTCAATGGTAGCCTTTAAAAGGTATTCTACATGTGATTTATTCTCCATTCCCTCTAGGCCATGTCTTGTAGAGGTGGTGAAAATACTTGATGTAATGCATTATCAATAACTTATAAAAAACATTTTCAAAAGTATTTTTTATGTTTCAAATGTCTGCAGTTAGCACTGTATTATTATGAACAAATATTTTTGGAATTTTTCAGATTACCATCTTCAATAACCAGTAACAGGTTATTCAGAACTTGTTGCTTCTATAGATTCTTAAATAAAATCTTATTTTTCCCTTTTAACTTCCTGAATAGGCGATGGGTTTTATATCTCAAACTGGTCTATAGAGTAAACACATGTTTTGGACTAAACCATTTCAACTAAGGGTAACTTTTACACATTGAAGAATAAATGTGTATATAACACAGACCTAATGCAGGTAGAATCCTGTTGTAACAAAATGCATGGCATCATAAAAATATTTCGCTATAACGGAAGTTTTGCTGTAATGAATATGGGGAAAATACGTAATCTATTGTGACCAGGGTCGCCGGCTGTTCACCATCTCTAATGGCAGTGGCGCAAATATAGCTCCATAGCTGCCCTGCTGCGCCTGGTAAACAGAGCATTGACCTGCTCTTTCTTGCACTTTCCTGGTCTGCCACAGTGGTGATTCCGAGATGCAGGTGATTTTCTAATCTGAAGTTGAGAACTTTAGAAGGACGATTGCCCACGTGTCACAGTTCCTGTTTTGTGTGCTTGAGTACTGAAGTAACAGCTCCTATTTTGTATGAAGTCTTGAGAATGTACCTACCTTCTCTACACAATAATAAAGTACCTGTATTTTCCTTGGAAACCGGATTCCCCTTCCTGTCCCTCATACAACTCCATGACCCAAGCTTGACAATACCTGTATTAAAAAAAAAAAAAACCATAAAGTGCAAAAATATTTTATTTGAAAATAAGATATTTGATGTAACTTTTTTGGTTTTTATAGAAATAGTTATGAATACAGAATAAAAATGAGGTGTTAATGTAACTTTTTTTTTCTCAGCATAAACTGACACAGTTTCTTACTTTTTTTGTTCATTGCAAAGAGACCTTTGAGAAGCTCTTTGAGTCAAACAGTCTAGTATCCGAATACAACAAACCTATCCATGCAGACACTTGATGGAGCACTGACTCACAGTTCAGCTATATCTGTTTCATGTCACCCCTACACGAGACTGGAAATTTCGCAGTAGACTATCGCTTTCTTTTTGTCTAACAAGAAAAAGATTGCCTGTTGAAGGATTCCCAAGACTCAGCAAAAGTATAAATAAAAGTATTACATGTAGAAGTATTTTTTACATCTCATTTTTGTTTTCAGCAAAAAAATGTTCTTTAAACTGAAATTTATGTTTCATTAAGACAACATCTGTTAAATATGTATGAACATTTAACCAAACCAACAAAAAGTACTCGTTAGTCTGAAAATTGTTACAGTTTCAAATTGAAATGTAGTTTATTGTAAACCAAAACATTAAAAATTGTTAGACTAGAATTTTAAAGCAAATGTCAGGTCTTTATTAAAATTTCACAAAACCATCTTTTAAAAGATACGTGTATAACATTTTTCAGATAGCCAGCTATTTAAAGCAGTTTCTATTATTTGATCTTTAATATCTTCTATATTGATCCATTTCAATTTTACACCATTAATTGAACAGAAGAGCCAAAAAGTGAGGACAGTAATTGTTTTAGGTGATGTAGGTAAAAGTGATATTTATTTAAAGGTTGCCGCCTTCTACAGTGGTGTTTGTTTAATTCATAAAACCCAGGAAATCATTTTGTTTGTGGATAAAGAAAATAGACTACTATCACATCTCTAATCCTGCTCCATTACCACAACACACTTTTCTAAAGAATATTGGCTAATTCTATACTATGCTGTAATTTCCCTTCTGAAAATAAGCACCTCCGGAGCATTCCGTCTTGCACAGCCTCAACCCTCACATCAAGTCCCTTCCAAATACATTCACAAAGCTGTGAACATTTTCTGCTCTTGCAAGGAATTAAAAAAGGGGTGAGATCCAAAGTAAATAACATATTTTAAATTCAATAAATATTTAGTGTTTATTGTATTTTATTTTTATTGTAATTTATTTCCCAGTATTTAGTATATTTTCTACTCACAAACAACCCCTAAATAATCTTTTGACTTTTTTCAGCCTGTACTCTTCAATTAAGTTTTACCTTTGTGTTCCAAATTTCTACATATTTCTGTTATGTAAATGCTAAACCAACAAATTTGTTTTAACCGAATTCACTTAATCTCATTTTTTTCTGTTTCTAGAAAGTTCCCACTGTTCGCCAGCATCAACTCTGTTTAAAGAAAATGATAATGAATCGAAACATGCCCAAACAATGGTAAAAACATGGAAAGTAATTCTGTTCTATTCTAGTTTCAGTTATCTGCATATGCTAAAAATGAATACCAGAATAGTTTGACTTAAGGCCTACTTACAATGCTTCAAGGTTATAAGTAATATTTCAACTGTCAGAATTTAAATTTTTATTCTGGGTTTCAGTTTTATATATTTTTTTTATTCTTTCAAACTTTGAAAAAATTTTAAACATTGATGGTGTATAATATGTATTGATATGAGAGAAAAACTCATTTATTAATGCATTTTGAGTATATTTAATACTTATTATATTTTAAGGCAGGGGAGAGGGGAATTTTGTTTTTGCTGATTGGTATTACCATTAAAGGTACCATTATAGGTCCAGTGTTATAAACAAGATGTCATGCCATGAAGTATCTGTGGTTTAAAAGAAAAAAATAGATGATATTTGCTCATATACCTGCTCTTTGATATTTGTAATTTTTTTTATGAAATAAGGGATTCATCAGAAATAACAAAAGAGTGTATGTGTACCAATGTACTAACAATAAGATATAAAATTAAATATCTTGAATGGTTCTTCTGTCAAGAGTATTAATTTCCCTCTCGGGTACTGAAGAGCAGATGTTCTCAAATTCAGTTCTAAGGTACCACTGTAGCTACAGGATTTCTTCTCAACCATTTTCACAAGTGAATGAGTTAGGTGTATGTAGAGCAAGCAATCACTCTTACAGTAAGTGTATGTATCACAGTGCTACTAGAATTAGAAAAGTAAAGTACAATATAGAAAATTGTTTTGATTTGACTGCGTAATACTTGTAAATTCAGTGGCTTGTGATTCATACGCTATATGGGAACTTTTCTCTCAAAAACAATTTGCACCTCATGGTAGCATATATGATTTATTTCCTTAGCAAACTTAATTTCTTATTCAGTGCTGTCTGGTGCTGAATATATTTCAGTTAACATAGGTTATTTATTTCTTATGTAAGTATTTTATTAATTACTTACATATGGGTGCCAAAATGTGACTGTTTTGAAAAATGGATGTCTGGGGAGGGGGATAAAATTCTGACTCGCAAACTTTGGTCCTTAGCCTTGTTTGGAAACTAAACAGTTGCAGCCTATTAATGCATTCTTATAACTATTGTTCATCTGCTTTTTCATGTACTGTATTTAAAGCCCTGATGTGCTATGTTTATTTTCTATTTTAAAAGTGTTGAAGGCATTTTCTTTTTTCCCATTAGGAGCATAAGGTTGATATCAGAAAAGACCACAAGACTTTGTCTGATGTTGTAGAACCCCAAGGTTTCTCTAACAAGTTTGATTTTAGTAAGAGTTATGACAGAAGTAATCCTAAAAAGTCATTAATATCTGCATCTTCCAGTACAAAATTTCAAGAGGATTCAGGTTAGTAGGACATTTTTAAAAGTGTTGAAACTTTCTGTACACATTTTCCATTAATATACCTAAATTACTGTTGGATGTTGTATATTTAGCGTTGTGTTAATGTTCCATATTTTAATAATGCACATTTTTGACTGAAAACATTCTTATGACTAAGTTTTCAGATCATATATCTTTGTGCCTGTAAGTGGCAGATATTTGCATATACTGACCACAGTTGTTTTTGTTGTTGTTGTTGTTTCAAGGTGCCAGCTGTCAAAACTGAAGCTAAATCATCCCATTAGTGAAGAGGTCCTCCTCAAATACAAATACTTTTTATTTAGTTTTGTTTTAGTTTTTGTATTGATAAATTTGTATAACATTGTATGTTGTAGTTTTTATTTAATAGTATTTTTGTAGTTATCTAAAATAAATAAACTTCTTTAAAGTGGCTGATTTACTTGCTGTAGATTGAAATTCACACAAGTAAAACACATTTTTGAAGCTCTGAGAATGTTGTACCCAATAAATAAAGCATAACTGTAAAGATTTTATCATCATAGTGCATATTTATGAAGATGCATAGTCTGCCAAGGAACAATCATTACTGCTGTATTATCATTGAGGACCAGTTAATGTAGTTGAAATGGCACGGTTGTTCTGGCAGCTACTCCTCAAATACGTGTTATAGGTGTGCTTTTCTTCAAACCAAACAAAACGACAACTTTGTAATGAAATTCTTCTTTTTTTTATTTTTTCCACTTCTCTGTGGGATACCTTCTCCTAACAGCTCTCGGTCCTTCACCTCCTCCCCAATCAAACCCTTTTCCTTCCAATTTTCTTTTGCTTTATCCAACGCCTTTGCTTTGGCCTCCCTCATTTTCTTTTCTTATGTACTTCCATTCCCATTAGGCTTCTGCCCACATATTCATTGTCTCTCCTAATCACCTGTCCATACGACTTCAATCTACTTTCCTGTACTTTCTTTGATATATCTCCCACTTTTGTTATACAGTAGTTCTGATTGTAACATTTCTTATTATTTCCTTTATTGTAATTCCCCCACATCCATCTCAACATTCTCATTTCTGCCACTTATAAATTCTTCTCCTGCGCTCTCTTTACTACACATGTCTCATCTCCTTTCATCTTTGCTGGTCTTATCACTGTTTTAAAAACCTTACCTTTAACCTTCACCTTAATTCTTCGATCATACAATACTCCTGATACCTTCTTCCAATTATTACATTCACACTGCACTTTAAGGGTTATTTCTGCATCTTATTTTCCATCTTGGGCTAGCACTGATCTTAGATATTTAAATGTATTCACTCTTTTCAGCATTGTCTCTGTAGGTTAAATTTGGAATCCTTATCGTTAAACCTCATATATTCTTCTTCTTATTTATCTTCAGTTCTCTATCTTCTAGAGCTCTTCTCCATTCTTCCATCTTCCTCTCCACCTCTTTTCTGGTGCTACACAACACAATGCCGTCAGCAGGAACAACATCATTTCTTTATATATCACATTTTCATACAAACAATGTTGCTCAAAGTGCTTTACAGGACAACAAAAAAAGTTATATAAATTAAAAAACAAAGAAGATAATGCAGTAATACACTGTGTGCACAATTATTAAGCAAGTTGTATTTTTGAGGATTAATTTTAATATGGAGCAAAAACAGTGCTATCAGTCAATCCAAAATGTTAATAAACCTGAAACCTGAATGTTTCACAACGGAAATGTGAGTGTGAACATCATCAGGGGAATACATATGTGCGCACAATTATTAGGCAACTATTAGTGTGCAGATTTATTATGCAAATAAAGGAAAAATGAAAATTTTCCCATCTCACTTGTTTATTTTCATCTGTTATAGTGAGAATAATAAACAAACACCTCAAAATTTACAAATAAGCATCTCTGACATTTCAAAAAAAAATAAATCAATCAATCAATGACCAATATAGCCACCCTTCTTTCCAATAACAGTCATAAGCCTTTCCATTCATGGAGTCTGTCAGTTTCTTGATCTGTTGACGATCAGCTTTTTGTGGAGCAGTGACTACAGCCTCCCAGACACTCTTCAGAGAGGTGTATTGTTTTTCTCCCCCGTAAATCTAGCGTTTAAGAAGTGCCCACAAGTTCTCGATAGGGTTTAGGTCAGATGAGGAAGGGGGGCCATGTCATTATTCCTTCATCTTTAAGGCCTTTACTGGCTGGCCACGCAGTGGAGAACTTCGATGCAAGTGATGGAGCATTGGCCTGCATAAAAATCATGGTCTTTTTCCTGTATCACTGTTTGAAGAAAGTGTCTTCGAAAAACTGGCAGTAGGTTTGGGAGTTGATTTTGAGTTCATCTTCAATGCAAAAAGGTCCAACTAGCTCATTTTTAAAAATACCAGCTCATACCAGTACCCCACCACCACGTTGGAGTGGAGCTCTGTGCCCATTACTGATCCACAGGTCCATCCATCTGGTCCATCAAGAGTCACTCTCATCTCATCGGTTCATAAAACCTTTGAAAAAAATCTGTCTTCAGATATTTCTTGGCCCAGTTTTGACGTTTCAACTTATGTTTCTTGTTCAGTGGTGGTTGGGTTTCAGCCCTCCTTTCCTTGGCCATGTCTTTGAGCACTGAACACCTTGTACTTCTGGGCACTCCAGGTAGGTTGCAACTCTGGAATATGAAAGTACTGGAGGATAATGGGTTCCTGGTAGCTTCACGTTTGATTCTTCTCAAATCTTTGGCAGCTAATTTGCGTCTTTTGTTCTCAACACGTTTCTTGCGACCCTGTTGACTATTTGCAACAAAATGTTTGATGGTTCTGTGATCACACACCAATATCTTAGCAATTTCAAAAGTGCTGCATCCCTCTGAAAGACTTTTTACAATTTTTGACTTTTCAGAGTCAGTTAAATCTCTTTTTTGGCCCATTTTGCCTGAGGAAAACTAGCTGCCTAATAATTCTGCACACCTTGATATAGGGTGTTGATCTCCTTAGGCCACACCCTCCCTCATTACACAAATACACATCACCTGACGTGCTTAAATCCAATAAGCATTCAAGTTAATACAGCTTGGAGTTGGAATATACGCATTAAAAATGATAATATGGTCAAAATACTCACTTGCCTAATAATTGTGCACACAGTGTATTAAAGAATAAGTAACACAGAGAAAGGTAAGGTCAAATGGCAGGGAGGACAGGAAAAACAAAAGTCCAGTTTTGCTGGAGAAAAATTAAAATCTGCAGGGGTTCCAAGGACAAAATGACCTCCACACCCCCACTGTCATTTTGTCTAACATAAATGTTCTTAAATCAGTATTCTTGGTTTTCAGGCTTAGTGTTTGATGATGCTGGTCTTGTAGACAGACTGAACACTCATGTCATAATAAAAAAAGCATGCACCAGGGGTTCTGTTCCTTTATCCGATGACTCAGCACATCCATAACCCGATCAAAGAGATAAGGACTTAAATAAGAGCCCTGGTGCAGACCTACTTTAACTGGGATCTTGTATGTTACCCAAATACTGATTTTTTTAACCCGAGTCATCACTCGCTCATACATATCCTGGACAATAAACACCAAATGTAGACCTTTCTGCTTTTCTCGATGCTTTCTTATAAGCTGTATCAATTGAAAAACCTCCTTAGTTGTTACTCTGCTTGGCATAAAACCAAACTGCTTCTCGTTTCATAGTGGTGTCTTCCATAAGCCTTCTCTCTATAACCCTTTCCCAGATTTTCATTGTGTCTAACACCAGCTTGATCACTTTATAGTTTCTACAATTCTAAATATTACCATTCTTATTAATGGGTACAATAACACTGTTCCTCCACTCATCTGATTTTTCTATTCTGTTAATAGATTTTCTGCATTATATCCCTCAACACATCTCCCCACTCTTCACCCATACTCTTCCACAGTTCTGCTGGTATTTTATCCAGTCCTGTTGCCTTTCCAGTTTTCATTCTTTTCAGTGCCTCTTCTCCCTCCTTACTCTTGGTACTAGCCCTTCATTTTGGGAGTCCATCCCCTAATGCTACACCTTCCATCTATTCTTATTACTATCCTGGTCACTCAAAAATCATACCTTGTTTATCCATTATCTGCTTTATCTGCCTGAAATGCTTTCCAGCCTTGTTCTTAGTCTTTCCTATTCTAAAATTTAAATTGAATTCAGTTGTATTGAAATATTATCCTTTTTTTCTCTCACCCATTCAATTTGCTGAATTAGTTTGGAAGTGATGTTACCTTCTTTTAGGTCATCAATCCTTTTACTGAACCCTCCTAATCTCCAGGTTTCCAGGATGTGGGTGGAAACTAACAGCTGCATGAATAAAATTAAAAAATCTGTTGTGTCAGTTCTCAAGACTCTGAGGCAGTAGTGCTGTTCAGTACACTTCCATGCCTCCATCTTATACTGTATTTGTGATAATGTTAATCCACCAAGTTCAGATAAAAACAAAATATGCAGAAACAGCATTGAAGTACAAAGACTGCAAGAAAGTATTAAATGAAAACATATTCAATGTTTTGGGGAAAAAAACTAATTTATTCATAAGCCTACCCCATTTGCCAAAATGTGATTAAGGGGTTGTGTTGGCTTCTTGTCAGAACATCCTGGAGCATTGTTAGTTTGCAATCACCCTCTGAAATTTAAACAAAATATATAATGTTAGTTGAATTTCTACTTTGAAGTTCAGCAAGGTTTAGTACAAAATATAATTCTGTAATAGAGTAATATTCTGGACTGGAATCCTGGAATCATTTGTTCAATCAATTTGTTTTACACTTAGATGCACAAACCACAAGGCTCTATTACTGCCCAATGTGTACCCTTGTCTGCACCAACAGTAGCATCCTGCAGGAGCATGTTGAACTACATCTAATGGAAAATGGAAACCATACTGGTATGTTTCCTATGCATTTATTTTATACTTTCCTGAAGCATTTTGCATTTTTTTATATTTGTGTTTCATACAGTAGATCTGATGGCTGTAATCTTAACTTTGTTTACACAGTAGCTTTGGATACTAAATTTACAGTCACTGTAGCATCCTTTGCATTATTTGTCCCCCAATTAATGAGGTAAAAAGTATTATTATTATTTTTTTCAACAAGGAAAAATGTTACATTTAACAGAATCACATGGATGGATGGATGTTAATACCAAACCTTATACATAAATACAATAGTAAAGGTATGTCTAGTGTTCACTGATGCACATTTAGTACAAGTACATGTCCTTTGTGTGTTTTGTTTTGAAACAGTCACAAGCAGGACGGTGCAGGTGTGTTTTCATACACTTAAAATATTTTTTCCATAGCTTGCACATAAGAGAATAACATGTCAAGACAAGCATTGACCGTTACTGTGGTTGAATATATTAAAATTAAACATACGGTCAAATAAGTATTTTAAATTAACTGCTATGAGTCAAAGCAACATTGTTGTTCATGTCAATAATCTGTGTATGAAAAAACACATTTGATAAAGAGTTGAAAAAATAAACAAATATTTAATTATTTCCCTACATTTTTCAAGTAGGTTGTCTGTTCTCAGAGTGTGAACAATCAAATACTACAAGTGGAAAGGAAGGTTTTTATAGACAAGCCTATATACTAGAATCCACCAAAAACTTTCCAAGAAACAAAATTGATATGAGGTGCAGAAAGTCTCATGCACAATGACCACTAGATAATAATCCACAGCCAAGTTTATTAATTATGTGGCATTAAGAGTAAACAAATACCAAATTAATTTAAAACTGCTTTTCTCATAAAAATACATTCTCAAACCTTTTTTATCCAATTCAGGGATTAATGGATGGAGGCTAGACCTTTTTGAACTATGTGTGGCTAAACCTGCTAAATTCAATTTGGGGTTAAGGGAGATTGGAACCTAACCTAGTTGTTGTGTGAACAGAGCAGAAAATATCCCTGGACAGAGCAACAGTTCTTTGAAGGATCTGCTTGCACACAGAAACTTGCACTTAAATAGGGCCAATTTATCACTCATAAGCCAAAATATATATGTTTGTGGAGATATAAAAGAACATCAATATGCCCAGAGAAAGATGCTGACATGAGAAAATACAGATACACAACCTGCTTTGAGTCGTGCTAGACCGTTCTGATTTTTGTTAGTGGAAAAATCTCATATATTTAACAAATGTGTGTTTTTTTTTTTTGTTGAGAAGAAAAGCTGATTGATCGTAAGTGCCCTGCCTTACACCCATTCCAATATATATGTGATATTATTAATATAGGACATAGGTTAGTGCTTTAGCTGGACACAGATGTAAGAATGTTAACCACAAATAGTTTATTTTTTCAGTTATATGCCTTTACAATACATGTATTAATTGGTTCACATAACAATTTAAAACCATGCGCAATGACACATTCAAGAGTTGCTGGTTTTTCCCTCTACATGTAGAATTTATAGAGTATTAAATCATATTTAAGCTGTAATTTGTCAGTTTTAAATTAAAATCATACCCAGCACTTCATACACAAGGAAAAATACTTTTTTCCCTTGTGGTTTATTATTTGTTGAACTCAAAGGTAGCCTTGATGTTGTTTATATAGTTATTTGTTGCACTTAATTAGCTAGTCATGTTTACCAGGTGCTCCTTTTGTTTCATTGGATGGGAAATAGGATTTTTTTTTCCTTTAGATGTATGTGCCTTAAATTGCCTTTTGTTAAAAATAAACATTTTAATTTTTCTAAGAAGAAAATGGCCATGATCAAATCTTTGCAAGAATGTTACAAGAACAAGAAGACCAATTTAGGAAGGCTGAGGAATCAAAAACAGAAGCAGAAGAATTTAGGAGGTTGCAGGTAAGTACTTTAGAAAATAAATATTCATAAAGTTATAAAATGCACAAACAGTATGTGCCTACCCTGTGTTTTGTTAATTATTTTTGGCAGTTTCAATGAAGAAGTTTAAATGTTTTGGAAATGCAAAGTCATTTAAAAAAGATCAATTACAATAGTAAATACAAGCCCTTTTCTTGCCGAGTGTTTATGGTGTCAATAAACTACTTTTTGTTCTATGGATGTATCATCCAAAATATAGAACACTATATTTATATAAAATATTAACATGGTCTATGTAAGAAGATGAATTAAAAAATAACAACTGTACCATCCTATCATAGTTCTTGGCAAACGTTTTAGGCACGCAAGAAAATTACTCGTAAAGCTATTTCTTTGGGCTTGAAGTGTTTGTGAAAACATTGTATAAAATTGTAATAAATACACATAATCAATAAGTCAGGAAAAGAGTTGGCAAGTAAATTGTATTCCTATCTGCAGCCTTCTCTGAAGCATAATAGTGGCTCTGTCATGGTCTTGGCATGCAGTGGTATAGGGTAATTAGTCAAATTGATTAAATAAATACTGAGAAATATAAACAGATTTTCTTTCATCATGCCGTACCCTTGTTAAAATTTCTTATTAAAAAAAAAAATTATCTTTTAGCACCGTAACAACCCCAAATAAGGCTTACTGGTCTTTGAGTTGGTAGTTTAAAAAATGGACCACTTAATGTTATTGGATTGGCCATGTCGGAGTCTGAACTCAACATAATCGAAGCAGTGTGAGATCAACATTTCACAAGCAAAAGATCATAAATCAAGCAAATTCTAAAGAAGAGCTGTTTAAGTCCTGTAATACTATTTATTATTGGACTACTTGAAAAATTATACAGAAGTGTACCACAGCATATTGCTTACATTTCGCATTCTGAAATACTGATTTCTTCCAAAATATAACCTATCCATGTTACCTTTTATTAGTGCTGGGCGGTATGACCAAAATTCTATATCACAGTATTTTTCAAAATTGTACCAGTTTCACTGTATTCGACTGTATTTTTTTCCCATGCATGAGTGGATGTTAAGCACATTTTCCACTGCAATTAATGCAGTAGACTGGCTAAGAATAACCTGTTCCACTGTCATGAGAATTGTACATTGTACAAAAAAACATTCTAATGTGCACACAAGTATTAATGCAGGTTTGCATGGCCCCATAAAATGATAGTTTTCAAGAGGGTGGCACTAATGAAGAGAAGGAATCACATTGCATGACAGTTGCAGTCAAAATATAGAACCGTTTTATTGAACAAATTTTGCAAACAACTTAAACTAAAAATTTGACAACATATTGTCAGCCATCCAAAGAGGCATTTAGACTTAGTAAAATATCCAGAAGTGCTTGTCAAAAGTTGTATTGCACTGAACATGTCTTAGAAAAGGAATAAATAGTAAATATTTTTTTAAACCAACTACACTTTATGTTAATGCTAACAATCTCTGTACACTGACACTTTAAAGTGACTTTTAAACAACTTTACCATCATTAAACTGCATAATATTTAAACTAATAAATAATAACAATAAAATAAATAATAGTGCAACTTCCAGTAATAATACTATTACTTCAAAACGAGATTGCACGACCAAGGGGAGTTGATGAGGTGATTGGGGTGAGTCTCACCCAATCATTCTCTATTGCTTCATCGGCTTACTGTGGCGTGTGAATAAGGCGATGTGCCCACGGAGATGTATATTTATGGGCTGGCAGGATAGGGGGAAGCAAAAAAGAAAAGAGAGGACACAAGGAGGTTAAAGAAGGGAAAAGGCAGTCGGAGACGATACAAACACCAGGAAGGTGAAGGCAGCACAATCTGGGGCTCTGTGAGGGAGCGCAGGCTTAGGCGATCTAGGGGCTGGTCCCACTGACTAAGCGTGTAGAGTGGGGCGAGCAAAATGTAAGACCTCCCAATGGATCTGAGGAGTGACTGAGTGAGCGGGAAGGAAGACGGGAGGTGTGCCAACCTCTGACGATCTGGCTGCGCAGTGTGGCGGCAGCCAAGACAGGAGTTGGCAGAAAGCAGTTCGTGCTGCAAAGGTTCCGCCAGCAACGCCCGTAAAGGGTGAGCAGTGGAGACAGAAGGTGGTGTGCTGCGATCGGGCGAGGAAAGAGACTGCATTTTATCCTCTATTTTAACGGATTTATTTATTATGGATTTTATCCCCACGTTTCACTGGTTTTTTGGATTTGCTATTTATTCAGGTACTGTATTTTTCTGGACACTTTTGGTTTTACTTTTGACTGTTTTTAACAAAAGCACTTGAGCACTTTCCACGATCCCCTGGCTTCAGTGAGATTTCTTAGCTCATCTCGGTCTTAACTATCGATGGTGTTGTTTCAAAAGACTCCCATGTGGGAAGAGGGAGTCTGTAGGGAACCGGCATTGTCACACTATTACACAGTAACCAGGTACATTACACCGTATTAGGAAAAAAAATGAAAATGGCTTGCAGCATTATCTAGTAGTATAGAAACAGTATTTACACATTTGAACATAATGGGCCACATCCAAACTTTTAAAACCAAAGTATCTTCAGACAACAGACACAGCACCTTTTTTCATCAAAAATTCTTCTGTGTCATCATGTTCAACTTTCTCGTCTGCTACAGCTTCCATTTAGGAATGTTCTCTGTCCATTTTCACTGCTCAGTACCTCCACTAACGCATGTACTCTGTTGCATGCCTGTTTAGCGGTGCAGCAATGAAAAAGGTCTCCCCCATTAAATAGTTTCCCGCTGTGCCACGTTCAGAACGTTGTTTAGGTTATTTAAACTGCTGTTCCAGTATAAGAAAAATCCATATCATAACAAAAATAAAAAACGTTTGTGGTATGAACCAGTATACCGCCCAGCACTACCTTTTATCAATGTTTTATTTTTATTGGTGTGTATATAAGGTTCCTATACCATTTCTTGCAAGACAGACGCACATCCACTACGCCAGCATGAAGCCATGTGCAGAAACACACTCTAGTAATGTGAAATAATTTAAACACAATAACAACATTTTGGACACTAATGAAAAGCTTCAAGTTCAGTTGTCCTGTTTATTTAGAAAATGTGGTTCTGTAGATGTACTGTAAAGGAAGTTTGGGCAGCTGTGTATATGTGTTAATGAAGGATTTCCGCTACCATTGCTAACTGGGAGTAAAATTAGTTTCTTCAGTGAAGTCAGCTTGTCTTATTCCATTAACTGGTTTACTTGGAACTGAATAAGTAAATTTTAAATTGAATAACATATCAAAATAGAAATTAAATTAGATGATATATCAATATAGAAACAACCAGTATTGTAAGTCTCCCACTTATTAACTAATTCCAACTTTTAAGCATGTCCTTTTTCTAAAACACCCTTATATTTGAAGATATCAAACTTAAACTCATTTTGTATTCTTATTTTTTTTTGTTGGGACTAATGACACAGATTATTAAATCTTATTGTTATTTTTGTCAATAGTAATTTTAATGTAAAGTGTAACAGATGAATGTGTGCATAATTATTGAAATATCTATAATGTTCAGTAGTACAGTAATACTCTCTGATCTTAAAATTGTTTTATTCACTGCTCAGCAGAGCTGTACATTGCAATAGCATTCTTGAAATGGAATGGATGTTGTTGTAATGAACATTAACTAGTGTACTTCATACTTAAACAAAAGTTATAATCTTCAGGCAAAATCGATTTTGTCTTGAAACTGATTATTTAATTATTCTCTATCTAATAGAAGCAGTATGGCCTAGATAATAGTGGAGGCTTTAAGAAACAGCAAATTCAGAATATGGAGAAGGCTGTTGCTCGGGGACAGATGAAGCCAGCTGAATATCATAGAAGAAAGGTAGAACTAATGGAATCATTAGCTGCAGGTTTAGATGATGGCAGAACAAAAACTTCAGGTGAGTGTTACAAAATTGGATTTTGAGATGGTACTAGATGTGATTTATTTATAATATTATATTTTGGTATACATCAGGCAGTATACAGTGCATCCGGAAAGTATTCACAGCGCATCACTTTTTCCACATTTTGTTATGTTACAGCCTTATTCCAAAATGGATTAAATTAATTTTTTTTCCTCAGAATTCTACACACATCCCATAATGACAACGTGAAAAAAGTTTACTTGAGGTTTTTGCAAATATATTAAAAATAAAAAAAATGAGAAATCGCATGTACATAAGTATTCACAGCCTTTGCTCAATACTTTGTCGATGCACCTTTGGCAGCAATTACAGCCTCAAGTCTTTTTGAATATGATGCCACAAGCTTGGCACACGTATCCTTGGCCAGTTTCGCCCATTCCTCTTTGCAGCACCTCTCAAGCTCCATCAGATTGGATGGGAAGCATCGGTGCACAGCCATTTTAAGATCTCTCCAGAGATGTTCAATCGGATTCAAGTCTGGGCTCTGGCTGGGCCACTCAAGGACATTCACAGAGTCGTCCTGAAGCCACTCCTTTGATATCTTGGCTGTGTGCTTGGGGTCGTTGTCCTGCTGAAAGATGAACCGTCGCCCCAGTCTGAGGTCAAGAGCGCTCTGGAGCAGGTTTTCACTCAGGATGTCTCTGTACATTGCTGCAGTCATCTTTCCCTTTATCCTGACTAGTCTCCCAGTTCCTGCTGCTGAAAAACATCCCCACAGCATGACCCTGCCACCACCATGCTTCACTGTAGGGATGGTATTGGCCTGGTGATGAGTGGTGCCTGGTTTCCTCCAAATGTGACGCCTGGCATTTGCACCAAAGAGTTCAATCTTTGTCTCATCAGACCATAGAATTTTAGTTTCTCATGGTCTGAGAGTCCTTTGGGTGCCTTTTGGCAAACTCCAGGCGGGCTGCCATGTGCCTTTTACTAAGGATTAAGCTGCGGAAACATCTCAAGGATGATCAGGGGAAACAGGATGCACCTGAGCTCAATTTTGAGCTTCATAGCAAAGGCTGTGAATACTTATGTACATTATTTTTAATAAATTTGCAAAAACCTCAAATTTTTTTCACGTTGTCATTATTGGGTGTTGTGTGTAGAATTCTGAGGAAAAAAATGAATTTAATCCATTTTGGAATAAGGCTTTATAACATAACAAAATGTGGAAAAAGTGATGCGCTGTGAATACTTTCCGGATGCACTGTATTATGATACCTATCATCACAGAATCATACACCATTAATCATGATCTACTGGCTATGTACTATAGATAAATTAAAGTCTAGTTGATGTCAGTACCATGATAGAACTTGGACATTTTACTGATTTGAGCTGGCCACGATGGATCATGGTGAGTTTTTGAAAATAGACTATGTTGTTTTGAATAGAGACCCATTTTCATGAAGTCCCAGCTCTTTGTTTAAAAGCTTAAATGGCAATCCTTGGAATGTGCAAAATCCACGTAAATAAGTGAGTGCTATGATAGCATTTTGCATAATCCACTGGTCCTCTCACATGGTGTTATTCCTATAAGTTATTGTAATATATTCTGACATGCTCTGAGCCTCCTTGCATCTGTGATTACTGGTGTTGTCCCACTTGCATGTTTTTACAGTTGGCATTTGTAGCATTATGTCAGGCTGAATAACAGTTTGGTCACTATCAAGAGCTGCTTGGCTGGTGCTAATTTTAATTTAATTTAATTGGCTGGTGCTGATGCATCTGTATGTGCATTTCAGTGTCCCAACTCGGAACATCCTTAATAGCATCTGTAAGCAGAATGGACATCTAAACCTAATAATTCCCATATTGTTTATGCAAAATGTTCTTGTCACTTAGAAATTGTCAATTGCTTCTGTGTGTGGCCTGTTCTTTGATCACATTGTGTATACCAAATTGAAATATATTTCATATGGTATTGTGTGGAAGAATTTGAGATAAAACTAATGAAATATTTTTTTTATTCAAATAATAGTATTTATACATTTTAAAATCAAAATGAAATTTAAAGTGAACTCTTGAACTTTTCGGACAGTTTGTGTGTGTTTTTTTTTTTTTTGTATTATGTTTGTACTTTTATTCCTACATTTTGGTTCAAAACTGGCACAGAAAATGTCATTAAACTGAAAATGTTGCATTTAATGCAAGACCATTTTAATGTGTATAGGATTAACATCTTTAAAATGAAAATACTTGTTTTGTGTAATACTGTATTTTATAGAGTACTAAATGTAACTAAATACATTATCTTTATGGTTAATAAATGTGTCCAGTTTAGTCTGTTTGTTGGCATGTCTTCAGCATCCTGAGACTACCTGAGGTCTGTAACACATAAAACAACAAATGCTGCTTGTGTTTTCTGGTGTGAGACTCGCCCGGACACCACCAGTTGGAGACCACATCTTTATAAAAGTCACACATTTTATTTTTACAAATAACACAGTCCCAAACATGACACACAATGCTGACAGCAATAATCACCCCTCTTTGGGCTTCTATCTCTCTCTCTCTCAGTCCTTGGCCGCCTGTCTCCTCCAGGGGAGCTTCGTCCAGCTCCCACTCCCGACTCTAGCTCGTCGACTGTTAGTAGACGGGCCCTTTTATTCCCGCCCAGATGCATTCCATGTGGCTGTAAACGTGCTGCCCTTTGCCCCGGAAGCACTCTGGGCGTCCCTGGCAGGTTCCTCCGCCATCTTGCCAAGTGTGGCGGAAGTAAAGTTCTCCTGGGTTCTAGGTGGCTTAAGGCGCCCCATGGTGGTAGCCACGGGTTCCAACGAGTTGGAATGTCTCTCCTCCTCTCCCGTGGCCCTCTCCTGCTCCAGGGCGGTTGTGTCCTCCTGACCCGGAAGCTTTTAATGTCTCTATCCGGTCCCTCCGAGCATCCCGGCCAGGTAAGAACCCCAGACATCTCTGACACTGGTCATGTACTGTTGGCTTTAAACATAACCATCTTCAAATCCTGTTTGTTTGAAAGTAATTGTTCTTGTTCGTCTTTGGCATCAGAAAAATATATACTCCTTTGACTTTCCTAGTAAAGAGTAGTCATCTTTTTGGCATTGAATAAGTGATTTGTTGCAGTTGAAGCATATTTAGGTTGCTTGACTTTCTGCATGATAAAATATTTTCCATATGCATTTTTTGCCACTGTTCTGCCAATGTTTTTTCCACTGCTAAATTTACCAGTTCTTTCTTGCTTTCTTTCATGATAATGTACCATGAATTGGTGCATACAATGTTTATTTCTCAGTATTGATTCTTTTTTTGACTTCTAAACTTCAAGAGTTACTGCTTTATCTTCGTTAACACTTGTTTGATTTGTATGCTGTCCTCCTGCTGTATTAGTTTCCAGATGCAAAGTATAGAAAGAATCCCTATTGGTTAGAGCCTTCTTAATATATTTTTAGACAATCAAAGTAAGCCAAAATATTATGCCGTTTCAAAGCCATTAATCGCATATAAATGAAAAGACTTTGATGGCTGCTGCAACTTCCCGAAAAAAATAACAAAAGTAATTTTCCTATCAAGTTCAATAAAGTTGTTGAGCACATTGGGATAGACCTTGCACTATTTACTGTATGAGCTCAGGACCTGCCCATTTAAACTTGATGCATAGACTGTAAATTAAGTTTAAATACGAATAACATGGCTAAGGTGACCCTTTCAGATCGCTAATTTTGCATTCTGTCAACTATTTCTTTGTTGATATCGATATTATCATAAGCTGATGATGATGGTCAAACCACCTCATTTGACATGCACTCACCGGCCACTTTATTAGGTACACCTTGCTACTACCAGGTTAGGCCCCCTTTTCCCTTTAGAACTGTTATAATTTTTTTGCACAGATTCAGCAAGGTGTAAGAAATAGTCCTCGGGGATTTTGGTCCATACTGATATTAACATTATGTAGTTGCTGCAGATCTGTCAGCTGCACATCGTTCCACTACATCTCAAAGGTGCTCTGTTGGATTGAGATCTGCTGACTGTGGACTCCATTTGAGTACAATGAGCTCACTGTCATGTTCAAAAAACCAGTTTGAGATGATTTCAGCTTTGTGTCTGTGATGGTCCTCATTGGCTCTATTCTACCGGTTGCATCCAGGAGCCTCTTGAATCTGGATTGTCGATAGTCATAACCGAGATGAGCCTGACAGATGAGGGCACATACATTCCATATAAGAGGTTGATGCAAAAATTGAACTGTGCTTTTATTACAAATCAAATCAAAAACAGTGTTTATAACAAAGTGCAATGTGTCACCACTCTCAATAAATAAATGAAATCTATATGCAAATGTGGAGGTTAAAATATTCAATAAATAGTTCATAAAAATGAAGCTAAAATTATCCAGGAAGCAGACTTCAAAAATCTCACGAGCCCTAGTGCATCCTTTTAAAAATGACGTCTCCCTGGCTTACCCTGTTTGGATCTTGCAGTATGGAGAGACGTCGAACCAACAGCCGCAGACAACCCTCAGTTCCTGCTTGTGTTTCCGTCACCAATCCTATAGTGTTCCATGGGCCACCACTCCTTTGACTCCCACTGCTATCTCTGGCCTTGCGGGGAAGTCCTCCAGAGTATTTGCAGTTGCTCCTGTTACCTGGCTACTCAGCAGGAGCACCCTACCCCCGTCCCCTCTTGAGCACCAGCCACACTCTCCAGCCCTGAAGCTCCATTCCCGTCCGCCTGCTTCCTCCTATCTTGCACCTGAGATATTGCTCTTGCCCTTCTCTCCATTGTGTCTTTTAACCTCTGTACATCTTTTGCTGTTCTTTCCTTTTATTTTTTCCATTGTCCTCTGCTGGGCAGGCTTTTTTGTATTTCCTGCCTAACTGGGTGCCACATGCTGTTTCATTTGAGGCACCCAAATGATCCATGTGCCTCTGCACATGTATGTGTCACAGATGTCCAAGTACCCCAATTTACCATGGAGCGAAGTGTGCCGGCACACACCCCCACCCGATTTGAAACCCTGCACATAATTATTTATTGGTATAAGTGAAAGTCTGAGGTAGTCCAGCATAATATATTGTTGGTTGTATTATAAAAGCCATTGTTAATTTTAATTTTGTTTTAATCTTCCTTGAATTACCTAAGCGATAACAAACATATCCTTGAGAGGAAAAAGAATATTACATTTTTGTGAACTTTCAACCTAAAACTTTTATTTCAGAGTATGTCTAGATTCCCTGTTTGTGGGAATAATATAAAATCTCATTGTTTGTCCTGTTTATTTTATATGGCTTCTGCTTATCAAGGCTGAAAATACAGTGGTGTGAAAAACTATTTGCCCCCTTCCTGATTTCTTATTCTTTTGCATGTTTGTCACACAAAATGTTTCTGATCATCAAACACATTTAACCATTAGTCAAATATAACACAAGTAAACACAAAATGCAGTTTTAAATGATGGTTTTATTATTTAGGGAGAAAAAATCCAAACCTACATGGTCCTGTGTGAAAAAGTAATTGCCCCTTGTTAAAAATAACCTAACTGTGGTGTATCACACCTGAGTTCAATTTCCGTAGCCACCCCCAGGCCTGATTACTGCCACACCTGTTTCAATCAAGAAATCGCTTAAATAGGAGCTGCCTGACACAGAGAAGTAGACCAAAATCACCTCAAAAGCTAGACATCATGCCAAGATCCAAAGAAATTCAGGAACAAATGAGAACAGAAGTAATTGAGATCTATCAGTCTGGTAAAGGTTATAAAGCCATTTCTAAAGCTTTGGGACTCCAGCGAACCACAGTGAGAGCCATTATCCACAAATGGCAAAAACATGGAACAGTGGTGAACCTTCCCAGGAGTGGCCGGCCGACCAAAATTACCCCAAGAGCGCAGAGACGACTCATCCGAGAGGTCACAAAGACCCCAGGACAACGTCTAAAGAACTGCAGGCCTCACTTGCCTCAATTAAGGTCAGTGTTCACGACTCCACCATAAGAAAGAGACTGGGCAAAAACGGCCTGCATGGCAGATTTCCAAGACGCAAACCACTGTTAAGCAAAAAGAACATTAGGGCTCGTCTCAATTTTGCCAAGAAACATCTCAATGATTGCCAAGACTTTTGGGAAAATACCTTGTGGACTGATGAGACAAAAGTTGAACTTTTGGAAGGCAAATGTCCCATTACATCTGGCGTAAAAGGAACACAGCATTTCAGAAAAAGAACATCATACCAACAGTAAAATATGGTGGTGGTAGTGTGATGGTCTGGGGTTGTTATGCTGCTTCAGGACCTGAAAGGCTTGCTGTGATAGATGGAACCATGAATTCCACTGTCTACCAAAAAAACCTGAAGGAGAATGTCCGGCCATCTGTTCGTCAACTCAAGCTGAAGCGATCTTGGGTGCTGCAACAGGACAATGACCCAAAACTCACCAGCAAATCCACCTCTGAATGGCTGAAGAAAAACAAAATGAAGACTTTGGAGTGGCCTAGTCAAAGTCCTGACCTGAATCCAATTGAGATGCTATGGCATGACCTTAAAAAGGCGGTTCATGCTAGAAAACCCTCAAATAAAGCTGAATTACAACAATTCTGCAAAGATGAGTGGGCCAAAATTCCTCCAGAGCGCTGTAAAAGACTCATTGCAAGTTATCGCAAATGCTTGATTGCAGTTATTGCTGCTAAGGGTGGTCCAACCAGTTATTAGGTTCAGGGGGCAATTACTTTTTCACACAGGGCCATGTAGGTTTGGATTTTTTTTTCTCCCTAAATAATAAAAACCATCATTTAAAAACTGCATTTTGTGTTTACTTGTGTTATATTTGACTAATGGTTAAATGTGTTTGATGATCAGAAACATTTTGTGTGACAAACATGCAAAAGAATAAGAAATCAGGAAGGGGGCAAATAGTTTTTCACACCACTGTAACTCTTTAGACCAACATATACAGTTAAAAGTAGATTAGACAGAATTAAATAACTTACTTTGTAAAATTCCATTTCAGTAATTGTTTGACAAACTGCATATTTTTAATATGTAAAATTTTATATTTTCTTACTTTTAGGTTTAATTAGGGCATTATATAAATATTACCATAAAGAAGCCAGAGATGTTGCTCGTGTGTGGCTTTGTGCTGAAACAGACCATTACCATTCTACAGATGGAGATAAAGGATGGGGTTGTGGCTACAGAAACTTCCAAATGCTCCTTTCGGCATTACTTAAACTGCACCAGTACAAGGACTGCTTACAAGGTATAAATCATTTTTTGTGCAAATACAAGTAAAGAAAAAATAAAAAGACGCTTGCAATCTTAGAATTTTTTACTTTTGATTATATGGAATAAAATTTACTTTAAAACCACCTGTTCTAAATAACAGAATTTATCTTGGCGGCAGATTTGTCTTTTGAGAATAACTTCAGTTGAAAATTGCAATAGATTTTGTCAGGCAGTCATTTTCTGACCTGAACAGGGTTGCGTCAGTCTGCTGAAACCTATTTTTCAGTTTATTTAATTTTTTAAAAGCTTAATTTCAGTCTCTGAGTTTCTGTTTTAAACAGATAAAGAGATACCATGCATCCCGAAAATTCAGGCAATGATTGAAGAGGCATGGAAAGAAGGCTTTGATCCTCAGGGGGCATCTCACTTTAGCAGTAGGTTGAAAGACACTAGGGCGTGGATTGGAGCTACTGAAATTTATTCTCTGCTAACATTTCTAAAAATAAGGTAAGGTTAATACTTTCTCTGAAAATATATGTAAAATGGGAATTCTTTTCAAATTTCTCATGCTATGAGAAAAATGGTTAGTTAAGATGTATTCCATTATTCTTCAAGACAGAATTTCTCAATTCACTCAGTCAGAACCCGCATTACTTGTATGAATAATACCAGTGGCAGTGGAAAAGTAATATGGTAAACACCTTACTGAATGGTATACCAGTGGTTTGGTGTGATTGTTTGAAAGCACAAATAGCTTTCTCTGCTTTTCACATTTCTGCATTAGATACCAGCAGAAAGTGAACATTTTTTTTTTTATTACTATGATTTTTGCATGTTTCACAAGAAATTTTATTGTAATTATTTATGGTGAGAAACAAATAAAGAAAGTAAAGTAGATCATTTTTTAGTTTATGGTTAGCAGGTGGGCAGAGATTAATAGTAATTTGGGTTGTGGCATAGTAACTAAGACTTCCTATCCTAACCTACCTGTGCTTCAGTTATATACACAGTGTAAACAGTTCTAATGTGATGGCAATGACAATACACTTTCATATACACTGGATGGTTGAAATTATTCCAGGGTGGAAATAAATACATCGTCAACAAAGATTTTGGGGGTCAGGTGTTTTACTTTTGTTCTGAAAGATTACAATAGTTATTATGTTTCCTCTTGGTTTTTTTTTTTTATTTAAGGTCCCGCATTGTAGACTTTCACTCTCCTACTGGACCATCTGGAACTCATCCACGTTTGTTTGAGTGGGTCAAGGCCTTTTTCTCCTTGGACTCCTCCTGTGTGGATGCTAGGTGGCTACCAAAAGTTATCCAGACTTCTAGACCTCCCATTTACCTGCAGCACCAAGGTACTACATCTAAATTTATTTATATCCAGTATACACCGATCAGCCAAAACAATAAAATCACCAGCCTAGTATGGTGTAGGGTCTCCTTGTAATGCCAAAACAGCTCAGACTTGTTGATGCATGGAATCCACCAGACTTTTATAAGGTGTCCTGTGATATCTGGCACCTGCACATTAACTGCAGATCCTTTTGAGTCCTACAGTGCATCCGGAAAGTATTCCCAGCGCATCACTTTTCCCACATTTTGTTATGTTACAGCCTTATTCCAAAATGGATTAAATTCATTTTTTTCCTCGGAATTATACACACAACACCCGATAATGACAACGTGAAAAAAGTTTACTTGAGGTTTTTGCAAATTTATTTAAAATAAAAAAAACTGAGAAATCACATGTACATACAGTGGGTACGGAAAATATTCAAACCCCTTTCAATTTTTCACTCTTTGTTATATTGCAGCCATTTGCTAAAATCATTTAAATTAATTTTTTTCCTCATTAACGTACACACAGCACCCCATATTGACAGACAAAAAAAGAATTTTTGAAATTGTTGCAGATTTATTAAAAAAGAAAAACTGAAATATCACATGGTCCTAAGTATTCAGACCCTTTGTTCAGCATTTAGTAGAAGCACCTTTTTGAGCTAATACAGCCATGAGTATTCTTGGAAAAAATGCAACAAGTTTTTCACACCTGGATTTGGGGATCCTCTGCCATTCCTCCTTGCAGATCCTCTCCAGTTCTGTCAGGTTGGATGGTAAACGTTGGTGGACAGCCATTTTTAGGTCTCTCCAGAGATGCTCAATTGGGTTTAAGTCAGGGATCTGGCTGGGCCATTCAAGAACAGTCACAGAGTTGTTGTGAAGCCACTCCTTCGTTATTTTAGCTGTGTGCTTAGGGTCATTGTCTTGTTGGAAGGTAAACCATCGGCCCAGTCTGAGTTCCTTAGCACTCTGGAGAAGGTTTTTGTTCAGGATATCCCTGTACTTGGCCGCATTCATGTTTCCCTCGATTGCAACCAGTCGTCCTGTCCCTGCAGCTGAAAACACCCTCACAACATGATGCTGCCACCGCCATGCTTCACCGTGGGGAGTGTATTGGACAAGTGATGAGCAGTGCCTGGTTGTCTCCACACATACCGCTTAGAATTAAGGCCAAAAAGTTCTATCTTGGTCTCATCAGACCAGAGAATCTTATTTCTCACCATCTTAGAGTCCTTCAGGTGTCTTTTAGCAAACTGCATGCGGGCTGTCATGTATCTTGCCTCTCCTCAGTGTGTGGAGAGAACCAGGCACTGCTCATCACTTGTCCAATACAGTCCCCACAGTGAAGCATGGCGGTGGCAGCATCATGCTGTGGGGGTGTTTTTCAGCTGCAGGGACAGGACGACTGGTTGCCTGGTCTGATGAGTCTCGATTTCTGTTGAGACATTCAAATGGTAGAGTCAGAATTTGGCGTAAACAGAATGAGAACATGGATCCATCATGCCTTGTTACCACTGTGCAGGCTGGTGGTGGTGGTGTAATGGTGTGGGGGATGTTTTCTTGGCACACTTTAGGCCCCTTAGTGCCAATTGGGCATCGTTTAAATGCCATGGGCTACCTGAGCATTGTTTCTGACCATGTCCATCCCTTCATGACCACCATGTACCCATCCTCTGATGGCTACTTCCAGCAGGATAATGCACCATGTCACAAAGCTCGAATCATTTCAAATTGGTTTCTTGAACATGACAATGAGTTCACTGTACTAAAATGGCCCCCACAGTCACCAGATCTCAACCCAATAGAGCATCTTTGGGATGTGGTGGAACGGGAGTTTTGTGCCCTGGATGTGCATCCCACAAATCTCCATCAACTGCAAGATGCTATCCTATCAATATGGGCCAACATTTCTAAAGAATGCTTTCAGCACCTTGTTGAATCAATGCCACGTAGAATTAAGGCAGTTCTGAAGGCGAAAGGGGGTCAAACAAAACACCGTATTAGTATGGTGATCCTAATTATCCTTTAGGTGAGTGTATGTATGTATGTATGTGTGTATATATATATATATATATATATATATATATGTGTATATATATATATATATACACTGTGTGCACAATTATTAGGCAAGTGAGTATTTTGACCATATCATCATTTTTAATGCGTATATTCCAACTCCAAGCTGTATTAACTTGAATGCTTATTGGATTTAAGCACGTCAGGTGATGTGTGTTTGTGTAATGAGGGCCTAAGGAGATCAACACCCTATATCAAGGTGTGCAGAATTATTAGGCAGCTAGTTTTCCTCAGGCAAAATGGGCCAAAAAAGAGATTTAATTGACTCTGAAAAGTCAAAAATTGTAAAAAGTCTTTCAGAGGGATGCAGCACTTTTGGAATTGCTAAGATATTGGTGTGTGATCACAGAACCATCAAACATTTTGTTGCAAATAGTCAACAGGGTCGCAAGAAACGTGTTGAGAACAAAAGATGCAAATTAGCTGCCAAAGATTTGAGAAGAATCAAACGTGAAGCTACCAGGAACCCATTATCCTCCAGTACTTTCATATTCCAGAGTTGCAACCTACCTGGAGTGCCCAGAAGTACAAGGTGTTCAGTGCTCAAAAGACATGGCCAAGGTAAGGAGGGCTGAAACCCAACCACCACTGAACAAGAAACAACGTCAAAACTGGGCCAAGAAATATCTGAAGACAGATTTTTTTCAAAGGTTTTATGGACCGATGAGATGAGAGTGACTCTAGATGGACCAGATGGATAGACCTGTGGATCAGTAATGGGCACAGAGCTCCACTCCAACGTGGAGGTGGGGTACTGGTATGAGCTGGTATTTTTAAAGATGAGCTAGTTGGACCTTTTGCATTGAAGATGAACTCAAAATCAACTCCCAAACCTACTGCCAGTTTTTCAAGACACTTTCTTCAAACAGTGATACAGGAAAAAGACCATGATTTTTATGCAGGCCAATGCTCCATCACTTGCATCGAAGTTCTCACTGCGTGGCCAGCCAGTAAAGGCCTTAAAGATGAAGGAATAATGACATGGCCCCCCTTCCTCATCTGACCTAAACCCTATCGAGAACTTGTGGGCACTTCTTAAACGCTAGATTTACGGGGAGAAAACAATACACCTCTCTGAAGAGTGTCTGGGAGGCTGTAGTCACTGCTCCACAAAAAGCTGATCGTCAACAGATCAAGAAACTGACAGACTCCATGAATGGAAAGGCTTATGACTGTTATTGGAAAGAAGGGTGGCTATATTGGTCATTGATTGATTGATTTATTTTTTGAAATGTCAGAGATGTTTATTTGTAAATTTTGAGGTGTTTGTTTATTATTCTCACTATAACAGATGAAAATAAACAAGTGAGATGGGAAAATTTTCATTTTTCCTTTAGTTGCATAATAAATCTGCACACTAATAGTTGCCTAATAATTGTGCTACATATGTATTCCCCTGATGATGTTCACACTCACATTTCCGTTGAAACATTCAGGTTTCAGGTTTATTAACATTTTGGATTGACTGATAGCACTGTGTTTGTTCCATATTAAAATTAATCCTCAAAAATACAACTTGCCTAATAATTGTGCACACAGTGTGTGTATGTATATGTATAATTATATATATATCCATCCATCCATTTTCCAACCCGCTGAATCCGAATACAGGGTCACGGGGGTCTGCTGGAGCAAATCCCAGCCAACACAGGGCACAAGGCAGGAACCAATCCTGGGCAGGGTGCCAACCCACCACAGAATATATATATATATATTATATAATATATATATTTATATATATATATATATATTATATAATATAATATATATATTTATTTATATATATATATTTATATATATATATATATATATATATTATATAATATATATATTTATAAATATATATATTATATAATATATTATATAATATATATATATATTATATAATATATATATTTATATTTATATATTATATATATATATAATAATATAATATAATATAATAATAATAATAATAATAAACAAAATTTAATAGACCATCTGATAAAAGATATATTATAAAAAAGTCATATACATGACCATATCTCTTTTTAAATCATAAGTTGTAGTTGCTGGTAGAAAGTGTGTTTTTTTTAAGCTTCTGCTCTAAGGTACACTATGTACTTTTTGTTCAAACAGGAACTATTGTAGGTGGTGGTCTGGCATTGAATTGTGCAGATTGGTTGAGCACTAGTACCATCTATTATTTCTGGTAGTAGTAGCACTTTGTACCGTATCACTAGTAATAGCTGCCTTCTTGGTGCACTGCACTCTGCTATGCACAGCATCAAAGTAGTAATTTCCCCCGTGAAGTCTAATTAGCTTCAAAGCAAATAAGGTGGGGAGTTCTCCTGTGAACTCCCGATCATGTTACGCTTTGCACCACATCACTCTTTGTAGCTACCTCCCTGGTGTGCCGCGATATGCACCACATCAAAGCAATAATATCCCTCATGAAGTCACAGTCTGTTCAAAGCAGTGAGGTCAGGTTGAACTCCAATTACATTTTATATAAAGGTTACAGTTACAATTGTGCAGTGAGAATGTAACACAGGAAAGTGGCTTAGGGACCACAAGTGTCCCAGGGCCTACATTGTACAGGAATCCATTGGTTCCTGAAAACATTGTTTACATAGTGGAAAAATGCCTATTGACAATCCAACCAAATTTGCTTTGCTGTTGCTTCATTACTGGTATATTGGGTTTTTTTTTCAGGGGTGTGTATTTTAAAAACAAATATTAAAACATAAGGGAAATAAGGTTTCCATAGATTGTTTCAGTTTGTTTGTATAATTATTTAAAACAGTGTAGTACGAAAATTTGACTAAACCACCTATTCATCACATTTCCTAAAAATGATAAGAACTCAACAATTTATAGTTTGAAGGTTGAAGAAAATAGTAAATTATGGAAGAGGATGCTGTTAGTTATCTTTTTTGTTTTATTGTCAAGTCAGCAGTCTTCTCCATGATTGTGTAGCCTACAGAACCAGACTGAGAGACCATTTAAAGGCATTTGCAGGTGTTTTGAGTTAATTAGCTGATTAGACTGTGGCACCAGGTGTCTTCAATATTGAACCTTTTCACAATATTCTAATTTTCCGAGATACTGAATTTGGGACTTTCATTAGTTGTCAGTTATAATCATCAAAATTAAAAGAAATAAACATTTGAAATACATCAGTCTGTGTGTAATGAATGAATCTAATATACAAGTTTCACTTTTTGAATGGAATTACTGAAATCAACTTTGTCATGATATTCTAATTTTATGACCGGCACCTGTATTTTTGATCTCTGCAATATTAAATGTATGTTTGCCTTTTAACTATTTTTAAAATTACACGAGTGAAGGAGAAACAAATTACTTATTACTATATGTTGTATACAGTGTGAGAGACACTTACATTTTGTTTTTTTTTTAAATACTTTACTTCTATATTTATATTTATACATACTTTGTATAGTGTGTAAAACGTAGATTAAAATTGGGACGGGTTTATAAGAAGTTAATTTATTCTGTGATTTTTGTCAATAGGCCATAGTCGGACCATTGTGGGAATTGAACAGAAGAATAATGGAGCACAGTGCCTTTTGATATTTGACCCTGGTTGCCCTTCTCATGTAATGCAGAAGTTACTGCATCCTGAAACTGTAGGATTTAACCTTAAAACTCTTAGGAAATTTGGCAGTGGTTTGAAGCATAAGCAGTACCAAATTGTAGCAGTAGATGGCACTCTTACAGAAGAAGAGAGACAGGTAATGTAAAAATAACAATGAGCTCTAACCAATGGCATTTGTACTTTGTTGTACTGTATATATTATATAGTTTGTGCTTACATAAAATGTTAATAATTTATTTGCATATTTTAGTCACAGAAATGGGGGGAAAAGGATTTAGTATATTTTTCTATATTATAGTAAATGTGTTGAATTTTTATTGTATTTTTGAGTAAAGGTTTCTTTTGTCCTTTTTATAGGTGCAGCTACAACATTCACGAATTTTGCAAGCAGAAAGAGTTCCTTGAAGAAAATTACATTTTTTAATTAATCTAACAATTTTTTGAAGTTTAGTATATTTATGTAAATATGTGATGCTTTTATTATTTTTGTCAATGCAGTTTCAAATATTTAATAAACTATAATTTAAACTTTATATATAAATTGCATGTCTGCTAATGGTTGGCACCCTGCCCAGGATTGGTTCCTGCCTTGTGCCTTGTGTGTCTGCCAATTTTATTTGAATTCCAAAACTGAAAAAATATAACAAAAGTGAAAGTTTCTGATACCATATAACAATGCAATTGCTGTTAATATTTTAACTGATTTTTATTCTGCATGATGTAGTCTAGTGATCTTAAGATACAGTGACAGTCAAAATTGTTCATTTTCTAATTTAGCATTTCTTTTGAACACATTCCTAATGTAACGTGTGGTCCATGGAGCTGCACCGATTTTTAAAATAATCCCCCTGTGTATGTGCATGGTGTGTAAGTGTGTTTTGCTCCACAGTTAGTAGAGGCCCTGGCTGGCCGCACAGCATGCGTATGCAGAGGCAGGTGCGTCAGTCAGGTTCCTTGATGATGCCATGGAGGGACTTGCACCTGCATCCAGTTAGGCAGCAGATTTAAAAAGAGCCTACATGAGTCGGGGAGGAGGCAAGGGTCGTGAGAACAGAGGAAGGAACAAGACAGAAGAAAAATGCAATCAGAAGTTAAAGGGAGAAAGAATCGAGAGTAAAAAAAAGTGAAGACCTGTGAGAGCAATTTCGGACAGGACGAGCTAGCCAGCTAGAGAGAAAAGGCAGCACGATTTTGGGCCCCGCGAGGAATCGAAGGTTTTGGCGCTCTAAGCGCTGGTTCATCCCACTCATTATTTGGATACAGTGGGGCGAGCATGGCGGAAGACCTCCCCAGGGATCAGAGGTACGACTACAGGTACGTGAAGGATGTCGGGAGGATGGCTGATCCTGAGCGGCCTGGCAGGAGCCATTTCAAGGCAGCCAAGATGGGGGACAGGTAGTGAGGACAGAAGCAGTTGGTTTGGGATCATCCTGTAGTAAAAAGAACATTAAGGATCTGATGACGGTGTGTTTTTTACCCTCTGGTTTTAATTGGATTTATTTATTGTAACTTTTTAATCTCCACCAGCAACTTAATTTTATTAGATTATTTATTTATGATGGATTAAGCACTGCACTTTGAACACCGTTAATTTGTTTTGGACTTGGTTGTTCACTTATACACCTTCCCCTTGCTTTGTGTATTGTGTCCTCATTTGCTGGCTCATCCTGGTTATGACTATAGATAGTGGTGTGTTCAAGAAGCTCCCAAACAAGAATGGGAGAGTGGATTAACCTGCGCCGTCACACCCAAGTACAGCAAATACAATTGTGTTGTCCTCATGATTTCAGCAAATCTGGAACAAGGATTATCAATTAAAGAAATAATTTACCAAAATTTTTGAACAAAAAAAAAACAAATAATTTTGCAATAGAGACTTTAACTCCATGGTAGCACTATCAACTTGAGTTCTCCAGGTGTGAGAGGTCTTGCATTTTAATTTCAATTCAACTCCATGTGTAGTCTTTTGCAAGTACATCTGCAAAATGTTTGTGGAGAAAGAAGGAAGATGACGACTTGGTCAAGTTGTGGTAAGAGAACTATCAAATGAATGAGTTTTCTGTATAGAAATATGATCATGTTTTCTAAAAGTAAATATTGAGGAATGCTGAACAGTTGCTACACATTTATGGAATCACAGCATGTTTGTACTTTTAGCACATTAGCCTAACATTTGTCCTTTTTCCCCTTTTTGGAGTCATTCAAAATTGCTGCCAAAAAAATTAATTCCTGAGCTGAATTTATTCATCGTGCTGGCAAATGGTTCAGCTACTGTAAACTCTCATCCAGCAATAGCCTGAAATTGTTTAAAAAGCTTCCCAACTTTTTGCAGTGTATGGTTGCTTCTGATCAGTTGGTGGTACATCTATCTATCTATCTATCTATCTATCTATCTATCTATCTATCTATCTATCTATCTATCTATCTATCTATCTATCTATCTATCTATCTGTGAAACTTGTAATTGTAATTATAATACAGTACTTGGACCTTTTAATGTTAGTGGAAGCATGTAGAAACATAATGTTAATTTTCATTCGTATGCAGATGACACCCAGTTATACCTTTCATTTAGATCAAATGAAGTTTCTCAGATGTTATCTTTAATTAGTTGTGTTAGTGAATTAAAGGACTGGATGGATGAGAACTACTTGTCTTTAAACACAGATAAAACAGATATGTTGATTGTTGAAGGGAATGACGTTTATCACAACAATATTCTGTCATTTAACTCCGTTGGAATCACCATTAATTTTACTGAATCAGCCCGAAATCTCGGAGTTCTCTTCGACTCTAGCATGTCATTTAAAGTGCATATTACAAAGTTGTCCAAATCATGTTTCTTCCATCTTAAAAATGTTAAGAAATTAAGGCGCTTTCTAAATAAACAGGATTCTGAGAAATTATTTCATGCATTTATTTCTAGTAGGATTGACTACTGCAATGTGGTGTTCACTGGATGTTTAAACTGTTCTTTATACAGCCTCCAGTTAATCCAAAATGCTGCTGCAAGAATTAACACAAGAACAAGAAAATACGAACATATAACTCCAGTTCTTAAATCCTTACACTGGCTCCCAGTTAAGTTTAGGGCAGATTTCAAAATCCTCCTTTTAACATATAAAGCATTAAATGGCCAAGGTCCGGCTTACTTGTCTGAAATCATGACTTACAAACCAGAGCGCACATTAAGATCTCAAGATGCCGGTCTGCTTATGATTCCAAGGATTAATAAAATAACAGTGGGAGGTCGAGCTTTTAGTTACAGGGCCCCTAAACTGTGGAAAGGTCTGCCTGTTACAATAAGAGATGCCCCTTCCGTCTTAGCTTTTAAATCTCGGCTGAAGACTCACAACTTCAGTTTAGCACACCCTGACTAGAGCAGTTGATGGAAATGGAAAGCACCTGAGTTAAATTATCAGTGTCACAGCAAAGGGTCTGAATACTTAGAACCATGTGATATTTCAGTTTTTCTTTTTTAATAAATCTGCAGCAATTTCAAAAATTATTTTTTTTTGTCTGTCAATATGGAGTGCTGTGTGTACATTAATGAGGGAAAAATTTATTTAAATGATTTTAGCAAATGGCTGCAATAAAACAAAGAGTGAAAAATTGAAGGGGGTCTGAATACTTTTCCGTACCCACTGTATGTGAATATCCAAAACATTGGCTCTATTTTGATCAAAATGCCAGGCTTCATTAAGCTAACCAATGGCCTTTTGCAACTCTAGGGTCCTCAGTTTATTAGGGCTTTTTTTGCCAACAGTCATTCAAATTAGCCTGGTCTCAGGGATGTACTATTTTAATTGCAAACTGAATATCTGGTGACATCCACATGTAGACTGCAGTTGTTGCATAATGTGGTTGCATATAAGAAATAAGGCATCTAGTAATTTGACACCTTATCTAAAGAAAATTTAAAGCAGTGTATTAAAGTAAGAAACAATAATGTTTTCATTTTATTATTCATAAGATATTCATAATCCATGCTGTCTGTTGTTTTATATTTTTTCATAGTTCACCCTGTTACCGTGCAGGGGGAGAACATGGAAGTGGTACAGAACACAGTAGCACTGTACAAGAAAGGCCAGAGCAAACTGTACTTCCTAAGTAGACTCTGATCTTTTGATATGTGTAGCAAGCTACTGGAAATGTTCATTCAGTCCATGGTAGCCATTTGTTCTACACTGTAGTCTCCTTGGGAAACAATGTGAGCTTAAAAGAATCAAAATGCCTGAACAGATTTGTCAGGAAAGCCTGCACTATTACAGGACAAACCCTGGCCACACTGGAAGTTGTTATAGAAATATGGATGGAAGGATGGTGGCAAAATTGGAAGCCATCATGAAAAATACTCTGTCCCCTCCAGGATGCACTGTCTTGGAGCACTTTTAGCCATAGGCTCATTCCACCTCTGGGGGTCTTTTCTGCCCATGGCTATCAGGCATTTAAATGCTTCCTCTCAAGGCACTTGTTAGGTTTATTTTGAAATATCAATAGTATCCATTTATTTATTTAGTTTTTTTATGTATTGATTGGCTGTATTGTTTGTCCTGTGAGTCCGTTTCCTTGTTTTTATGTTTCTGCTGCTTGTATGCATATAAATTTCTCCTCGGGATAAATAAAGTTTATCTCATCCAATCTAATTATGGGAGACCGTAATTTAGTATTTATTTTAGGGTTAAGCCATACTGATTAAAATATCTAACCACTTGTTTCAGTCTAATTTTATCATAAATTTGAAGAACATATGGCAAAGAAAAATAAATTCCACCTGTGCATCTGAGGTACACTTTCAGGGCTCTTCCAAGGTATGCAGTACTCCATCAGGGCGAAAGGTGGCGCTAATAGTCTTGTCTTTTTTGTTTTCCTTGGCAGTGAGAAGACACCCCTTATGAGCAACTAGCTCCGCCCCTTTCGGCTGGACCACTATAAAACCTGACACCCTCGAATATTGCTGTCACATTTGGAACCTGGTGACTTGCAGGAAGGAGCTTTGAGATCCCTTCATACTCATAACAGCCATTCTTGATAAAGGTAGCGTACGTGGTTTATGTTCTGATCCGTGTCCTCAAGCTCCTGTTTTGTTTATCATTTATCACAAATTAAAAGCGGCGACCCTAACACTTCCAATGGGTCTTCTGAGTTCCTTCCACCCATCCACACCATTCTGTAGGTAGTAGCTTTTTTCCCCTGCCAAGAGAAATTTTACAAGGAGAATGGATGTATCAAGAGTTATTAACTTGAGCTATCAGCTGTTAAAGTGTAATTATGAAGTTGTTCCCTTAATGCAATGGGTGAAAATGGTATTGGCTTAATAAATGAAACTGGAAAATTATAAATATTGTGAAAAGGAGATAGTGTATGAAATGTTTAATTTGTAATATAAGCAGATAATAAATAACAGAAACCTGCTGAATCTCATATATTTATTCCTGAGAGAACCACATTTATCTTGATATATTTACATATTGTTATCTGCAAAAGAAGGACGGTACTGATATACAGCAGTCTACATTTGAATGATTAGAAATGCAGCACAAAACTGTTTGTTTGCAGTTCGATTTACATGTATTCTCATTCAGAAATGTCCCATATTAACTCTACAGGGCAGTCTTTCATTTGTTCTTGGTAAACTTTCTCAAATGTTTCATTCTGTTTCACTGTGAAATAGTTTTTCCAGTCTCCAACTTTTCCTAGAATAAAAGAATGGGTGGCAAAATGTTATTGTTGCTTAAACTAGGTTTCATATTCTAGAAAGTGTTTTATTGCACATTTTGAAAACTGTACATGGATGACAAATGCTGTCTTGTTTAATGGTAAAATAATGCAATTATAAAAGGGGAAAAAAACAAATGGAAATATTTAGCATAAAAATACATTTTTGAAGAAAATAAATTTCACCATGAAATTGCACCAATTACTTAAAAATCAACAAAAGCTGGAAAATTCTGCTGCCCTTTCAAGGAAAAGAAAGGCTTTATTAATGCCACTTTTCTGCCTTCATGGAGTTACGTCTGTCAGGGGTCACTGTCTGTGACACATAGCCAAACACCAAACTGTCCTCATGATCCTCGAGTAGTTTGTAACATTGGATGGGCCAACAGCGAGTGAGACTCAACAGTAAGATTCAAATTGTCCAATAGTGCATGTTTATTTAAATCAAAAGTGTCCACAAGTGCCATAATATTCAATAAATTGATAATACAACCAGTGCATTAAAATGTGTTGAAATGTGGTTAAAACCAATTCAAAATTTATTTTAGTAGTAACTACTTAAAAAAAAAAAAAAAAACCTCCAAAGAAGTATACCCCACACTCAGACCAGAAGAGGTGGCCTCCTCACTTATATTCATCATGTTCTTGATGAAATCGGCCTGCTTACTCCGTTTGAGTGCCATGTCTTCCGTGACCATGCTGACCGCAGTTCATCTTCCAACAACTTCACCCATCTCTGCTGCTCTGGTGCCCATCACCCTGATCTTGGCCGTACATACTTGCACATTCTTCACTGCAACTTGCAGATGTTCTTTAGGGAGCCCACTCTGCCACCTCCAAATTAGTACCTGCAGAGCACAATCTGGTTCCCCAATCTTCCTTGCCTTCACTATCTTTTTGCAGGTTCAACAATTTTGCCTCTCCAAAGGAAACTGCATTGTGCCTATCTAACTGCCTTTGTAACAAACATCCTAAAAACTCAGATTTACACACACACACACACACCCCTTCGTGTCCTTGCTCTACTTATCCTAGGAGATGCAGTGTAAAGAGAAGTCAAGCAAAATGACCCCTTTTATTGGCTAACTAAAAAGATTGCAATATGCAAGCTTTCAAGGCAACTCAGGCCCCTTCTTCATTACAACTTGATTGAAGAAGGGGCCTGAGTTGCCTTGAAAGCTTGCATATTGTAATATTTTTAGTTAGCAAATAAAAGGGGTCATTTTGCTTAAATTCTCACTACATTCATAATGGCTAACACAGTACAACACCCTTTTTCTTGTATTGTAACTTTTGCTTTGACATCTTGTAAAGCTCTTTGATCTACTGTACATCCTGTATATGAAAATGTGCTGTAGGCCACATTAGATTTAAAGTGTAGATTTAAATTTAAAGAATAACACATTTTGGAGTTACTTGTGGTATAGCAGGTCCGCGGCTGTAAAAGGATGGCCAGTTTTTAAATAAATAATCCCCACACTTCCAGCTTAGGGAGGGGGTGTGGTAGTGTGGTGGGAGTGGTTCCTGGGCATGATGTGGGCATGGGGGTTTCCGCATTGAAGTGCACAGGTGCAGGATCACCTGTTTCTGTAATTGATATTGGGAGCTGCTAATCGCCACACCTGTACCACGTCCCCATTATAAAAAGGAGAGGTGTGAGTGTGGAAGAGAAAGGCGGGAGGAGAAAAGAGCCAGTGGGGGAGCAAATGAGAGAGAGGGAGAGAGAGAGCGAGAGAGCAGGCTCGTTGGAATGCAGGCAGCAGGGTGGAGAGCCCTTAAGGAGGAGTGTTTGGCCGACGCTCAGTGGGGACAGTAGGAAGCAGTCACTCCAGCTGAGTGATCTCAAGGAGCTAGAGTCACCAAGAAGGTGGTTGACTTGCTGCGTAAAGTCAGGAAGGCAGCGGGTGTTAAGGAGACTTGGGAGACCAAGCCGCAGCATGAGCACCCTGGTCTCTAGGGAACCCAAGTCTCGGTCTGGTAGGAGCTATATGTAGCCAGGGGATGGAAGGCTACCACGATAGCCTCCAGCCATGGTTTTAACCTCCTTTTAATTTGGATTTATTTATTGCTTTTAATCTCCACTTCTTTGCATGTTTTTATGGATTGTTAATTAACTTTTGAAGCACTGCACTTTGTTGGGGCATTGTTTTGATTCTTTTTAATAAAAGCACTTTTGCACTTTGCACCTTCCCCTTGCTTCAAGAGTGTTTTGTCCCCATTTGCACAACTAATCCGGTTACATTAGCAACAGTGTTGGGTTCAAGGGCTCCAAAATCAGGAAGAGGGAGCATGGAGCAGGTCCTGCACCGTCACATTACTATACTGAATTTTATTACATTTTTTTTTTTCTCAACTAACTCAGATGTTGAATTCTAATTCCACAGTCACATTTAGTGCTGTTTTTTTTTGACTCTTGAAGGCATTCATTGAAGTATTTTGCATACCATGTTAATCCCAGGACATTTGTAAACTCTGGAGTGGTGGCTCAGAGGCTAGGGATCTGCACTGGCAGTCAGAAGGTTGCTGGTTCGAATCCCGTAAATGCCAAAAGGGTGCTCTGTTGGGCCCTTAAGCAAGACCCTTAACCTCCAATTGCTGAGCACTTTGAGTAGTGAGAAAAGTGCTATATAAATGCAAAGAATTAGTTATTATTAAGATGATTCAATTATTTACTCTTAAATTGGGGACATATGTACACCCCAGAACACTGTTACCATATTTAAATCCTAACTCTATCAAAACAAAAGGATAGTGACGTCTAAAATTAATTTTAGATTTTATTGCCATTTTGTTCATGTTTGGTAGCCTTTGTACTATCTGGGAGATTACATTTAACTTTAATTTAACAAATTCCTACTTACTGAAAAAAATGTTGCATACCATTATGATGTTAAAATATAACTGTGACTTGTCAGAAAAACATGTTTTTCTTCATTTGAGTTACAGTCTTTCTGTAAATGTTTTAACAATCCATGGTGGGCACATTGTACTGTACATTTGTTTTTCTAATCCACTACTTTGTTATGGACGAATGTTGGTTTTTTGGCAGAACTGAATCTGACTTGCGCTGCTCTGTAAGTATAACTATTACATCTGGGATATGTACTATATAGTTTTGGCTACTGAAAACTAATTCCACACTTATAGTTTGCTTATGTCCTTAAAAGTCAGCTATAATGTGGCATTCACTGCTTCTAGTTTTTAAATGGAAATCCACTTTTAAACTGACAACTAATGAGGCAAGTCTGGAAATGTCAGTCTTGGGAACAGGATCCTTGAATACTTTTAAAGACAGATAACTTTTTCCCCTTGAACCTTCTTAAGCATGGATTATGTTTAAATACATTACTATAGTGTCAAATAAAAGTAATAATCGTACTTGTATTTGTTCATATTCTGAATAGGATGTTTCCATGTTCAGTTTGCATATTCTTACTGTATTTGTGTTTATTTTGGCTTTCCACTATAGATCAAAAAACACACATTCAAGTTAATAGACATTTTGGAATTGTTAGTGTGTGTGTGTCTGACTGCTTCTTTACAGTATATGCCAAACAATTGCCTGGTTTCCCATCTAAATAGCTTTATTATTTCTGGATCAGCAGGTATAGAGAATGAATGAAGGAGTGGGTTACTGAAACTCTAGGGATTAACAGCCTCATTTTCCAAAAGAATATTTTTGGGAGTTTTCATTAGTCTAGAATTTCAGAAAACAATGACATAATAAAGTATGTTCAAGGCCTGAAATACTGTGGAAAACTGAGTCAGCATTAAGAGGAAAAATGTCCATACTTTACCACAGTCATACTTCTCATGCATTTAAAATTTAAAATGCATCATATACAAGTCAGTTTTGGTATACCCAGTTTTGTATATGATATGAATACTTTAACAACTTTAGGCTAGTTACTTTACCTTCGAGGTAAATCACCTTACTGTTAATGACTTTCAGTAAATGGGTGTGGTGGTAGTGAAGGCAAGTACACATCGTCCCGTGACTGCATTGTCCACATGCTGCGCTTACCTTTGCGAAGAAATTTTCCTTTAGCGTGGTCCAGAAAGCTGTCATGGAGAAGCTGATAATTAGCATTTTTATCATTCTTCATATTTTGGAAAGTGCACTTCTCTACCATTTCATCTATTTTTCTGTCATCGCAGTTTCTTTCAAGAAACTTTGAAATTTTCATTATCTCAGTCCGCAAGTCCTAAGGTAGAGAAATTGAAATTAATTCATAAGAAAATTATATGAATTAAACAGACATTTGATAGATAGATAGATAGATAGATAGATACTTTATTAATCCCAAGGGGAAATTCACATAATCCAGCAGCAGTATACTGATACAAAGAAACAATATTAAATTAAATAGTAATAAAAATGAAAAAAATAAAAAGGCAGACAATAACTTTGAGTAATGTTAGCATTTACTCCCCCGGGTAAAATTGAAAAGTCGCATAGTGTGGGGGAGGAACGATCTCCTCAGTCTGTCAGTGGAGCAAGACAGTGACAAAAGTCTGTCACTAAAGCTACTCCTCTGTCTGGAAATGACACTGTTCAGTGGATGCAGTGGATTCTTCATGATTGACAGGAGTTTGCTTAGTGCCCGTCGCTTTGCCACAGATGTTAAACTGTCCAACTTTACTCCTACAATAGATCCTGCCTTCTTAACAAGTTTGTCCAGGCGTGAGGCGTCTTTCATCTTTATGCTGCCTCCCCAGCACACCACCGCGTAGAAGAGGGCACTCGCCACAACTGTCTGGTAGAACATCTGCAGCATCTTATTGCAAATGTTGAAGGATGCCAACCTTCTCAGAAAGTATAGTCGGCTCTGACATTTCTTACATAGAGCATCAGTATTGGCAGTCCAGTCCAATTTGTTATCCAGCTGCACTCCCAGATATTTATAGGTCTGCACCGTCTGCACACAGTCACCTCTGATGATCACAGGGTCCATGAGGGGCTTGGGCGTCCTAAAATCCACCACCAGCTCCTTGGTTTTGCTGGTGTTAAGATGTAAGTGGTTTGAGTCGCACCATTTAACAAAGTCTTTGATTAGCTTCCTGTACTCCTCCTTCTGCCCACTCCTGATGCAGCCCACTATAGCAGTGTCATCAGCGAACTTTTGTACGTGACAGGACTCCGAGTCATATTGGAAGTCTGATGTGTATAGATTGAACAGGACCGGAGAAAGTACAGTTCCTCGGCGCCCTGTATTGCTGAACACAATGTCAGACCTGCAGTTCCCAAGACGCACATATTGAGGTCTGTCTGTAAGATAGTCCACGATCCATGCCACCAGGTGTGAGTCTACTCCCATCTCAGTCAGCTTGTCTCTAAGGAGCAGAGGTTGGATGGTGTTGAAGGCGCTAGAGAAGTCCAAAACATAATTCTTACAGCACCACTGCCTCTGTCCAGGTGGGAGAGGGATCGGTGTAGCATATAGATGATGGCATCCTCCGCTCCCACCTTCTCCTGGTATGCGAACTGCAGAGGGTCGAGGGCGTGGCGGACCTGTGGCCTCAGGTGGTGCAGCAGCAGCCGCTCCATGGTCTTCATCAAATGTGACGTCGGAGCAACAGGCCGGAAGTCACTCGGCTCACTAGGACGTGATACCTTTGGGACAGGGGTGATACAAGGTGTTTTCCAAAGCCTTGGGACTCTCCCCTGTTCCAGGCTCAGGTTGAAGATGCGTGTAGGGGACTCCCCAGTTCCAACGCACATGCCTTCAGCAGTTGTGGCGATACACCATCTGGATCCGCTGCTTTTCTGGCACGAAGTCTTTTCAGCTCTCTGCTCACATGGGCTGCTGTAATTGTGGGTGGGGATGTCTCACCTATGCTGGTATCAGCAGAAGGATGGTTGGAGGATGCAGTAGTCCAAGGTGAGAGTGGGTTAGGGTGATCAAACCTATTAAAGAAGTTGTTCATTTGGTTTGCTCTCACCAGGTCTGTCTCGATGGAGGCACCCCCCTTCGAGCTGCAGCCAGTGATAATCTTCATCCCATCCCACACTTCCTTCATGCTGTTGTTCTGCAACTTCTGCTCCAGCTTTCTCCTGTACTGCTCTTTCGCCACCCTGAGCTGGACTCAGAGTTCCTTCTGCATGCGCTTGAGTTCATGCTGATCACCACCTTTAAAAGCCCTTTTCTTCTGGTTCAAAAGGCCTTTGATGTCACTTGTAATCCATGGCTTGTTGTTAGCATAGCAGCGTACTGTTCTTACTGGAACTACAATGTCCATACAGAAGTTGATGTACTCAGTAGTGCAGTCAACAACCTCCTCAATGTTCTTACTATGTGACCCCAGCAATATATCCCAGTCTGTAGTTCCAAAGCAGTCTCTCAGAGCCTGCTCTGCCTCAGGGGACCACTTCCTGAATGATCGTGTGGTTGTAGGTAGCGCCCTCACTCTTGGTTTGTATTGAGGCTGAAGCAGAACCAGGTTATGATCTGCTTTCCCAAGCGCAGGCAGCGGGGAGGCGCTGTATGCAACTTTAACGTTTGCATACAGTAGGTCGATAGTCCTGTTTCCCCGATTGTTTGTTTTCCTAATGTTGCTTTGTATATTTTATGATTTTGAAAACACAAATACATAACCTACAGTGAAAAGACAAAAATGACATGATAGGCCCATTTTAGAAAGAAAAATATCTACTATATAATAAAACACTAAGATCTGTGTGCCCTCAAAGCAATCTGACTGGTCAATTTGGCTTTCATGTGATTAGTCAGAATGTGAGACACACGAGGAGGAGTAAATGCTCATGTTGAGAAAGTTGCCTTCAAAGATGGAAAGTATAAAACTGGACAGAAGGTGACAAAGGCGCCTTAAAAATAAAGACAGAGTCTGAGAAGCTGGCTTTATAGGAACTCCTGCAAGAAAGGGATTGCTGGTAAAGAGAGGTTCAGATACCTGTGAACACAGAAGGAAGGCACTGAAAGTATACATAGGGCAAGAGACAGCAAATGTTTTAAAATGATTGTATTACCTGTGTTCGGCAGGTACTGTAGCTAGTAACTATGCTAATATGACTCTTTAACCTGTGCAGAATTTGGGCAACGAAGATGAGATGATAAGCAGCCAGTGGTGTGTTGGGAATTTGCCAGAGAAACAGCCAAGAAATGTTGCCATAAAGATCTGAGGCCAGAAGGTGGGCAGAACTGTTAGCAGTAATCTACAGTATATACAGTACTAAGCATGGTTAAGCATGTCAATTTCCTAAATATGTAATCCTATCATTTTTTTTAAATAACTAAAATAAATAGAGATTGCTATAGTTTATGCTCATGAATGCAAAGTACCAACACTAAAATTAATTCCTAAACCTAAATAGTAAAAATGCTCACAGAAGTGACTTTTTTATTGCAAACTGTCAGATTCTTTAATTGCTAATATTATAATAAGTTTGAGCACAATTATATTTGCATGTCTTTTCCCATTTTTACTTTCTCATATACATAGTATAGAGAAAGTATCCATCCATCCATCCATCTCTTCCGCTTATCCGAGGTCGGGTCGCGGGGCAGCAGCAAGCAGAGAGGCCCAGACTTCCCTCTCCCGGCCACTTCTTCCAGCTCTTCGGGAGAATCCCAAAGGCGTTCCCAGGCCAGCCGGGAGACATAGTCCCTCCAGCGTGTCCTGGGTCTTCCCGGGGCCTCCTCCCGGTTGGGCGTGCCGGAACACCTCACCAGGGAGGCGTCCAGGAGGCATCCTGATCAGATGCCGAGCCACCTCATCTGACTCCTCTCGATGCGGAGGAGCAGCGGCTCTACTCTGAGCCCCTCCCGGATGACTGAGCTTCTCACCCTATCTTTAAGGGAAAGCCCAGACACCCTGCGGAGGAAACTCATTTCAGCCGCTTGTATTGCGATCTCGTTCTTTCGGTCACTACCCATAGCTCATGACCATAGGTGAGGGTAGGAGCGTAGATCGACTGGTAAATTGAGAGCTTTGCCTTACGGCTCAGCTCCTTTTCACCACGACAGACCGATGCAGAGCCCGCATCACTGCGGATGCCGCACCGATCCGCCTGTCGATCTCACGCTCCATTCTTCCCTCACTTTCGTGAACAAGACCCGAGATACTTGAACTCCTCCACTTGGGGCAGGATCTCTCCCCAACCCTGAGAGGGCACTCCACCCTTTTCGGCTGAGGACCATGCTCTCGGATTTGGAGGTGCTGATTCTCATCCCAGCCGCTTCACACTCAGCTGCGAACCGATCCAGAGAGCTGAAGATCACGGCCTGATGAAGCAAACAGGACAACATCATCTGCAAAAGCAGTGACCCAATCCTGAGTCCACCAAACCGACCCCTTCAACACCCTGGCTGCGCCTAGAAATTCTGTCCATAAAGTTATGAACAGAATGGTGACAAAGGGCAGCCCTGGCGGAGTCCAACTCTCACTGGAAGCGGGCTCGACTTACTGCGGCAATGCGGACCAAGCTCTGACACGGTTGTACAGAGACCGAACAGCTCTTATCAGGGGTCCGGTACCCCATACTCCCGGAGCACCCCCACAGGATTCCCGAGGGACACGGTCGAATGCCTTTTCCAAGTCCACAAAACACATGTAGACCGGTCGGGCAAACTCCCATGCACCCTCAGGACTCTGCTAAGGGTGAAGAGCTGGTCCACTGTTCAGCGACCAGGGCCGAAAACCACACTGTTCCTCCTGAATCCGAGGTTGACTATCCGGCGGACCCTCCTCTCCAGAACCCCGAATAGACTTTTCCAGGGAGGCTGAGGTGTGATCCCTCTATAGTTGGAACACACCCTCCGGTCCCCTTTTAAAGAGGGGACCACCACCCCGGTCTGCCAATCCAGAGGCACTGTCCCGATGTCCATGCGATGTTGCAGAGGCGTGTCAACCAAGACAGTCCTACAACATCCAGAGCCTTAAGGAACTCGGTATCTCATCCACCCCGGGGCCCTGCCACCAAGGAGTTTTTTGACCACCTCGGTGACTTCAGTCCCAGAGATGGGAGAGCCCACCTCAGAGTCCCCAGGCTCTGCTTCCTCGTGGAAGGCATGTTAGTGGGATTGAGGAGGTCTTGAAGTACTCCTCCCACCGACCCAGCGTCAGTGAGGTCAGCAGCGCCATCCCCACCATATACGGTGTTGACACTGCACTGCTTCCCCTCCTGAGGCGCGGACGGTGGACCAGAATCTCCTCGAAGCCGTCCGAAAGTGTTCTCCATGGCCTCTCCAAACTCCTCCCATGCCCGAGTTTTGCCTCAGCAACAACGAAGCAGCGTTCGCTTGGCCTGCGGTACCTATCAGCTGCCTCCAGAGACCCACAGGACAAAAAGTCCTATAGGACTCCTTCTTCAGCTTGACGGCATCCCTCACGCGGTGTCCACCAGCGGGTTGGGGATTGCCGCCACGACAGGCACCGACCACCTTGCGGCCACAGCTCCGGTCAGCCGCCTCAACAATAGAGGCACGGAACATGGCCCATTGGACTCAATGTCCCCACCTCCCTCGGGGCGTGGTTGAAGTTCTGCGGAGGTGGGAGTTGAAGCTACTTCTGACAGGGGACTCTGCCAGCCGTTCCCAGCAGACCCTCACAACACGTTTGGGCCTACCAGGTCTGACCGGCATCTTCCCCCACCATCGAAGCCAACTCACCACCAGGTGGTGATCAGTTGACAGCTCCGCCCCTCTCTTCACCCGAGTGTCCAAGACATATGGCGCAAGTCCGGCGACCACGACCACAAAGTCGATCATCGACCTGAGGCCTAGGGTGTCCTGGTGCCAAGTGCACATATGAACACCCTTATGCTTGAACATGGTGTTGTTATGGACAATCCGTGGCGAGCACAGAAGTCCAATAACAAAACACCGCTCGGGTTCAGATCGGGGCCATTCCTCCCAATCACGCCCTTCCAGGTCTCACTGTCATTGCCCGTGAGCATTGAAGTCTCCCAGCAAAGCGAGGGAATCCCAGAAGGTATGCCCTCTAGCAACCCTCCAGAGACTCCAAAAGGGTGGATACTCCAAACTGCTGTTGGCGCATACGCACAAACAACAGTCAGGACCCTTCCCCACCCGAAGGCGGAGGAGGCCACCCTCTGTCCACGGGGTAAACCCCAATGCACAGGCTCAGTGGGGGCAATAAGTATGCCCACACCTGCTCGGCCTCTCACGGGGCAACTCCAGAGTGGTAGAGAGTCCAGCCCCTCTCAAGGAGATTGGTTCCAGAGTCCAAGCTGTGCGTCGAGGTGAGTCCGACTATATCTAGCGGAACCTCTCGACCTCGCGCACTAGCTCAGGCTCCTTCCCCTTCAGAGGTGACATTCCGTCCCAAGAGCCAGTTTCTGTAGCCGAGGATCAGACCGCCAAGGTCCCGCCTTGCCACCACCCAACTCACACTGCACCCAACCTCCTTGGCCCCTCCCATAGGTGGTGAGCCCATGGGGAGGAGGACCCGTTACCTCTTGGGCTGTGCCCGGCCGAGCCCATGGGTGCAGGCCCGGCCACCAGGCGCTCGCCATCGAGCCCCACCTCCAGGCCTGGCTCCAGAGGGGGCCCGGTGACCAGCGTCGGGCAAGGGAAAGCGTTGTCCAAGTTTTATTTTCATTGGAGGTTTATTGAACCGCTCTTTGTCTCATCCCTCACCTAGGACCAGTTTGCCTTGGGTGGCCCTACCAGGGGCATAAAGCCCCGGACAACATAGCTCCTAGGATCATTGGGAGACGCAAACCCCTCCACCACGATAAGGTGGCGGTTCCAGGAGGAGATAATAAGTCAAAAACGCTTTTGATCCTGGTCAATGAGATATTGTACACACCTGCTTTATATCACAAATAAGGAATCCTACCAATTTTTGGGCCTCTCTGGTGGTACTTTAACTGAATACTTCAGCAAACTATGGTTATAATCACAGATAGATGATTCAAATTGTGTATAGATATTTATAATGATAAAAAGCAGAGATATGAAATTTGAGAAAAATTACCGGAAGTATTATTTTATTTTTATTTTTTATTTGTATCATGGAAATATAAATGTGTACATGATATTAAAAACTGTATGTGTGTGTATATGTATGCATGTTTGTGTATATATATGTATGTGTATATATCTATATATATATCTATATCTATATATATATATATCTATATATCTGTATATATATATATATCTATATATCTATATATATATATATATATCTATATATATCTATATATATATATATATATATATATCTATATATATATATATATATATAATTCACTAAAACAAGACAATCATGGAAAGCACTTGGAAGGGCGTGGATTCACTAAGCCACCGACAAATTGAGACACTACTATGGCACATGCAGGAAGGAGTCACACGACCAACTCCAAGACCATTGGATCTGACGTAATCTCACAGAGCCACACCCACCAGCTTGGGCATACAGAAAAACCGGCGTCATTTATATATTCGTCTGTAGTGAGGTCACATGCAGCTCCGATTACGTTGACTGTTCATAGAGGTACATGTTTCTCAAGCGGAAAACTGTTTGCGAGGGTATCCCATGGGATCCTTAAAACATTCCTTTACAACTGAGGTTGAAACACAATGTGAGCAGTCTTTAAAAGCGAGTTTTTAGTTCTGACCGACGACCGCGTACACCATAGCAAACTGTTTTACCACGCCACATACAGCAATTAGCATCCGCGTCGCACAAACATGCGTCTTCTTAGATGCTCCTGCACTTCATACACACCTCCTCCCACCTCGCTACCCGTGGTGGGTGTCTTGGTGGATTATATATAGAAGCAGCCAAAACCGCACAGAGCAATGAAAAGTCTACGTGAGTCACAGGTGCATCTGGACCAGTGCGAAAAGGCGACAGCACCTGAAGGTAGCGAGTTGGAAGTGAGCACGCGAGCAGGCGGTGTATACTGAGCGAGGAAATCAGCAGACTAGGCATGACGGGAGGAGCGTGTGGAGTGTCCTTCCCTCTCCTCCCGTTCCACCCTCCGCACCTGAGCGCAACGCGGATAGTTATTGTGTTGGTTAGATTCCGTGTACATTGTTACAATGTTGCTTTTCTTGCTGATTTATTACATTACAGATTTTTCAAATGTTAATTTTCTCCTGTGCTTAAAATTATCAAAAACCGGCCAGATTATCGCGATTGTATGTGCACCAGCGGTTGGCTAGTGTATGTATATATATATATATATATATATATATTTATATATATATATATATTTATATATATATATATTTATATATATATATATATATTTATATATATATATATTTATATATATATATATATATATTTATATATATATATATTTATATATATATATATATATTTTATATATATATATATATATTTATATTTATATATATATATAGATAGCAATATAACGCATATTCTTTCAATAACTTATTAATTTTATTTTAATTTATACGTCATCAGTTTAACAATAATGTGAAAACATTGAACATGCCATGTAAATATAAAGATGTAATGGGAATAAGCTGCTACGTCCCTGTCATGTTCCTGGTAATGCATTTAATATTATGATATATATTTTTTTATTTCCGCCATTATTATCATAATTAAATGTTAGCTAAATACAATTTTACCTATAGCAATTTATTGCAAAAATATTATATAATAACACTTTTTCCATGTTTTTAGGTGACTATAACTCTTTTTACTTTGCACATAATCTAGGTAATACATATGTAATCATGAAAAATTCCACCACCGTTTGACTTCCCTAAGTGTGAAAATATCATTTTAACATAGTTTGATTATAAATAGAAATAAATGATTGTATATCAATATTGTGAATTAGTTATGATGAGAAACAAAGAGATATGATACTTGAGAAATATTGAGCAAATAGAAGTGGTTCTGATTACCTTTTTCTATCTCAGTATCCGAGAAAGTCGTGGGAAGCACACTCCCGAATTTTTAAATAAGTGACAGTGAAGAGAAGCTCAAGATTGCATCATCTCATTATTGATGCCATTGGAAATGTGTTGGGGACATGCTCTGCTTTAGTATATATTTTATCAACAGTTTATTTATTAATATTTAATTTTGTGTTTTCTATTATTTTTACTATGTCTGTTAAATCATCTTGAATAAATCTATACTAATAAAAGGCAAAGCCCTCACTGAATGACTGACTGACTCATCACTAATTCTCCAACTTCTCGTGTAGGTGGAAGGCTGAAATTTGGCAGGCTCATTCCTTACAGCTTACTTACAAAAGTTAGGCAGGTTTCATTTAGAAATTCTACACATAACGGTCATAACTGGAACCTACTTTCGTCCATATATGCGGCCATAGCCATAGCCTGCAGTTCGGTCGCCATGTGAGGCGGAGTTGCATCCCGAATCATCACGCCTCCCATGTAATTGATTGCCTACACATAAAAAGGTAAATATTCGCGGGTGAAGGACTTTGCTTAGCATATTCATTAGTGCAGCTACTGCGGGAACCCTCTGATGCTGAACAAGCCTTTGTGCACATATCAATAGGAAAGCAAGGTGTAAAGCTTAAGTTTAAATTACGTTCATAGACACGCTGCTGCTAAATATTTGCAGGCAAATCCACAACTTAATACCAGGAATGCCTGTTAAACATCTTAAAATCACGATTACCGATTTGAGTAGTGATCACTTCGATGAATGAAACCTGTTCAAAAAACGCATTACACAATTGAGAAGGCAGCAAAAGAATATGAAGCGAGTGACGCATACAAGTATATTCATAAGTGCTGCTACTTCGGAAACAAAGCATGGTTTAAACCTAAAGTTTAAATTAAGTTCATTGACAGGCTGGCGCTTATGTCATGCCTACGACGTAATACGATATTCGCGAGATGCAAGGTTAATGAGAAGACGCAGGGTATAAATGAGACTTTTGATCACTTTATCATAGAGTTAAAATGGCTGTAACGGAGTTAAAATTGCTGGTGAAAGATTGTGCTTATGCAAACGAATAGGAAGGCAGGGTGTGTAAAGTTTAACTTTAAATTAGGTTCATAGACACGTTGCCGCTGGCGTTTGTCATGCCTAAGACGAATACGATATTCGCGAGGTACAAGTTTAATGAGAAGACACAGGGTTTAAACGAGACTTTTGATCACTTTGTAACAGAGTTAAAATTGCTGTAACGGAGTTTAAATTGCTGGTATGCCAGGTCTGAGCTAACATTAAATAAAGCCGTGGACATCGCAAGATCGCACAAGATAGCACAAGCACAGCTGAGAAGCTTGGATGCATGTACCCGAAAGCGCTCGCTGGAACTGACTTTGCAGAACTGGAAAGGTTAAATTAAGTTCATAGACACGCTTACCGCTGAATATTCGCAGGCAAATCCACAACTTAATACCGGGAATGCCTGTTAAACATCTTAGATTCATGAGTACCGATTTGGGTAGTGAACACTTCGATGAATGAAACCTGTTATCTTTACAACAGTTGACAAACACGGAATATAACTTGAACACAACACATCCTCCAAATACGAACCTGATTGAAAGAAATAATTATAATCAAATTCTTGATGACAGCATCACTCATAACAGTGACAAAACTATTACATTGACAATCATGTTACGTTGTTTTTAAAATGCTTTCTTTTCTTTTTCATAACTTCTTTAATACACTACTTCTCCGCTGCGAAGGGCGGGTTTTTTGCTAGTATTTTAATAATCAGAAATTTTTACAAGAAGGCAAATTATGGGCTGATGATTTTTTGATATAACAACTATACAGTGATAAATCATGATTTGTTACTGCTAATTAAAACATTTACTTAACATTAAATATATTTTAGGCCTTCAGTTAAAATATTATTTGCACTTTACTTTTAGTGGTAGAGTGTGAAATGAAGAAAAAAAATAAGTCCTCTTCCATTTTTTCCCTTAACAGATGTATTTTGAATACTGGATACAGTCATGAAAAGAAGAAGACTATTGGAAATTTATTTTTTTTAATATATTTGAAAAAAGCTAAAGGACAGACTGACAATATACATTTTTGCTTTTGCTAGAACATAGGTCCCTGGCTTAAAATGTCATGGCCAGATACTCTTCATGCTAACTCAAATGTATCAGTTACCATGATGATAAGATTATGGATTCCAGACCAGGTAACATTACAGGGACATCTCTCAGAGGTACCAGTTGGATACCCAAGTTAAGACAAAGGACCATAACTCAAGGACGAGCAGCATTAATGGACAGAACTTTGCATTACTTGTCAACCCAAAGGATGGGCTTATATGCACCCAAGAAACCAATGGGAAGACCTTTGTTCCTTCCTTTAAAAAGCCTTTGCAAAACCCAGCACTTCTCTCATCAAACCTACAGTTCTCAGCCTGGCCACAACTTTCCCATAGCCCCTAATGACTGTAACAACTTGCAGTAATCCCTTTACTCCGAAGGGCAACAGCTGGTCTGGAAAGGTGAAAGACTTGTCTATATTGGAGTTGGACATGATTGCCATTAGTCCAAACTTTGCCGAGGAACAGCAAGTACACAGGGAGAGAACGAGAGAGACTGTACTCATAGAAGTTACTCATTTGCCTTGCAAACGATGGGAGCTAAGTAATCACTAGCCGACCCAGCAGGTGTAAGTAACGTTGCTAGCAATAAGATGACTGACACTGTGGGTTTGAACCACTAAATGAAACTGGTACTAGAAGGTGCAACCAAGGTAAAAAAGAGGCATGCTCCTTAAACAAAGAAAGAAAGCCTAAAAAATTCTCCACATGTTTGGAGTAAGCTGACCTGGAAAAGAACAATTAATCGCTTACATTGAACATATATAATAAGATAAGTGGTGTTCTTAAATATAGAATTGCTTTTAAAGTTTTTAAATGACAGTCCAATGATAAGGTCAGATGGCCTTGATGGATAGAAACAATAAAAATAAAACTCAATTTAAGCTGGGGATCTGCAGGGGTTCCAGGCCAATAGACCACCCGGGCCCCCACTGGGCATTCTGCCTAAAATAAATGGTCTTAAGCCATTCTTTATTGCATTTGTTATTGGCTTTGTCTTAGAGGGTTCACAGATTGGGTCCTGCGATAAATTGGGGTATCCACTTTCATTCGGACATCACAGTCAGCTGCACAGGACTTTGATCAGGTGGTGGTGATGACACAGAAGAACTGGAAAACCAGAGACACCCAAACTTCTATCATATTATTACTATCAGATTCAACTATCTCAGTTAAACATCAGTATTTGGCTAGGCTACTTGTATTGGCTTAGTATGCATTACTTTTAATTAAATACACACTACTGATAATGTTTATAACAGTGTTCATTTATTTAAGCTGTACATGCAGTCATTAAAATATTGCAAAGTTAGTTTTAGAATATATTTTATTTTTGGAAAATAATATGATAAAAAACTAAATTAGGTTGATCATGTTCTCCCTGTGTCTGCGTGAGTTTCCTCCGGGTGCTCCGGTTTTCTCCCATAGTCCACAGGCATACAGGTTAGGTGCATTGGCGGTTCTAAATTGTCCCTAGTGTGTGTGTATGTGTGCTCTCCGGTGGGCTGGTGCCCTGCCTGGGATTTGTTCCTGCCTTGCGCCCTGTTCTGGCTGGGATTGGCTCCAGCAGACCCCTGTGACCCTGTGTTAGGATATAGCGGGTTGGGAAATGACTGACTGACATGAATACTGCATTTTTTGGTATTACATTCTTTATTTTTACAGACATTCTGTGATTGAAGTTGGCATCATTGTGAGTCTACAGAAATACAATTATCCGTTGACTATTCTTGCACATTAATACAATTGATATTAGCAGCTAAAACACTTCTTAAATGTGTATTTATTAAGATATTTTAACAAGTATTTGTACTACAGTTTTTTACTATTAAGACACCTCTTTGATTTAGTATATTATACACCTTTTTTTTACATTGTACTAATTAGTCATTCCTAACTTTTGAGATGCAATTATGAATATGAATTTCACTTATGATGAAATTGTTTCTTACCAGTCATGAACTGTATGATACACACAGAAATAATAAACGCATTGTAATACATTGTTTTTTCTTTTGCACAAAACCCTCAACTAGTTAGTCAAAAGGTATCCTGTAATGCATAGCTTTTGATCACTAGAATTATTGAACTTGTTACATATTGAGGACTTATAGTGGAAACTGAGTAGGTTATGACTCTCTTATAGCAAGTGCGCTAAACAACCTTTCAACAGATGCATCTGATAACAGTAATGGACTCTCCCTCCATTTTTATGGCATCTCTATTACAAGTAACAGATGCAGTTTTTCTTTCTGTATGTGCATATAAAACATCTCTTATCAGTTGCCTACATTTCCAAAAGCAACAAAAATTTTTTTTCAATGACCTTTTGTTTCTCTCTCTTTGTTTTTCACTTTCTGATGCATACTGATGATGTTTCGTGTTACTATGAAATGAGTTAATGACTTTTCTGAATAGCAGAAGCCCACTGACTCCAGTGTACCTTTATATTCATGAATTGCCATACTGTAAGTTGACCAGGATTTTCAAAGTCAGCAGTAACATCTGTGTTACGGTATGTGTGAGTCTGAAAACATGAAATCTCCAAATCGCACACAGTACAGGCTTGTCAGTAGCGAGTGGGCCTTTCTGCCTGTGTAGCTTTAAAAAGTGAGCAGCGTGGTATCTATCAACATCATGAGAATGTGACATCTTTGTCATTATTCTAAAACACTAAAGTTAATTATGGCAGTGTGGCGTGGCACCTTTCTTACACTTACTTTTCTGTTGGATCATTACAAGCAGTCCTTTCCCATTCTAACTACAAGTTAGTGGGTGTGGTGCACTGTGCTGCGAGTTGATGCAAGTTGCTTTAAAACGGTTCATGGGCCAGATATGGCTCATGGGCCTTGAGTTTGATCTAGGTGCCTAGTCAAATGAATAACATTATCTTCAACTAAATACTTTTACTCAAATTCATATTGGGCTTTGCCCCCACTTTTCTTTTTAAAAGTAGCCTTTAGCAGTGGCGGACCTACAGTTTTGGGACCTTGAAGCTTGTGCTGTTATTGGGGACCCTTTGCAAACAACAACAAGGTCTGGGTAACAACTGTTATTTTCTTCGACGGGATTGTTCTTTCACAGATCACCACACTTTTTTTAAAAATGTAGCCACAATAACCGCAAGCAATGAAGTACGCTTTCATTTTTTTGATTATAGCTAGCCTAAGAAGAATAATTTTAACAAAAAAATAATTTGTCATAAATGTTAAGCATTTTTAATTTTTTTATATGAAATATATTTAAAATGAAACATTTTCATTTACAGCTAGCCTACATGATACTTTGATAACCTTTTAATTTTTATTGTAACTATTATTTTGTATTGAATTACTCTATGTTATTGATTTTTTTTTTTTTTAAAAACCTCATATAGTAGATAACCAAAGTTTTAAGCATGGTGGACTAAAGTCACCTCTGGGGTCCTCCTGGATTGGGGCCCTAGCTTAAGCTTCATTAGTTTCTTAGTTGATCCACCCTTGGCCTTTGGTCCACATCATTTTTTTAAGGTGTAATACCAAAGTTTTCAGTCATTCCATGTTTATTCTTTTATAAAGACTTACATAGCACATTGCTGAGTTTTTCAATGAATTCTGTCAATTTTTCTTTGGAAAAATAAAATAGCTGAATCTTGACTGGGACGTTAATATAAAGTTGCTGTATAATGATTGAAGCAATTGTTTTACTTACCTTAACCATGTCCTCGTAAGTCAAAAATAGAATATCAAAATCATTGCTGCTGTTAAACCAACCTTTCACATGGTCGAACCATGAGCTGCAAAACACTGTGCAAGAAGAAAACCATTTTAATATCCTGGAATTATCAGCACAGAAACCCAAAACAAACCCAGATGATAATGTAATACGTAATATATGGGCAAAAAAGATTTAGTTATATGCTCAATTTAATTGTACAGATTTGTTTGAGTATATACCAATTTTATGTACAAATACAAATTAAACTTCACCATTCTTTACACATTCTTGTTAAAATAATTTATTGTATACCAGGAAAATGTTACCATCTAGGTGTATTGACATGTTTTTTTTTAACACTTTTATTATCATTTATATGAAAACAGTATACATCAAACATGATTCAGTAAATAAACCAAACACTCTAGAAGTTGGTAATAAAATCAAACATTCACAAAATTACAGATACATCACTTAAAGCACACAACAGGATGGGTGATAAATGGAGTCTTTTGTTTCTGTGATTTCAAGTTCAACACACAGCAGTTTTTTTTTTGTTTTGTTTTTTTTTTTACTTGCTTGTTTGTTTTACAAATTTAATTTACGATATACAATATGACAGCATTTTTATCACAATGTACAATGTATGATATTATATATGATAGGTCATAGTTTTCACTCTAAATGTAAACATGTGTTATGCACAGGGTCTGTCAAGGTATGTAATAACCCACCAGGACAAGAGGGGGCACCGTGACTAACTTTGTCACCTCCTTCTCTCCCCGCAGCATTGAGAAACTGCCCAATGAGGGTAACTGACTCTGCTCCTTCTGGTTCACCAACCATAAAAGCCCCAGATTCCCAACAACAACAACAAATCGCCAGATAGAGCTCTGGAGCAGACTGACCCTGACCTAAGGCTAGGAGTTGAATCTCAGAAAATGAAGAAGCTTTGCCAGATATTTATATGAAATAATCTTGAGTTATTGTACAGAATATTCAGTGTACAAGTGACCCCCATATGAATGTTTTTAACACTAAAACTCATGCAGTGTTATTCAATGCATTTCACTGGTTCTTTAATTGCTTTATTCGCTTTACTTCACACTACTTTAAACTCTGTGTCAAAACAGTAGTGAAAACGGCCTTCCGATTTGTTAATCAGGTTGACTGAGACATTACATTAATAAAAAAGTCACATTTCTCTCTTTTTTTTTTTTTTTTAACATTTTCTGCAAAAAACCAAATCAATTTAATTTCCAACAGATTCAAAGAGCAAGTCAATAAGCATTATGTTCATTACTATTTTTGAAACATATTTTAGAACATAATTGAAAAAGCACTGTACCTTCACCTGTGAGAAATTTATAAAAAAATTCATCAAAGCTGTTTTGGTTTTCCAGTGTTTTTGAATAATTATGAAAGTGATAAAATGACACTGCTACATCTTTTGGGTTTCTTGCCAAATATATAACCTAGAAGAAAAGAAAAAAATAAGTTAAACAGTTTGTGTTGGATGAAGTGTATACAGTATCTGAGTTTACTTACTGTATACATTTTCATGCCATGCTATCAATTGGTGTGTATGTCACTGAGGGTATCTTTGAAAATATTTCAATGTAGAGAGGAGTTAATTTTTCTGATTGGGACGAAAATATACAGTATGTGTGATTTGCATATACCATATGTGTTGGGTATAAAAATATTGCCATTAGAATAAAAGGGTGTTTTGCTTTAAGTTACCATTTTTTAACCTTTATTAAGACATTCCCAAAACTAAAGTAGAATAAAAGCTCTAATTTTCCTATTTTCCTCCCTTACCATAACCTATTGTGTATGGGGAAGGAGCGAAAGCTTTTAGATTCGTAAAAATTTCGATCTCTGGTTTCAATGGACATTTTAGGGTCCCCTGATACCGAAAACATCAATATCTCAATGATGGGTGTGTGTGTATGTCTGTATATGTGTGTGTGACTGTGTGTCACAGTTTCTTGAGGACGGTCTGGACCTAAAAGGCTGGATAGAAAATTACCAAACTCGAAACTTAAGCTTGTTATGAGATGATGATGTCCTGATTAGTTTTTGAGCCAAATTGTGTAAGAGAAGGAGACACTCTAGAGCAGGAGTCCCCAACTCACAGTGGCTGCAGGTTTTCATTCTAACCCTTAATTAGTGACCCGTTTTTGCTGCTGCTGTTTTTGCTAATTAGCTACTTTTTTATTGACTCACTATAATTGTTAATTGTTTCCATTTTTCTTAATTAACAGTGAAATAATAATGAGATATAAAACAAGCCAAGACATGGCCAGCTAAACTGTGCCCATCATACAATATTTGAAAATAAAGAAAGGTGGATGTCTCAGATCAGCAAAACATTTGTATCATGCTCTTAAAAAAGGAAATCAACAGTTTTGGTGTAAATATAATGAGAAGATCGGCAAGTAATGGTATTAAATAGCATGTTTACCAACAAGAACTGGCTTCTAATTAAGAAATTGGTTGGAGTGCCATAGTTTGGAGCTTGAGGCATCATCTTAGCTTGGTCTATTGACCTACTTCACATCTCATTTTTATTTGGTTGCCATTTAAGGACAGAAGAAGCAATGCAGAAGGCTGATGGTAAAAAAGGCAAATAAAATGAAGGGAAATTAATTCAATTAACAGCAGAAAGTGGTCACTGATAAAGAAAGTTGCAAGAAGAAAAACCTGTAGCCATTGTAAGCCCTCCAGGAGATGGAGATGGACATCCTGATTTAGGGAATACAGTTAACGTAATTAGCCGTGTGATTTACAAGGATGTCTGTTAGAAAGTGGTGTTCAAACTGAGGCTCAGTCTTTTTGACAGAGAGCAGGAGTGTATAGGGCTGTGGACTTCAGTCATTAAAAACAACCCATGAAGAGCTTGTGGTGAACGTCCTGCATTGTTTTGAGAGACATTGTTATATAGGATGAATTCTACATAATTAAGAACAAAAACAATTCTTTTTTATTTTTGTATCATTTTTAAACACTCTGTTAACATTGTTAACTTTGCATTATCTATTTATATCCTATGCACAAAAAATAGACTAATGTATTCCCATTTTAAGCACTTAGTAGAGCTCTGCTACGAGTGGTTCATTTCCTTAAACAGCAGAGATATTACTCATGTTATGCTTGACACAGCAGTTCCGCACTGCTTTGGGCATCCCTTACACATGGATGACTCAAGTCGGTTCAAAACCTGATATTTTCCATTAAATTATGTTGAACATAGACCTCTCTCCTCTTAACTAGTAAAGGTAAGGTCTTAAGAAATATTACTGTCTATTTGAAAGATGTCTTTACTCAACGTTTCTTCCAAGTTCAGGACAGATTGCAGTAAATGATTTCCTTGAAGCGTCTGAATGAATCCACATGCCTTTGCGATGGCTTTCCAAACTGAGAAGGATTGGTTCCCCACTTACATGTGGTACTGCGGAATAGCCTCCGTGGACCAGGAAAGTGAGACAACAAGTGGGTGAATGCTGCACCCCATTTTCAGATCTCTTCACATTAAGATTGAATTTAGGCCGATTAAGTCAGGAGTTTGCTTAATTAAAGCCCTGTATGAGACCGTGAACAGAAGTAGCTACCATACTTATTGCTTGATTTTATCATTCCCCAATGAAAATGATATTTCTGCTTTGTGAAAATTTTTTCTTTTTTTTTTTTACTGTACCTTTCCTCTTCCTTTCCTTAGGCCTTTTGGAACCAAGTAGTGAGGCAAATGAGAAACAAAAACCCTAGGGGATGGTCTTTCATTGTAATTTAAACTCTCCATCTCTGCTTCAATCCAAGGAGCAACATCAACAGTTAATTTTCCATCAGGACCATTTACTTCATTCCCATAGTACATTAATGCCAGAATGTACTGAATCCATACTGTTCCTAAAAATAAAATACATAGATATTAAAATAGCACTTCTTCATTTAAGAATAGTAGTTTTATAGGGCGAGAGGCCTTTCATGTTGCCTGTTTTCTTGTATCATACTAAAATAATTTGGATGAGAGCAATGAGTTGTTACTAACCCATTCAGGTAAATGTCATATTGATTTATCATTTTTCAGTTTTACCTTTGCTCACAGAGGTTGAATTGTTAAAAACCGAAATGACAACAATACATTTGTATACATTATAACTTCTTTACCTGAAAATTTTGAAAAACAGCAATGTATTCTCAACCACGTGCTACTGCATATCGACTAATTCTATCTTTTAACAAGCTTAGTTACTTTAATCATAAAGTTTGATCATGTAATTAAATTTGTTTATATAATGCATCTTATTTTTCTTTTCAGAAGTCAAACGTAGTAATTACAAGGTTTGTAGCAGAAATAAAAAGAATTTTACAGTTACAAAGAAATGCAGACAATATTAAAAAGGCTGGCATGGTAACTGATATTGCCATCGGATACATAAATGAAGAATGTCTTCATTTAGCTCTGCTACATTTTCATAATTCAGTGTAAAAAAAAAATGGAAGATGTCTGCTGCCTGATATATTTTAGCAAGGAGGACATTCCCTGGCATTCATACAAAACTTCAACATTCATATGCAGATATTTGCATGGGTGCACATCATGTGCTGTCAAAACAGGAGTAGTTGTCTTTAAATTAGGGAATACAGACATCAAAAAGTGGTTGCTTACAAACTGCCTGTATTGAAAGCAACAAAGTAAAACCGACATTGTCAAGAATCGGTATAGGACAACTAGAGAAGCTGCAGCAGAGAATGGAATCGAGCTACAAACAGTCCCTGGGATAGTGGAAAGTCTGTGATTGCTGAATTCCAGACGTGCTTAGTTTGACATATTCCTGGAATATCCTGGTGTTTGTAGTCTTTCTTCTTCATATACTCTCATCTATGTCACCAAGCTGAGGCTGAGCCAACCCCAGCTTGTGTTCATTTGGCTCATAGCTATTACCCCAACTCTCTTCTCTCTTGAGCAATAGCAATTGAGAATGTCTGTTGACAGTTTCTGTGTTCTTGTGGGTGACTCTTCTTCTCTTACCTCCTCCTATGCCTATATAACTGAAGGCCTTGGTTAGGGAGTGGGCTTCAAAGCCCCTATAGCCATCCTTCACAGTTAGGCACTTGGCTCTCTACCCTGCTTGCTGGAATTCCCTGACCAGTCCCACATACTTGGTGAGTTTCTTTCAAAGGACTCTTCTCCGATATTCTTCCCATGAGACTGTTAGCTCCAACACCTCCATTTGCTTGGTGATGTATATATTGTCTGGACACAAGATAGTGGCAGCAACATTCAGCTGTCCACCACTAACTGCCAGTCCCTGGCTGAAGCCAATGTGCCTGTAGATGTTTTTGCTGTAATTTTTGGCTGCTGACATTCTCTAACAAAAGTGATAGTCCACTTACAGAGGTGGAAACACTTCGCTGCAATAATTCCTGCTCTGATAATTTTGCCGATGGCATTCAGGACTTGATCATGCTGTCATCTATACTGACTCTTGCCTAGTACTTTGAAGCAACTAATGAGGATGTGTTCCAAGGGACCTTGCTTGAAGGGGACACATCCCTGACACAGGGGACTCTACTTTTCCCCATATGTGCATGATCAGTGTGGTGTATAGAACATTGTAGAGTGCCTGGATGAGGAATGCTATGCAGTGTGACTCAAAGTGTCATATTTTAGTCCAGGTCACCTTCCTCAAAACAGCATCGTCTTACTTGGTCCACACTTCTTGCTGTCTCATTGCAACTTCCCTACATGTTCCTTCTTCCTCAACTGTTTGTCTCACCTCTTGCTGTATTAACCTTGCTGTGTTCCTCCCTCCCTTGGTGGTTCTAAAGTGGGGAGTCTTGAAGAAACCTAGTCCATCTCAATCCCATGTCATTATGTCCACCAGCCTCTTGTGGTGTACTCTTGCCTCTGCCCTCCATTTCCTTCCTGTTTTCAATCTAATTCCAGCAGCTTTTCTTGCAACTTGACCGTGCAGCCAATTTTTGTTGAAGTACCTCCATCTAGTATATGTTGAAGTGGCTTCACTACACCAGCTTGCAGAGAAGCTGTATTTCAACTGAAGTGGTTTGTGGGTTTTTCTTTGCAGCTTGACAAATGATCCCGGCAGTTGTGGCTGAAACTTTAGTTGGTCTACCTGACTGTGGCCTGGTAACAACAGAACTCCTAACTTTCCACATTTTTCCACTATCAGAGTCTCAACACTACTGACAGACATTTTCAGGTTTTCATATAACTTTGTATAGCCTATTACTGGGCTATACAAATCAACAACCGTTTTCAGTTTTTTTGCTTTCTCCATGACTTGGTATCCAGCAAAGTCAGTGCAGCTCTGCAGGAATTTAAATTGACTATTTATGCACCGACACTGATTACAATCAAAGATATTACAGGTATGGACACTCTGCCTTAATTACCCTTAATTTTAACCTGTATGAGTCAACTTGTGTGTATATTATCATTCAAAGAGTATGTAAACTGTGGAGAACTCCCAAATGGATGATTTCAGTAATCATTATTATTTAAAAAGGGCACACACAATTATGTGATAATAAATTGAATCGCCTTAGCACACTCCCTAATTAAAAGGAAAGCTTTCTGCATGATTACTTATATTTTCCAAACAAAGGCCAATATTTCACAGTATGCCAAGGTATGTAAACTTATGAGCATGACTGTAAATTAAGCAATGTTGTGGTCAGTCTATATGATGCACTAGTGAGACTGCATCTGAAGTATTGTACAAGAATGCTACAAGAAAAGCATGCTTTCAAGATGCTACAAGAAAGGCATACCAACACTTGAAGCTGTGCAGAGGAGAGCAACCAGGTGTATCGCAGGACATAAAGACATGCTGTACTCTGACAGACTCCGAGAATTAAATCTGCTTAGTCTCAAAAAAGAAGGCTGCGTGTGGACTTCATCTGGGTTTTCAAAATTCTCAAAAGCGTTGATAAAATAGATCCAGCAAAAAATTTTTTCAACTTACGGGTGAGTCGCATATTCAAGGAAGCCAGAGGGAATTAAGGGGAAATGTATTTTTAACTGAAGCCAAAAAGTACATCTTTATGCAAAGAGTTGTGTGATTGTGGAGCAAACTAGTAAGAAATCTTACTCCGTACCTTCAACCCCCACAGAATTATGGGCGTAGTCTTTTGGGTTGCTAAGGGATAGATAAAAGTCCAACTTTTGAACAAAGGAGAAACCATGAAATCATTCTTTGTTACCCTCACTCCGTATAGTATGGATGTACTATTTTGGACTAACACATGTTTGGGTTAGTAAAAGATCTTGTATGAGGCTCAGAACTATTAGACTAATTAAGAGTATGGATAACTTTGCATCACTGTTTTGGCATGAGTGAAACTGGGTTCTATCACAAAGGGATCTTCATCCTTCAAGAGCATCAGTGACAAAGAGATTCTTTAGAGAAGTAAACAAACATATGTAAAATTCAGTGATGCTGTAATGTCTCATTCATATGCTTATTGACTCATTAAGCAAATGGATGTTTAGAGGTGACATGATTAAAGCGTTTAAAATTGTGAAGGGAATTAGTATGTTGGATTCCAGTCATTACTAAACAGTGAAGTCTTCAACAGGGGCACAGATGGAAATTTGTTAAGGGTACATATTTTGCAAACATTATAAAGTTTTTTTCCCACACAAAGAACCATACACCAAGTAGTGTGGTAGTGTAGGACTTTAAGGACATTCATATCTCCCCTCAATGCTATTCTGGAGTAATTATGTAAATAGGATTGGCGAGCTTGTTTTGGTGAACGGTCTGTTTTTGTAAAAACTGACATATTGTATGGTTGGAATAAAACTAATTTGATTGTTTATTTTGGCACCAGCCTTGCATTTAGGAGACATTCTGTAGATCTACTTCTCCACATTATTACTATATTACCTACCTGCCATATTCTATCTGTCCTGTCAACTCAATGTACAGAGAGCACAATATAGAAAATGGAATTGAATGTGAATCAAACAAGATATTCTGTTCACATGCCTAGCTGAAATGAAAGTCTTTGAATTAAAAATTCACAGCAATACAGCAGAATATTATTCCATACCAGATTTTGGATAAGTGACAGCCAAAATGTCAGTGTCCCGAATTTCAAAGTTTTCCAACGAGTCCAGGTATTCCTTTTCATGCACAGTGGAAATGAATTTAAATCCTTTGTATTGAAAAAGTTTAAAGTCTGGATTTCCTTTGTACTTTGTCTTGCTTAAGTCCCTGAAAATGAAACAAAATAGTACTAATGTTCTTAAACATTACGTTCTTAAATAAACAACAAATGTCCTTAAATATATTTTATACATTAAAAAATTATTACTTTCATTGTGTACTCCTATATTTTGTAACACGTGCACAGCGAGTAAGACCTGAACCTGCGGTAATAGACATAAAGCAGTGACAAGGATGTCATTCAGTTTTCATTTGCCTATTGGACTACAGTAAGAACCCTTCTTCTGTGTAAACAAGAGGAAAACATTCCACTTCTATACACACACACACACGAAACACCATGAACAGAAACTGTTGTTGAAGAGTAGTGTTACCTGCTGCTATCTGTAATGTAAATCTCTGGTAGGAGAATAGTTTCTTTTAACATTGCATTATAACGTACTATGGATCCCCAGAGGTTTCTGTTGTCGAGGGATGCTGCTGACTCAAGTTTTTGTTTTCATCTCTTTCATTGCAGACAGATAGAATGATATTGTTAAGTTCCGTTAATGTCAAATTTGAAACTTTATTTTACTATGTATTTGTAATCTGTATTTTTACGTGTGTGTATAATGTAGATAGAAATGTGTAAAGCTGTAAATTGCATTTCACCTGTGACCTAATGTCAACCACAGCCTAAGTTAGTTCTTAAAGGACCTCCTTGCTGTAGAACCCTGTCCATTTAACCACAATTGAATAACAATTAGAAGTATATGATCCATCCATCCATCCATCCATTTTCTAACCCGCCGAATCCGAATACAGGGTCACGGGGGTCTGCTGGAGCCAATCCCAACCAACACAGGGCACAAGGCAGGAACCAATCCTGGGCAGGGTGCCAACCCACTGCAGAGAAGTATATGATGTTCAGCAAAATATATACTTATACATGAAGCAAAGAATCAGTACAAAAATATTGTAATGCCTATGTGTCTGCAGCCTTGGCATCACCCATCTCCCAGGACATCAACAGTCATGAACCGAGGGTGAACTAGGAGAATGAGGAGACATACAGTATTGGTACAAAGTGCTTAGTGCAGTTTATTCCAAACAATCTGTGCTCAAAACTGCAGTGTAGCAGTTACTCAAAGTTATTGTCTGCTTTTTTCTTTTTTTCTTTTTTTTTTTTTCTTTTCATTTTTATTACTATTTATTTTAATATTGTTTCTTTGTATCAGTATACTGCTGCTGGATTATGTGAATTTCACCCTTGGGATTAATAAAGTATCTATCTATCTCAATAAATAAATTATTTATAAAAACAAGTGTCTTTATAGGAGATAAAACCAATAAATAAATTGTTCCAAAAAATGTTAAAATCAAGGTTAAAAAAAACAGAGTCAGAATTGAGCTACATTTCCTTACTAGTCTCTGAGTGCCAGTGCATTTCTTTCTCCCATCTCCTCTACTTACCCTCTGCATCTCCTCAGATGGAGACTTTAGGGAGCAAGGTCAACCATCAACAGCTTTCATCTGAGATACTAACTATACCAATTTAAGTTTCCCTTGTAACAGAGGCTCGATTGCGAAATGAAGTCTAGAAGCTTTGTGAGCATAATAGTATAGAAGAATCTTGTAGCCCATGGTCTACTCCAGTTGTATTAGATAAAAAAGGATGGTGTTCACAGATTTTGTGTTGATTACCATTGCTTTATTGCAATTACTGTTATGGACTCGCAGCTGCTTCCTAGGGTTAATGACACACTGGATAGGCTATCTGGGTTCCAAATATTTAGTACTATTGAACCTTCTCCACAGGTGACAGACTTTATCATTTCTAGATAATGACCATGGGGATTTCTAAAGCACCTCTGAGTTTTCAGCACTTGATGGAATGTGACTTACACTGTGAGTGTGGCTTACACTGGAGTGTACATTTAATTTAACTTCATGAGATTATTGTGTAGTGTGAGGATTTCCCCCAACACCTTCAGCATTTGCATGAAGTTTTACAACGTTTCCATGAATCTGGGCTCAAGCTCAAACCCACTAAGTTCCACCTCTGTCACTTTTCTAGGCCATCACATTTCCAGTGAAAACATTCAGCCAGATTCTACAGACACAGACAAAGTTGTAGCATGGCCTTTTCCACAAGCTCCCATATAGGCCAGAGCCTTTAAGGCCTTTTTTCTTATTAAAGATGATACAATAAACAATTTTCCCACACTATTGAGCCCTAGCATTGCCTCACACACTGAAGCATGTCATTCATCTGACCGCTGAAGCAGATGAAGCATTTCACACACTAAATCTAAAGGCTTTATCCCCACAAATTATATAATTTGCCAACATCCATCCATCCATTTTCCAACCCATTGAATCCGAACACAGGGTCACGGAGGTGTGCTGGAGCCAATCCCAGCCAACACAGGGCGCAAGGCAGGAACCAATCCCGGGCAGGGTGCCAACACACCGCAGGACACACACACCCACACCCACACACCAAGCACACATTAGGGACAATTTAGAATCGCGAATCCACCTAACCTGCATGTCTTTGGACTATGGGAGGAAACCGGAATACCTGGAGGAAACCCACACAGTCATTTTCTTTTTTCTATACATTGTTGCCTCTCTTGGGATTGACTCCAGCAGACCCCCGTTATTCTGTAGTTTGGATATAGCGAGTTGGATAATGGATGAATGTTGCCTCTCTATGCTATTGGGTCTGTCTTTGCACAATGCACTGATGGTAATGAGCATGTAACTGCATATTCTAGTCATGTTATGTTTAACTCCTCTACAGATATGTATGGGAAATTATGGGAGAATGTATCATTAATGAAGGTATATAAAATAGGAAAATTGTGGGAGATTGCATCAGAAATGGGTGATCCAAAGAAGGATCGAGGCCGACAGCCAAGAAGCTGCAAGGTATCTTTTTTTTGAAATGTTCAATTCTTGTTCATGTTATATTAAATAAAGGAAGACGACACCTTTTGTTAATCTACATCAATCCATCCATCCATTATCCAACCCACTATATACTACCTACAGAGTCACGGCCCATCTGAATTTGTACAAAGACTCCACACACATGGAATAAATTAGTTCAGCCAAGATGGCCCTATCATCAGTGTGACATGACTGGTGTTCGACGAATCTGCAGAGATCTTTGCAAACTCATTCCAACAGTTTTTACTGGCAAATAATATTGATGAGGATCGCAAAAGGGCACTCTTTCTGTCAGCAATAGACATTGGTAGTACTGAGAGGGCCTGGTAAAGTTCCAATGAAAGAATGTTTAAAAGTTGTTTGAGAATTGTATACACCAGCAAAATATCTATTGGCAGATACACCTTTAGAAACTGGAAATCGCACAAATGAGTTGCTGAGTACATAGCAGTTTTGAAAGGACTATTTGCTAATTGTAAATTTGGATATATGCTGGAAGAGCAGCTGCATGATCAATTTATATGTGGCATTGCTTTTAAGGAATTGTGTGTGAAACTATTAAACAGCTGCAAGGATGGAACACTGACATGGGCAAAAATGATCAAGGTCACAAATACCTTCAAAAGCACACTGGCCAGTACACAGAGATTCCAGCAGCTGCCTTTACTTCTGAAAGATGTACTCCATGGAACAATGTCAAAAGGAGGAGTACTGAGGGAAAACTGAGAGCTGAAAACACCAGCAGTTTCAGAAGAAAAGGTCAAGTGCTATATGCAGGCCTTGGAGTGTAATTGGTGCAACGGGAGGGTTTATACAGCAGTGCCATCTCTGGAAGAAAAACAAACATCTGGAGAGAGCCTATAAAAACAAGGCCACTTCAACATTAAAGGAAGATAAGGGATCCGGTCGGGGCAGAGAGCGTGAGGGAGCTTGATGATTTGAGCAAGAGTTAAATGCAGAGGACTCTGAACACTCTATGCAGAAGGATCCTGCGCCGTCATCTATACTAATAAAAGGCAAAGCCCTCACTCGCTCACTCATAACTAATTCTCCAACTTCCCGTGTAGGTAGAAGGCTGAAATTTGGCAGGCTCATTCCTTACATCTTACTTACAAAAGTTGGACAGGTTTCATTTCGAAATTCTACGCGTAATGGTCCTAACTGGAACCTATTTTTTCGTCCATATACTATAATAGACTTCTGCTCGATGCCCGTGGAGGCGGAGTTACGCCTCCCACGTAATTTAGTGCCTGCCCATATAAGGCCGTCAGTCAGCGGCAATCCAATAGAAACACTGCTGCTAAATATTCACGGGTGAAGGACTGTGCTTATGCAGAGGAAGATGAGATGGTCAGGGTGGTGTATGGCACAAACTCAGCGAAACTGCGAGAGAAACTTTTAAGTGCCGGGTCTTAGCTAACATTAAATACAGTCGTGGACATCGCACGAGATGGCACCAGCACAGCTGGGAACCTTTGATGCGTGTATACCGAGTGGCTCACATGAAATGACGCAGTGCACAGACAAAAAGCAACAGTTCCAAAGAGTGCTGAACAAAAACCTAATTACACAATTGAGAAGACAGCAAAAAAAATATGAAGCGTGTGATACATACAAGCATATTCATAAGTGCAGCTACTACGGAATCAAACCACATGGTGGAAAAAGTCAATGTCCCGCTAAAGGAAGACAGTGTAAAAACCTGTGCATGCAGTGTGTCACATCTCAGATAAAGAGGAAGACGAGCTGTTTATTGATGCAGTAAGAAATGAATCGATGAATGAAACCTGTTATCTTTACAATGATTGACAAACACAGAATGTAACTTGAACACAACACATCCTACAAATACGAACCTGATTGAAAGAAATAATGATAATCAAATCCTTGATGACAGCAACACTCATAACACTCACAAAACAAATACTGTATATTGACAATCATGTTACGTTATTTTAAAACTGTTTCCTTTTCTTTTTCATAACTTCTTTAACACACTACTCGCTATGAATCGTGGGTATATATATATGTATATATATAACCCGATCTACATACTCTCAAATAGACAAATCACACGCCGTGGCGCAATGGTAGAGCTTCACCTCTAGCGCCAACGTCCGAGGTTCGATTCCCGAGAGGGGGGGAAATGAGTATGTATGCGCGCTTCCCAATTCATTTTACCCTTGCATCCCCTTGGTTTGAGACGTATGAAAAAATATGCGGTTAACGCAGAAAGACAGATCACCAATTGAAGCTTTATGAATAATGGATACAAAGCGCATTCCTACGACTGATCGGAGGCAAATTTCATTTCAAAACACTACCTGACGGAAGCCTTGATAAAAGCATGGTTTTGTGCAAACTGAAAAGCAAGCAAAATTAGATGCATTACAGAGAGCGGACTTTGTGGCTCTTACTGGGGATCATTGGACTTCCGTGACCGTTAGTAATTCTAATTACATCTAATTACAAAATGTTCAATGATCACACTGTTTCAGCCTAATGTACAAAATAATTTTGGCTAAGGTTACTCAGAGTTTAAAGGTGAAGCTGGTCAAATTACCTTTATGTTTCTGCCTTATTTTTTAAAGAAGAAAACCTGCACTTTATGTTGAAATTTTTGTTATTATTATTTAAAGACAATACCATTCTGAAAATGTACTTAAAGTACTTAAAATACTACTTTATTTTAAGTCTGCCTAATTTTAGCCAGGGATGATATTTTTGTTTCTGTTCTGAATTGAAATGCAGTTTAAAAGCATTTTTTTTTTCAGAAATTAAAAGAGCTTGAGTTTACAATATTCATGTCCATGTCTATTATTTGATTCTGTCGCCCACTAAAACCCTTTTAAATTAAAAAACCATTTATGATTTGGGGCAAATTTTCATGTGTGATTACATACGATTAATCAAGATTAATTATTACACAGCCTCTAATTAATTAGATACATTTTTTTAATTTAGTCCCACCCCTAATATATATATGTAGATTTGTATATATATATATATATATATATACTAGTAAAATACCGCTTTGCAGCGAGAAGTAGTGTGTTAAAGAAGTTATGAAAATGAAAAGCAAACATTTTAAAAATAACGTAAGATGATTGTTAATGTAATTGTTTTGTCATTGATATTGAGTGTTGTTGTCATATCTATCTATTTTATATATATATATATATATTTATATATATCTGTATATATCTGTATATATATATTTATATATATATCTGTATATATCTGTATATATATATATATATATATAGCAAAATACCTAAGATTGGCAGCGAGAAGTAAAAAGAAAAGGAAACATTTTAATAATAACGTAACATGATTGACAATGTAATTGTTTTGTCATTGTCATGAGTGTTGCTGGTATATATATATAAATATATATATATATACATCTATACACATATATATACACAGTTATATATATATACATATACACACATACATATATATACATACTGTATATATACATACTGTATATACACATATACATATCTACATATATACTGTATATACACATTTATATATACAAATCTACATATATATATCCACATATATATATATATTAGGTGGGACTCGATTAAAAAATTAATCCAATTAATTAGAGGATGTGTAAGAATTAATCTTGATTAATCGTATGTAATCGACACGTAAATTTGCCCCAAATCGCAAATGGTTCTTTTTAATTTAAAAGTGTTTTAGTGGGCTTACAGAATCAAATAATAGACATGTACATGAATATTGTAAACTGAAGCTGTTTTAATTTCTGGAAAAAAAAAACCCTTTAAACTGCATTTGAATTCAAAACAGAAACAAAAATATCATCCCTGGTTAAAATTGGGCAGACTTAAAAATAAAGTGGTAGTTTAAGTACTTTAAGTAGATTTTCAGAATAGTATTGTCTTTAAATAATAACCAAAATTTCAACATAAAGTGCAGTTTTTCTTCTGAAAAAATAAATCAGAAACATAAAAGGTAATTTGACCAACTTAATCTTTAAACTCTGAGTAACCTTAGCCAAAATTATTTTGTACATTAGGCTAAAACAGTGTGATCATTGAACATTTTGTAATTAGATGTAATTAGAATTACTAACGTCACGGAAGTCCAATGATCCCCAGTAAGAGCCACAAAGTCCGCTTTCTGTAATGCATCTAATTTTGCTTGCTTTTCATTGTGCACAAAACCACGCTTTTATCAAGGCTTCGGGAAGTCGAAATGATCAGTCGTAGGAACGCTTTATTTCGACTCTTAACATTTTTGTAGCTGTGATGTGTGCATCAGTGTAATGGATGTACCAGGAAATGATGCATTGACAAAAGTTCCCGCTTGTTTGGAATTGAAAGTCTGATTAAATGCGTATTTTTAACGCGCTATGGAGTACATGCATCGAAGCTTCTCAGCTGTGCTTGTGCTAATAAAGGGAAACATTTTAAAAATAACGTAACATGATTCTGCGTAACCGAATATTTTTTCATACGTCCCAAACCAAGGAGATGCTAAGGTAAAATGAATCAGTAGCGCGCTTACATACTCAGTGCATCCTCTCGGAATTGAACCTCGAATGTCGGCATTAGAGGCTAAGACTCTACAATTGAGCCACAGCGTGTGGCTTGTCTATACGAGTATGTACTGTAGATAGGGGTATATATATACATTTAAATATATACCCGCGACGCAGTGGAGAAGTAGAAGTTATGAAAAGAAAACGGAACATTTTAAAAATAACGTAACATGACTGTCAATATACAGTATTTGTTTTGTGAGTGTTACTGAGTGTTGCTGTCATCAAGGATTTGATTATCATTATTTCTTTCAATCAGGGTCGTATTTGTACGATGTGTTGTGTTCAAGTTACATTCCGTGTTTGTCAATCGCTGTAAAGATGACAGGTTTCATTCATCGATTCGTTTCTTACTGCAACAATAAACAGCTCGTCTTCTTCTTTATCTGAGACCTGACACACTGCATGCACGGGTTTTTTACACTGTCTTCCTTTAGCGGGACATTGACTTTTTCCACCGTGTTCTTTGTTTCCACAGTAGCTGCATTTATGAATATGCTTATCAGACGCTTCATATTTTTTGCTGCCTTTCAATTGTGTAATTCGGTTTTGTTCAGCCTTTGGAACTGTTGCTTTTATCTGTGCACTGCGCCAGTTCACGTGAGCCACTTGGTGTACTTGCATCGAAGGTTCCCAGCTGTGCTGGTGCCATCTGCTATGTCCATGGCTGTATTTAATGTTACCTTAGTCCTGGCACTTAAAACTTTCTCTCGCAGTTTCGCTGAGTTTGTGTCAAACACCACCCTGACCATCTCATCTTCCTCTCCATAAGCACAGTCCTTCACCCGTGAATATTTACCCGTGGCAGTTTGCTATTGGATTGCCGCTGACGGACGGCCTTATATGGGCAGGCACTAAATTACAAACGCCAGCGGCAGCCTGTCTATGAACTTAATTTAAAGTGTAGGTTTACATCGTGCTTTGTTTCCGAAGTAGCAGAACTCGCTTCTTATTGTTTCGCTGCCTTCTCAATTATATAATGCATGTTTTCTTGAGCGCTTTTTTGAGGTCTTCCTGGTTTTCTATGTACTGCGTGATTACGTGGGAGGCGTGATGATGTCACACGAAACTCCGCCCCCACGGCGTTGAAGCTCATCTCCATTACAGTAAATGGAGAAAAACTGCTTCCAGTTATGACCATTACGCGTAGAATTTCGATATAAAACCTGCCCAACTTTTGTAAGGAAGCTGTAAGGAATCAACCTGCCAAATTTCAGCCTTCCACCCACACGGGAAGTTGGAGAATTAGTGATGAGTCAGTGAGTGAGTGAGTGAGTGAGTGAGTGAGTGAGGGCTTTGCCTTTTATTAGTATATATATATATATATATATTGTCACAAGAACGAGACATGGACAGATAAAGAGTTGGGGCAGCCACCCGTATAATGTGGTATCCTGGCTGCAAAAGTCGCTTTTATCAAAACAAACAGCACTGAAGACTGAGGAAACAAAGGAAAAGGGGCAGGTTTTAAAGGGGAAGACAGGAAGTGAGGTCATATGGATCTGGCACGTGGTCTTCCACCATTGGCTCAGAGTCGAGGTGACATCAGAGGGACTGGAGCTGGTGTGGCCGACTTCCATTGGCTCAGTCCCGAAGTGATGTCAGGAGATCCAGGTGAAATCCCCGGGATGGTCTACAGGCAAGGGAGAAAAGAGTCAGTGCACTCTGCCACACCCCGCATGCCTCCAACTGCCTTCACTCAAGCCCTTTAGCTGCCTCCCATGCGCACGTGTGACAAGGCCCCCTTAGCCCAGACCCGGCGGGTCGGGCGACCTAACCGAGAGGTCGTGGAACCCGAAAGGAGCATCAGCGTTGGCGGAGAGCCCGACGATGAACGAGCAAAACTTGTACGGCTGCAGGTCAAGAAACCACCGGGTGACCCGGATTCGACTCCTTGTGGAGGGCCATCCACTGTAGGGTGCATGGTCCGTGACAAGGGTGAATTCCCGCCCAACAGGTAGTACCTCAGCTGAGTAATCGCCATTTAATCGCCAGAGCCTCCCTCTCCACCGCAGCATACCTGGTCTCCGTCCAACAGTTTCCGCTCAGGAACATGATGGGGTGCTCCACACCATCGACGCTTTGGCTCAGCACGGCCCAGGCCTGTGTCCGGCGTCCGCCTGGAGGATGAAAGGCAAAGAAAAGTTAGGTGCCATCAAAACAGGTGTGGACGTAAGGGCCTGCTTTAAGTCACCAAATGCAGCCTGTTTTTCAGTCCATGCCACAATGTTCGGGCCCTCTTCTTTGTTAAATCAGTCAAGGGCGCCGCTCTCCAAAACCGGGTACAAACCGGCGGTAGTACCCGCTAACCCGAAAGGCTTGGACCTGCCGCTTGGTTCATGGACGGGCCATTTCAGAATGGCATCAATTTTGGAGCACTGTGGCCTTACGGTACCCGACCCACCAGGTAGCCTAAATATTTGGCCTCGCTTAATCCAAGAAGCATTTCTTGGGATTAATCCGAGCCCGCCTCACCAAGTGTCCGTAATACCGCTTGGACATGCTGTAGGTGTTCCTTCCATGTGCTGGAATAGATGACCACGCCATCCAGGTAGGCAGCACTGTATGAGTTATGAGGCGAAGCACTTTGTCCACCAGACGCTGAAAGGTTGCTGGAGCCCCGTAACCCAAATGGAAGGACACGATACTGCCAGTGTCCGCTAGGGGTACTAAACGCGTTTTTCCTTTGAGTCCGTTAAAGGAACCTGCCAGTACCCTTTCGTCATGTCAAGTGTGGTCAGGTATTGAGCCTGTCCAAGCCTCTCGAGGAGGTCGCCCACGCGTGGCATTGGATAAGCATCAAATTGGGAGACTTGATTAAGCCGACGGAAGTCATTGCAGAACCTCCAACTTCCGCCAGGCTTACCGACGAGCACAATGGGGCTGGACCAGGGACTATAACTTTCCTCAATCACACCTAGCTCCAGCATGCGCTTGATCTCAAGCTCCACTTCAGCCTTTTTTGCCTCGGGAAGACGATACGGGCGCTCTCGGACAACAACCCCGGGCTCTGTCACGATGTTGTGCTCAATCAGAGAGGTCCTTCCGGGTTCTCACTGACTACCTCCCGAACGGTCCGGATAACTGTTTCCAGCTCCTGCCGCTGTCTGGGACTTAAGTCCGTGCCGGGTTAAGGTCGTGTGTGTGAGCGAAGAGTGAGCGGGCTGGCCGGAGGAGGGATCGGGTCCCTGTCCTTCCACGGTTTCAGCAGGTTCACATGATAAACCGCTCCTTTGGCCGACGCATTGGGTTGACTCACCAAATAGTCACCAGTCCCTTCCTCTCCTTAACTTCAGAGGGGCCCTGCCAGTGGGCAAGCAATTTAGAGTGGGAGGTAGGCACTAGGACCATGACCCGATCTCCGGGCGGAACTCCCAAGAGACGTGCGCGTTGTAGTACCGGCCTGTGCTGCTTGAGCCTCCTCCATGTGACTTTTAAGGACAGGCCAATCTTTCCAAATCTATCGCAGTAACTGCGCGATATACTCCAGTATGTTTGTGGAGGGAAGAGCCTCCTCTTCCCAGCCTTCTTTCAAAATATCTAATATGCCCCGAGGTTGTCGCCCGTACAGTAGTTCAAAGGGGAGAACCCCGTGGAGGCTTGTGGGACTTCCGATAGGCAAAAGGACGAGGGGAGGAGCTGATCCCAGTTCCTTCCATCCTCGCTGACCACCTTACGCAGCATTTGCTTGAGAGTTTGATTAAACCTCTCTACTAATCCGTCGGTTTGAGGATGATACACCGAGGTCTTTAAATGCTTTATTTTCAGTAATCTGGCAGTCTCCTTGAACGTCTCCGAGGTGAAGGGGGTCCCCTGGTCTGTCAAGACTTCTTTGGGGATCCCCACGCGAATACCCCTAGTAATTCCCGCGATGGCTTTAGAGGTAGCTGAGCGCAACGGAACAGCTTCGGGTATCGTAGCATAATCCACGAGGACTAAAATGTACTTGTGTCCTCGGCTGAGGGCTCCAGGGTCCCACCAGGTCGACCCGATTCTGTGGAAGGGAACGCCAATCAGTGGAATAGGAACAAGAGGAGCACGGTCCCTCCTAGGAATTTGTCGCAGTTGACACTCCGGCAGGAAGCGCAAAGCGACGAACCTCCTCATTAATTCCTGGCCAGTAGAAACGGAGCTTGATCCGCTCCAGAGTTTTTTCGGTGCCCAGGTGGGCGTGTGCTAGCTCGCAGACCTGCCGCCGGAAGGTACGCGGCACTAGCAGCAGCCTCGCCTCCTGCCCGCCATGCATTGCTACACGGTAAAGGAGGTCATTATCTAGCACAAAGTAGGGGCCCTGTGGCATCGACTGATTAGTGCGCTGGCCATTGACAAGGACCACTGCATTTTTTACAAACTTCAGGGAGTCATCATTCCATTGCTCCCTTCTAAAAGAAGCCGGCGCTTCTTTAAATTGGAACCGCAACACGGAGAGAGGGTCAGCGACCTCTGGGCGTGGTTTCCCGCTCCGCCGGGCGCTGGTGGATGACGGTTAGCCAGCGACGCCCGGAGTTGCCACGCCAGTCAGGGCGACGCTTCGCTCTCTCTGCCGGCTGATTACACGGCGTGGAGGCAGCTTGAGACGGGTTATCTCCGTCCATAACGAGGCCCAAATTAACCCCGGAGTGGTATGTGTCTCACCGCTTTTGATTTTAGACCAGTCCCCCCTAGTATCACCGGGTGTGGAGGATCAGGTAGGACGCTACGGTGAGTTTACGAACTGACCCTCCGTAACTGATGACACATGCGGCGGACCTGTACCAGCGGATGTCTCCGTGGACACAGGTTATACCGGTCTTAAATTTTATCCACTGTTGCGGTTGCACAAAGCGGTGGGCAACAATGGAAATGTTGCTGCCGGAGTCGAACAAACCTGTGGTCTTGTGTCCGCTGGCGATCACCACGCCAGTATGTGGGACCGCCAACGGATTAGCCAGAGCACACCAACCCTCCTCGCCTCCACCTGCATTCCTCCTGCCTCCAAGCGGTTTGCGCCCTGCGGCTGACGCAATACGAGCTCCGGATTGTACAGGGAGGGGCTAGGTCTTGGAACGCACCCGGCTGAGTTTGACATGAGGACGGTTCTGCTCCCCCAGAGTGTGAGGCCGCCCTCTGCGTCTCCATAAGCTCTATGAGCTCAGACATGTTCTTAAACTGCTTGCCCCAAACCGCTGGGTGAAGCCACGGGAAGCGCTTCCAGGAGCAGATAGCAAGCTACCTGCTCTATTATTTGGTAGGGCGTGTTTTCAAATGGCCGTAGCCAATGCCCTACCATTGCCCATAAGGACCAGGCTTGTTTGTTGGTCGGCCGCTCAGGGTCCAACCTCCATTTTTATTTTATTCCCCTGCCAGTCTGGGGCACCCCTAGGTGGTAAATGGGGCTTTGGTTTCGCAGGGAGGCAGGCACTCTCCCCAAGAGAGCATACTGAGTCCCTTTGCCTCCCCCTCCAGGGCAGCCCAATTCTGTGAGCCCTACCCGCACATCCCCTGGCCTCTCCAGATGGCCTAGTTATGAGTGCCGGGAGCGGAGCCCGCACCGGTCACGCCGAACCACGGGGCACCCTCCCCGCCTGAATACTCCGCCCCGCACGCTCCCACCTGGGTATATTGCAGGTCCTGTCCCCTTCTCTCGGGACTTCTCCATCCTGCGACTACGCCACTGTCACAAGAACGAGACATGGACAGATAAAGAGTTGGGGCAGCCACCCGTATATTGTGGTATCCTGGCTGCAAAAGTCGTTTTTCAAAAATACAGAGCACTGAAGTGCACAACCGAGTCCAAAACAAGACTGAGGAAACAAAGGAAAAGGGGCAGGTTTTAAAGGGGAGACAGGAAGTGAGGTCATATGGATCTGGCACGTGGTCTTCCACCATTGGCTCAGATCGGAGGTGACATCAGAGGGACTGGAGCTGGTGTGGCCGACTTCCATTGGCTCAGTCCCGAAGTGATGTCAGGAGATCCAGGTGAAATCCCCGGGATGGTCTACAGGCAAGGGAGAAAAGAGTCAGTGCACTCTGCCACACCCCGCATGCCTCCAACTGCCTTCACTCAAGCCCTTTAGCTGCCTCCCATGCGCGTGTGACAGTATATATATACATGTATATATATATGTGTATATATATATATATATATATATATATATATATATATATATATATATATATATATATATATATATATATATATGTATATATATATATACAGTACAGGCCAAAAGTTTGGACACACCTCCTCATTCAATGTGTTTTCTTTATTTTCATGACCATTACTGCTTTGCACACTCAATAAAACCATTTCAGTTGACAACCTGTTGAAGCTCATCAAAGAATGCCAAGAGTGTGCAAAGCAGTAATAAAATGTTAAAATCAAGGTTAAAAAAAACAGAGTCAGAATTGAGCTACATTTCCTTACTAGTCTCTGAGTGCCAGTGCATTTCTTTCTCCCATCTCCTCTACTTACCCTCTGCATCTCCTCAGATGGAGACTTTAGGGAGCAAGGTCAACCATCAACAGCTTTCATCTGAGATACTAACTATACCAATTTAAGTTTCCCTTGTAACAGAGGCTCGATTGAAATGAAGTCTAGAAGCTTTGTGAGCATAATAGTATAGAAGAATCTTGTAGCCCATGGTCTACTCCAGTTGTATTAGATAAAAAAGGATGGTGTTCACAGATTTTGTGTTGATTACCATTGCTTTATTGCAATTACTGTTATGGACTGCAGCTGCTTCCTAGGGTTAATGACACACTGGATAGGCTATCTGGGTTCCAAATATTTAGTACTATTGAACCTTCTCCACAGGTGACAGACTTTATCATTTCTAGATAATGACCATGGGGATTTCTAAAGCACCTCTGAGTTTTCAGCACTTGATGGAATGTGACTTACACTGTGAGTGTGGCTTACACTGGAGTGTACATTTAATTTAACTTCATGAGATTATTGTGTGTGTGAGGATTTCCCCCAACACCTTCAGCATTTGCATGAAGTTTTACAACGTTTCCATGAATCTGGGCTCAAGCTCAAACCCACTAAGTTCCACCTCTGTCACTTTTCTAGGCCATCACATTTCCAGTGAAAACATTCAGCCAGATTCTACAGACACAGACAAAGTTGTAGCATGGCCTTTTCCACAAGCTCCCATATAGGCCAGAGCCTTTAAGGCCTTTTTTCTTATTAAAGATGATACAATAAACAATTTTCCCACACTATTGAGCCCTAGCATTGCCTCACACACTGAAGCATGTCATTCATCTGACCGCTGAAGCAGATGAAGCATTTCACACACTAAATCTAAAGGCTTTATCCCCACAAATTATATAATTTGCCAACATCCATCCATCCATTTTCCAACCCATTGAATCCGAACACAGGGTCACGGAGGTGTGCTGGAGCCAATCCCAGCCAACACAGGGCGCAAGGCAGGAACCAATCCCGGGCAGGGTGCCAACACACCGCAGGACACACACACCCACACCCACACACCAAGCACACATTAGGGACAATTTAGAATCGCGAATCCACCTAACCTGCATGTCTTTGGACTATGGGAGGAAACCGGAATACCTGGAGGAAACCCACACAGTCATTTTCTTTTTTCTATACATTGTTGCCTCTCTTGGGATTGACTCCAGCAGACCCCCGTTATTCTGTAGTTTGGATATAGCGAGTTGGATAATGGATGAATGTTGCCTCTCTCTATGCTATTGGGTCTGTCTTTGCACAATGCACTGATGGTAATGAGCATGTAACTGCATATTCTAGTCATGTTATGTTTAACTCCTCTACAGATATGTATGGGAAATTATGGAGAATGTATCATTAATGAAGGTATATAAAATAGGAAAATTGTGGGAGATTGCATCAGAAATGGGTGATCCAAAGAAGGATCGAGGCCGACAGCCAAGAAGCTGCAAGGTATCTTTTTTTTTTTGTGAAATGTTCAATTCTTGTTCATGTTATATTAAATAAAGGAAGACGACACCTTTTGTTAATCTACATCAATCCATCCATCCATTATCCAACCCACTATATACTACCTACAGAGTCACGGCCCATCTGAATTTGTACAAAGACTCCACACACATGGAATAAATTAGTTCAGCCAAGATGGCCCTATCATCAGTGTGACATGACTGGTGTTCGACGAATCTGCAGAGATCTTTGCAAACTCATTCCAACAGTTTTTACTGGCAAATAATATTGATGAGGATCGCAAAAGGGCACTCTTTCTGTCAGCAATAGACATTGGTAGTACTGAGAGGGCCTGGTAAAGTTCCAATGAAAGAATGTTTAAAAGTTGTTTGAGAATTGTATACACCAGCAAAATATCTATTGGCAGATACACCTTTAGAAACTGGAAATCGCACAAATGAGTTGCTGAGTACATAGCAGTTTTGAAAGGACTATTTGCTAATTGTAAATTTGGATATATGCTGGAAGAGCAGCTGCATGATCAATTTATATGTGGCATTGCTTTTAAGGAATTGTGTGTGAAACTATTAAACAGCTGCAAGGATGGAACACTGACATGGGCAAAAATGATCAAGGTCACAAATACCTTCAAAAGCACACTGGCCAGTACACAGAGATTCCAGCAGCTGCCTTTACTTCTGAAAGATGTACTCCATGGAACAATGTCAAAAGGAGGAGTACTGAGGGAAAACTGAGAGCTGAAAACACCAGCAGTTTCAGAAGAAAAGGTCAAGTGCTATATGCAGGCCTTGGAGTGTAATTGGTGCAACGGGAGGGGTATACAGCAGTTTATACAGCAGTGCCATCTCTGGAAGAAAACAAACATCTGGAGAGAGCCTATAAAAACAAGGCCACTTCAACATTAAAGGAAGATAAGGGATCCGGTCGGGGCAGAGAGCGTGAGGGAGCTTGATGATTTGAGCAAGAGTTAAATGCAGAGGACTCTGAACACTCTATGCAGAAGGATCCTGCGCCGTCATCTATACTAATAAAAGGCAAAGCCCTCACTCGCTCACTCATAACTAATTCTCCAACTTCCCGTGTAGGTAGAAGGCTGAAATTTGGCAGGCTCATTCCTTACATCTTACTTACAAAAGTTGGACAGGTTTCATTTCGAAATTCTACGCGTAATGGTCCTAACTGGAACCTATTTTTTCGTCCATATACTATAATAGACTTCTGCTCGATGCCCGTGGGAGGCGGAGTTACGCCTCCCGTAATTAGTGCCTGCCCATATAAGGCCGTCAGTCAGCGGCAATCCAATAGAAACACTGCTGCTAAATATTCACGGGTGAAGGACTGTGCTTATGCAGAGGAAGATGAGATGGTCAGGGTGGTGTATGGCACAAACTCAGCGAAACTGCGAGAGAAACTTTTAAGTGCCGGGTCTTAGCTAACATTAAATACAGTCGTGGACATCGCGAGATGGCACCAGCACAGCTGGGAACCTTTGATGCGTGTATACCGAGTGGCTCACATGAAATGACGCAGTGCACAGACAAAAAGCAACAGTTCCAAAGAGTGCTGAACAAAAACCTAATTACACAATTGAGAAGACAGCAAAAAAAATATGAAGCGTGTGATACATACAAGCATATTCATAAGTGCAGCTACTACGGAATCAAACCACATGGTGGAAAAAGTCAATGTCCCGCTAAAGGAAGACAGTGTAAAAAAAAAACCTGTGCATGCAGTGTGTCACATCTCAGATAAAGAGGAAGACGAGCTGTTTATTGATGCAGTAAGAAATGAATCGATGAATGAAACCTGTTATCTTTACAATGATTGACAAACACAGAATGTAACTTGAACACAACACATCCTACAAATACGAACCTGATTGAAAGAAATAATGATAATCAAATCCTTGATGACAGCAACACTCATAACACTCACAAAACAAATACTGTATATTGACAATCATGTTACGTTATTTTAAAACTGTTTCCTTTTCTTTTTCATAACTTCTTTAACACACTACTTCTCCACTGCGAATCGTGGGTATATATATATGTATATATATAACCCGATCTACATACTCTCAAATAGACAAATCACACGCCGTGGCGCAATGGTAGAGCTTCACCTCTAGCGCCAACGTCCGAGGTTCGATTCCCGAGAGGGGGGGAAATGAGTATGTATGCGCTTCCCAATTCATTTTACCCTTGCATCCCCTTGGTTTGAGACGTATGAAAAATATGCGTTAACGAGAAAGACAGATCACCAATTGAAGCTTTATGAATAATGGATACAAAGCGCATTCCTACGACTGATCGGAGGCAAATTTCATTTCAAAACACTACCTGACGGAAGCCTTGATAAAAGCATGGTTTTGTGCAAACTGAAAAGCAAGCAAAATTAGATGCATTACAGAGAGCGGACTTTGTGGCTCTTACTGGGGATCATTGGACTTCCGTGACCGTTAGTAATTCTAATTACATCTAATTACAAAATGTTCAATGATCACACTGTTTCAGCCTAATGTACAAAATAATTTTGGCTAAGGTTACTCAGAGTTTAAAGGTGAAGCTGGTCAAATTACCTTTTATGTTTCTGCCTTATTTTTTAAAGAAGAAAACCTGCACTTTATGTTGAAATTTTTGTTATTATTATTTAAAGACAATACCATTCTGAAAATGTACTTAAAGTACTTAAAATACTACTTTATTTTTAAGTCTGCCTAATTTTAGCCAGGGATGATATTTTTGTTTCTGTTCTGAATTGAAATGCAGTTTAAAAGCATTTTTTTTTTCAGAAATTAAAAGAGCTTGAGTTTACAATATTCATGTCCATGTCTATTATTTGATTCTGTCGCCCACTAAAACCCTTTTAAATTAAAAAACCATTTATGCGATTTGGGGCAAATTTTCATGTGTGATTACATACGATTAATCAAGATTAATTATTACACAGCCTCTAATTAATTAGATACATTTTTTAATTTAGTCCCACCCTAATATATATATGTAGATTTGTATATATATATATATATATATATACTAGCAAAATACCCGCGCTTTGCAGCGGAGAAGTAGTGTGTTAAAGAAGTTATGAAAATGAAAAGCAAACATTTTAAAAATAACGTAAGATGATTGTTAATGTAATTGTTTTGTCATTGATATTGAGTGTTGTTGTCATATCTATCTATTTTATATATATATATATATATTTATATATATCTGTATATATCTGTATATATATATTTATATATATATCTGTATATATCTGTATATATATATATATATATATAGCAAAATACCTACGATTGGCAGCGAGAAGTAAAAAGAAAAGGAAACATTTTAATAATAACGTAACATGATTGACAATGTAATTGTTTTGTCATTGTCATGAGTGTTGCTGGCATATATATATAAATATATATATATATACATCTATACACATATATATACACAGTTATATATATATACATATACACACATACATATATATACATACTGTATATATACATACTGTATATACACATATACATATCTACATATATACTGTATATACACATTTATATATACAAATCTACATATATATATCCACATATATATATATATTAGGTGGGACTCGATTAAAAAATTAATCCAATTAATTAGAGGATGTGTAAGAATTAATCTTGATTAATCGTATGTAATCGCACACGAATTTGCCCCAAATCGCAAATGGTTCTTTTTTAATTTAAAAGTGTTTTAGTGGGCTTACAGAATCAAATAATAGACATGTACATGAATATTGTAAACTGAAGCTGTTTTAATTTCTGGAAAAAAAAAACCCTTTAAACTGCATTTGAATTCAAAACAGAAACAAAAATATCATCCCTGGTTAAAATTGGGCAGACTTAAAAATAAAGTGGTAGTTTAAGTACTTTAAGTAGATTTTCAGAATAGTATTGTCTTTAAATAATAACCAAAATTTCAACATAAAGTGCAGTTTTTCTTCTGAAAAAATAAATCAGAAACATAAAAGGTAATTTGACCAACTTAATCTTTAAACTCTGAGTAACCTTAGCCAAAATTATTTTGTACATTAGGCTAAAACAGTGTGATCATTGAACATTTTGTAATTAGATGTAATTAGAATTACTAACGGTCACGGAAGTCCAATGATCCCCAGTAAGAGCCACAAAGTCCGCTTTCTGTAATGTATCTAATTTTGCTTGCTTTTCATTGTGCACAAAACCACGCTTTTATCAAGGCTTCGGGAAGTCGAAATGATCAGTCGTAGAACGCGCTTTATTCCGACTCTAACATTTTTGTAGCTGTGATGTGTGCATCAGTGTAATGGATGTACCAGGAAATGATGCATTGACAAAAGTTCCGTTTGCTTGGAATTGAAAGTCTGATTAAATGCGCTTATTTTTTAACGCGTTATGGAGTACATGCATCGAAGCTTCTCAGCTGTGCTTGTGCTAATAAAGGGAAACATTTTAAAAATAACGTAACATGATTCTGCGTTAACCGAATATTTTTTCATACGTCCCAAACCAAGGAGATGCTAAGGTAAAATGAATCAGGTAGCGCGCTTACATACTCAGTGCATCCCTCTCGGAATTGAACCTCGAATGTCGGCATTAGAGGCTTAAGACTCTACAATTGAGCCACAGCGTGTGGCTTGTCTATCGAGTATGTACTGTAGATAGGGGTATATATATACATTTAAATATATACCCGCGTCGCAGTGGAGAAGTAGAAGTTATGAAAAAGAAAAGGGAACATTTTAAAAATAACGTAACATGACTGTCAATATACAGTATTTGTTTTGTGAGTGTTACTGAGTGTTGCTGTCATCAAGGATTTGATTATCATTATTTCTTTCAATCAGGGTCGTATTTGTACGATGTGTTGTGTTCAAGTCACATTCCGTGTTTGTCAATCGTTGTAAAGATGACAGGTTTCATTCATCGATTCGTTTCTTACTGCAACAATAAACAGCTCGTCTTCTTCTTTATCTGAGACCTGACACACTGCATGCACGGTTTTTTTACACTGTCTTCCTTTAGCGGGACATTGACTTTTTCCACCGTGTTCTTTGTTTCCACAGTAGCTGCATTTATGAATATGCTTATCAGACGCTTCATATTTTTTGCTGCCTTTTCAATTGTGTAATTCGGTTTTTGTTCAGCGCTTTGGAACTGTTGCTTTTTATCTGTGCACTGCGTCAGTTCACGTGAGCCGCTTGGTGTACTTGCATCGAAGGTTCCCAGCTGTGCTGGTGCCATCTCGTGCTATGTCCATGGCTGTATTTAATGTTACCTTAGTCCTGGCACTTAAAACTTTCTCTCGCAGTTTCGCTGAGTTTGTGTCAAACACCACCCTGACCATCTCATCTTCCTCTCCATAAGCACAGTCCTTCACCCGTGAATATTTACCCGTGGCAGTTTGCTATTGGATTGCCGCTGACGGACGGCCTTATATGGGCAGGCACTAAATTACAAACGCCAGCGGCAGCCTGTCTATGAACTTAATTTAAAGTGTAGGTTTACATCGTGCTTTGTTTCCGAAGTAGCAGAACTCGCTTCTTATTGTTTCGCTGCCTTCTTAATTATATAATGCATGTTTTCTTGAGCGCATTTTTGAGGTCTTCCTGGTTTTCTATGTACTGCGTGATTACGTGGGAGGCGTGATGATGTCACACGAAACTCCGCCCCTACGGCGTTGAAGCTCATCTCCATTACAGTAAATGGAGAAAAACTGCTTCCAGTTATGACCATTACGCGTAGAATTTCGATATAAAACCTGCCCAACTTTTGTAAGGAAGCTGTAAGGAATCAACCTGCCAAATTTCAGCCTTCCACCCACACGGAAGTTGGAGAATTAGTGATGAGTCAGTGAGTGAGTAGTGAGTGAGTGAGTGAGTGAGGGCTTTGCCTTTTATTAGTATATATATATATATATATGTATTGTCACAAGAACGAGACATGGACAGATAAAGAGTTGGGGCAGCCACCCGTATAATGTAGTATCCTGGCTGCAAAAGGTCGTTTTATCAAAACAAACAGCACTGAAGACTGAGGAAACAAAGGAAAAGGGGCAGGTTTTAAAGGGGAAGACAGGAAGTGAGGTCATATGGATCTGGCACGTGGTCTTCCACCATTGGCTCAGAGCGGAGGTGACATCAGAGGGACTGGAGCTGGTGTGGCCGACTTCCATTGGCTCAGTCCCGAAGTGATGTCAGGAGATCCAGGTGAAATCCCCGGGATGGTCTACAGGCAAGGGAGAAAAGAGTCAGTGCACTCTGCCACACCCGGCATGCCTCGAACTGCCTTCACTCAAGCCCTTTAGCTGCCTCCCATGCGCACGTGTGTGACAAGGCCCCCCCCTTAGCCCAGACCCGGCGGGTCGGGCGACCCTAACCGAGAGGTCGTGAACCCGAGAAGAGCATCAGCGTTGGCGTGAGAGCCCGGCGATGAGCGAGCGAAAACTTGCGGCTGCAGGTCAAGAAACCACCGGGTGACCAGCGGATTCGACTCCTTGTGGAGGGCCATCCACTGTAGGGTGCATGGTCCGTGACAAGGGTGAATTCCCGGCCCAACAGGTAGTACCTCAGCTGAGTAATCGCCCATTTAATCGCCAGAGCCTCCCTCTCCACCGCAGCATACCTGGTCTCCCGGTCCAACAGTTTCCGGCTCAGGAACATGATGGGGTGCTCCACACCATCGACGCTTTGGCTCAGCACGGCGCCAAGGCCTGTGTCCGAAGCGTCCGTCTGGAGGATGAAAGGCAAAGAAAAGTTAGGTGCCATCAAAACAGGTGTGGACGTAAGGGCCTGCTTTAAGTCACCAAATGCAGCGCTGTTTTTCAGTCCATACCACAATGTTCGGGCCCTCTTCTTTGTTAAATCAGTCAAGGCGCCGCTCTCTCCGAAACCGGGTACAAACCGGCGGTAGTACCCGCTAACCGAAAGGCTTGGACCTGCCGCTTGGTTGTGGACGGGCCATTTCAGAATGGCATCAATTTTGGAGCACTGTGGCCTTACGGTACCCCGACCCACCAGGTAGCCTAAATATTTGGCCTCGCTTAATCCAAGAAGCATTTCTTGGGATTAATCCGAGCCCGCCTCACCAAGTGTCCGTAATACCGCTTGGACATGCTGTAGGTGTTCCTTCCATGTGCTGGAATAGATGACCACGTCATCCAGGTAGGCAGCACTGTATGAGTTATGAGGCGAAGCACTTTGTCCACCAGGCGCTGAAAGGTTGCTGGAGCCCGTGTAACCCAAATGGAAGGACACGATACTGCCAGTGTCCGCTAGGGGTACTAAACGCGTTTTTTTCCTTTGTGGAGTCCGTTAAAGGAACCTGCCAGTACCCTTTCGTCATGTCAAGTGTGGTCAGGTATTGAGCCTGTCCAAGCCTCTCGAGGAGGTCGTCCACGCGTGGCATTGGATAAGCATCAAATTGGGAGACTTGATTAAGCCGACGGAAGTCATTGCAGAACCTCCAACTTCCGTCAGGCTTACCGACGAGCACAATGGGGCTGGACCAGGGACTATAACTTTCCTCAATCACACCTAGCTCCAGCATGCGCTTGATCTCAAGCTCCACTTCAGCCTTTTTTGCCTCGGGAAGACGATACGGGCGTTCTCGGGCAATAAACCCGGGGTCTGTCACGATGTTGTGCTCAATCAGAGAGGTCCTTCCGGGTTCTCACTGACTACCTCCCGAACGGTCCGGATAACTGTTTCCCAGCTCCTGCCGCTGTCTGGGACTTAAGTCCGTGCCGAAGTTAAGGTCGTGTGTGTGTGAGCGAAGAGTGAGCGGGGCTGGCGGAGGAGGGATCGGGGTCCCTGTCCTTCCACGGTTTCAGCAGGTTCACATGATAAACCGCTCCTTTGGCCGGCGATTGGGTTGACTCACCAAATAGTCGACCAGTCCCTTCCTCTCCTTAACCGTAGGGGCCCTGCCAGTGGGCAAGCAATTTAGAGTGGGAGGTAGGCACTAGGACCATGACCCGATCTCCGGGCGGAACTCCCGAAGAGACGTGCGCGGTTGTAGTACCGGCCTGTGCTGCTTGAGCTTCCTCCATGTGACTTTTAAGGACAGGCCGAATCTTTCCAAATCTATCGCGTAACTGCGCGATATACTCCAGTATGTTTGTGGAGGAAAGAGCCTCTTCTTCCCAGCCTTCTTTCAAAATATCTAATATGCCCCGAGGTTGTCGCCCGTACAGTAGTTCAAAGGGGAGAACCCGTGGAGGCTTGTGGGACTTCCGATAGGCAAAAGGACGAGGGGAGGAGCTGATCCCAGTTCCTTCCATCCTCGCTGACCACCTTACGCAGCATTTGCTTGAGAGTTTGATTAAACCTCTCTACTAATCCGTCGGTTTGAGGATGATACACGAGGTCTTTAAATGCTTTATTTTCAGTAATCTGGCAGTCTCCTTGAACGTTTCCGAGGTGAAGGGGGTCCCCTGGTCTGTCAAGACTTCTTTGGGGATCCCCACGCGAATACCCATAGTAATTTCCGTGCGATGGCTTTAGAGGTAGCTGAGCGCAACGGAACAGCTTCGGGGTATCGTGTAGCGTAATCCACGAGGACTAAAATGTACTTGTGTCCTCGGGCTGAGGGCTCCAGGGTCCCACCAGGTCGACCCCGATTCTGTGGAAGGGAACGTCAATCAGTGGAATAGGAACAAGAGGAGCACGGTCCCTCCTAGGAATTTGTCGCAGTTGACACTCCGGGCAGGAAGCGCAAAAGCGACGAACCTCCTCATTAATTCCTGGCCAGTAGAAACGGAGCTTGATCCGCTCCAGAGTTTTTCGGTGCCCAGGTGGGCGTGGGCGTGTGCTAGCTCGCAGACCTGCCGCCGGAAGGTACGCTGCACTAGCAGCAGCCTCGTCTCCTGCCCGTCATGCATTGCTACACGGTAAAGGAGGTCATTATCTAGCACAAAGTAGGGGCCCTGTGGCATCGACTGATTAGTGCGCTGGCCATTGACAAGGACCACTGCATTTTTTACAAACTTCAGGGAGTCATCATTCCATTGCTCCCTCCTAAAAGAAGCCGGCGTTTCTTTAAATTGGAACCGCAACACGGAGAGAGGGTCAGCGTCGACCTCACTGGGCGTGGTTTCCTCCCGCTCCGCCGCGGCGTTGGTGGATGACGTGTTAGCCCGCGACGGCCCGGGAGTTGCCACGTCAGTCAGGGCGACTGCCGCTCTCTCTGCCGGCTGATTACACGGCGTGGAGGCAGCTTGAGACGGGTTATCTCCGTCCATAACGAGGCCCAAATTAACCCGGAGTGGTATGTGTCTCACCGCTTTTGATTTTAGACCAGTCCGCCCTAGTATCACCGGGTGTGGAGGATCAGGTAGGAACGCTACGGTGAGTTTACGAACTGACCCTCCGTAACTGATGACACAGCGGCGGACCTGTACCAGCGGATGTCTCCGTGGACACAGGTTATACCGGTCTTAAATTTTAGCCACTGTTGCGGTTGCACAAAGCGTGGGGCAACCATGGTAATGTTGCTGCGGTCGTCGAACAAACCTGTGGTCTTGTGTCCGTTGGCGATCACCACGCCAGTATGTGGGACCGCCAACGGATTAGCCAGAGCACACCAACCCCTCCTCGCCTCCACCTGCATTCCTCCTTGCCTCCAAGCGGTTTTGCGCGCCGCGCTGCACAGCGGACGCCAATACGAGCTCCGGATTGTACAGGGAGGGGCTAGGTCTTGGAACGTACCCCGGCTGAGTTTGACATGAGGACGGTTCTGCTCCCCCAGAGTGTGAGGCCGCCCTCTGCGTCTCCATAAGCTCTATGAGCTCAGACATGTTCTTAAACTGCTTGCCCCAAACCGGCTGGGTGAAGCCACGGGGAAGCGCTTCCAGGAGCAGATAGCAAGCTACCTGCTCTATTATTTGGTAGGGCGTGTTTTCAAATGGCCGTAGCCAATGCCCTACCATTGCCCATAAGGACCAGGCTTGTTTGTTGGTCGGCGCTCAGGGTCCAACCTCCATTTTTATTTTATTCCCCTGCCAGTCTGGGGCACCCCTAGGTGGTAAATGGGGCTTTGGTTTCGCAGGGAGGCAGGCACTCTCCCCCAAGAGAGCATACTGAGTCCCTTTTGCCTCCCCCCTCCAGGGCAGCCCAATTCTGTGAGCCCCACCCGCACACTCCCTGGCCTCCAGATGGCCTAGTTATGAGTGCCGGGAGCGGAGCCCGCACCGGTCACGCCAACCACGGGCACCCTCCCCCCTGAATACTCGGCCCGCACGCTCCCACCTGGGTATATTGCAGGTCCTGTCCCCTTCTCTCCGGGACTTCTCCATCCTGCCGACTACGCCACTGTCACAAGAACGAGACATGGACAGATAAAGAGTTGGGGCAGCCACCCGTATATTGTGGTATCCTGGCTGCAAAAGTCGTTTTTCAAAAAAAAGAGCACTGAAGTGCATACAACCGAGTCCAAAACAAGACTGAGGAAACAAAGGAAAAGGGGCAGGTTTTAAAGGGGGAGACAGGAAGTGAGGTCATATGGATCTGGCACGTGGTCTTCCACCATTGGCTCAGATCGGAGGTGACATCAGAGGGACTGGAGCTGGTGTGGCCGACTTCCATTGGCTCAGTCCCGGAAGTGATGTCAGGAGATCCAGGTGAAATCCCCGGGATGGTCTACAGGCAAGGGAGAAAAGAGTCAGTGCACTCTGCCACACCCGCATGCCTCGAACTGCCTTCACTCAAGCCCTTTAGCTGCCTCCCATGCGCACGTGTGTGACAGTATATATATACATGTATATATATATGTGTATATATATATATATATATATATATATATATATATATATATATGTATATATTTGTATATGTGTATATATATATACAGTACAGGCCAAAAGTTTGGACACACCTCCTCATTCAATGTGTTTTCTTTATTTTCATGACCATTACTGCTTTGCACACTCAATAAAACCATTTCAGTTGACAACCTGTTGAAGCTCATCGAAAGAATGCCAAGAGTGTGCAAAGCAGTAATCAGAGCAAAAGGGTGGCTATTTTGAAGAAACTAGAATATAAAACATGTTTTCAGTTATTTCACCTTTTTTGTTAAGTACATAACTACTCCACATGTGTTCATTCATAGTTTTGATGCCTTCAGTGAGAATCTACCAATGTAAATGGTCATGAAAATAAAGAAAACACATTGAATGAGGAGGTGTGTCCAAACTTTTGGCCTGTACTGTATATATATATATATATATATATATATATATATATATGCCAGCAACACTCATGACAACACAATTACAATGTCAATCATGTTACGTTATTATTAAAGTGTTTCCTTTTCTTTTTCATTACTTCTTTAACACACTACTTCTCCGCTGCGAAGCGCGGGTATTTTGCTAGTTTTGTAATAATCAGGATAGAACTGAGGGTGTAGAAGTAATTGAACCACTAGGGTCAAGCAACCATAATGTAATACAATTCTCAGTATTTTGTAAGATGCAAAGACTAAAATTGTTAAGTTGAACTTTGGTTGGGCAAATTTTGAGCAGATGTGACAAAGTCTAAGTAGGATACACTGGGATAAGCTTTTAAGTATGGAGACAGTTGAGGAGCAGTGGAACAAGTTTAACAATGTTTTACATGTAATGCAGGACAGATGCATACCTAAATTTGGAATTAACAGGAAATTAATAAAAACTCCACGGTGGATTAATAAAAATTTAAAAAAGATGTTGCAAAGGAAAAAACTGCTTTATAAGGCATATAAGACTAGTGACTGCAAAGTGAATCGTAGAGTGTATGATAACATGAGGGCAACCATTAAGAAGGATATCAGGGAGGCTAAAAGACAGTTGGAGAGGAATATAGCAGATAAGGCGAAAGAAGACCCTAAGAGATTCTTTCAGTATTTTAGTAGAAAAAGATCAGTTAAGGAGGAGGTCAAGTTCATCAGGAATAGTAAAAGGGAATTAAAAGATACAGACAGTGAAATAGCGGATGCCCTAAATATACATTTTTTGAGATGTACACAAGTGAGCAAGTGGACAACCTAAGGAGGTACTGAGGGATTTGGAGATTGTAGAGGGAGAAGTGCTGCTCAGATTAAATAAGATGAAATCAAACAAATCACCAGGACCAGATAATATTTATCCTCGTGTTCTTAAGGAGGCTAGTGAGTACATATATAAACTCTTGACACATATATTTAGGAAGTCACTGCGCACTGGAGAGATTCCGAAGGACTGGAAAATGGCAAATATCATCCCATTATATAAAAAGGATGACAGGGCAGATCCAACCAACTATAGGCCAGTAAGCTTAACATGCATCATAGGAAAATTAATGGAAGGAATTATTAAGGATAAGATTGAGCAACACCTGGCAAGGACAGGAGTTATTCTGAACAGTCAGCATGGGTTCAGAAGAGGGAGGTTGTGTTTTACTAACATGCTGGAATTCTATGAGGAGGCAACAAAAGGATACGATCAAAGTGGAGCGTATGATATTATTTATCTTGACTTTCAGAAAGCATTTGATAAGGTGCCACATGAAAGGTTGGGCATCAAATTAAAAGAAGTGGGAGTTCAGGGTGATGTTTTTAGATGGGTGCAGAATTGGCTCAGACACAGGAAGCAGAGGGCGATGGTAAGAGGAACCTCATCAGAACTGGCGGATGTTAAGAGTGGTGTTCCACAGGGGTCAGTGCTAGGGCCGCTGCTATTTTAATATATATAAATGATTTAGATAGCAATATAAGTAACAAGCTGGGTAAGTTTGCAGATGATACCAAGATAGGTAGATTAGCAGATAATTTGGAATCCGTTATATCATTACAGAAGGACTTCGATAGCATGCAGATTTGTGGCAGATGAAGTTTAATGTCAGTAAATGTAAAGTATTACACATAGGAAGTAAAAATATTAGGTTTGAATACACAATGGGCGGTCGGAAAATCAAGAGTACACCTTATGAGAAGGATTTAGGAGTCATAGTGGACTCTAAGCTATTGACTTCCCAACAGTGTTCAGAAGCCATTATGAAGGCTAACAGAATGTTAGGTTATATAACACGATGTGTGGAGTACAAGTCCAAGGAGGTTCTGCTCAACCTTTATAATGCACTGGTGAGGCCTCATCTTGAGTACGGTGTGCAGTTTTGGTCTCCAGGCTACAAAAAGGACATAGCAGCACTAGGTCCAGAGAAGAGTGACTAGGCTGATTTCAGGGCTACTGGGGTGGAATTATGAGGAAAGATTAAAAGAGCTGAGCCTTTACAGTTTAAGCAAAAGAAGATTAAGAGGTGACATGATTGAAGTGTTTAAAATAATGAAGGGAATTAGTACAGTGGATCGAGACTTGTATTTTAAAATGAGTTCATCAAGAACACGGGGACACAGTTGGAAACTTGTTAAGGGTAAATTTTGCACAAACATTAGGAAGTTTTTCTTTACACAAAGAACGATAGACACTTGGAATAAGCTACCAAGTAGTGTGGTAGACAGTAAGACGTTAGGGGCTTTCAAAACTCGACTTGATGTTTTCTTGGAAGAAATAAGTGGATAGGACTGGAGAGCTTTGTTGGGCTGAATGGCCTGTTCTCGTCTAGAGTGTTCTAATGTTCTAATTCTGAGTGTGAAAAAGATAACCATTAGTTATCCCATTACTTAAGAAGACTCTTCTGTGCTTCTATCTTTGTCATTCTTCATGTATTGAATGCCCATGTATTATCTTTTTACACTGTTTTTTTTTTTTGTTTTGTTTTCTTGCTTGTTTTATGCTTTGTGATGGTGTTCTCCTTTAAAGGCAATATATAAAGTACAAAATATTTTGAATTCCTGAAATAGATTTCATTTCAAACTTCACATTTTTCTTCAAGTAGAAACCGGAGTAATAGGAGAGCAAACCAAGGCATGAGAAGATTCCACATTTTTTACACTGCAACCTAAAAACTTCTATACAATAAATAACTGAGCAACCGGTAACCCCAGGTCACTACCAGTCCTCCTTAAAGCACATTTGGTTAGAAAAGCACATAAAAACAACAGGTAATGAAAAGGACAAATTAATCTGATAGGGTCAGGTTGTTCCCGTCTCTCTGTCATAACAAAAAATGTGGCAGTTGTGTGCACAGAAATACTTAATAGCAAATTGTTTTGCAGTCATGCGAAAAAAAAACATCTAAACTTAAATAAGAAAGGAATGAAATTTTAGGAATATTACCTGAGGCTGTTCAGGGGTGTCAGGTATCTTGCTTGCCAATACTAACAGGGTTTTCATTCACTATGTTCTGACTATAAAACAAGCAGTGCAACACTGTGTGTGAATTCTAGTCTCTGAACCTTTGTGTTGCTGCAGTTAAGCCAAATCTGAAGTGATTATCAAATGGTACAGCAATACTGTTCCCTGTAATTAACACATTTGGCAGTTTCTTTGTTTAACTTAGGAAAGAGGGGCCTCCAAGGTATTTTTTCTTTTTCAGGTGATACTGCAAATTCATGTTTTATGATTTCTTCAGTTGAGGACTACTACAAACAAAAAACTTTTTTTTTTTTTTAAATCTCTGGAATATTTGTTAGTACGGCATTTGTAGGACAGACTGGCACTGCCAATTTTTCTACACCTGGAACAAAAGTCCTTGGCTTAAAAAGCCACTGCCAGACACTCTTAATGTCTGCTAAAGAACCTCAGTCTTCCTACCAGGGCCTCTTCAGAATACAGCCTCTGTACTGATAAAATTACCATTGTAATACAGTATTTACTCAGGGACAAAGGACCATAACTCAGTGATGGGCAACACTGATGGACAAAACTTTGTACCAGTTGGGAAACAAAAGATGGGGCTTATGTGCACCCCTGAAATCAATGGTATAATGTCTACTCCCTCCTTTAAAATTGCTTTGCAAACCCCAAATCGAGATTCTCTAATCGAGATTCTCTAAATCAAGCTCCCTGCTCAGCCTTCTTGTAACTTCTGTGCCCTACAGCAGCGACCCTGTAGCAGTTTCTGGCCATAACAAAGCCTGGAGTAATCCCTTTTACTTCAAAGGGTAACCATGTCGAACTAGAATTTTGGAAGACTTCTCAGTATTAAAGTTGGATGAAGGGGCCATTTAGGCTAAACTTTGCTAAGAAACGATTGAGAAGTGCTTCACTCTGTAATATCACATTACTAAACCGGATTAATTAAAGGCAGACACTGAGCTTCTAATCTTTGATGTTTGTTTAATGTAATATACCCACCCATAAAATCTAAAACACCACAGATCGTATTCTCTTTGGAAGCAGAAAAATTATTTGACATGGTTTAATGGAACTATCTATTCACTAAATGCATAAATTTGGTTTTGGCCCAAATATGTGTGTATGGATCAAACTACTCTACTAGTCCAGTAGCCTCTGCTTGTATTTACATTATTTCAAACTACTTTAAACTAGAACATGGTACTCGACAAGGATGCCTCCTATCACCATTGCTTTTTGCAAACGCCATTGGTTATTCACTTCGAAAATGTATCAGAGATAAAGGGGATTACCAGAGGAGGACTGGAGCAAAAAATATTGCTCTATGCAGATCATATGTTACTGTATATATCAGACCCACAAACTTCCACACCATCAGTCCTCAGTGCACTTGCAGAATTTCAAATGATATCTGGACTTAAAATTACTTTGAATAAATGTGAGCTTTTTCCAGTGAACTTTCTAGCATTAGACTGGACAACTTTCCATTTAATTTTTGCAGATAAAATACCAAGGGGTAAACATCACAAGTATATATAAAGATCTTTTTCGACAACATTTTGCTATATGCACTGAAAAAAATTAAACAAGATGGTCTACTCTCCATCTCACATTCGCAAAGAGAATCAATACTGTCAAGATGAACATCCTTCCCAAACTTCTTTTTTTATTTCAAAGCATCCCTATATATGTTAAATTATTCTTTAAGAAATTAGACTCAATTATAACCTCCTTTATTTAGAATTTTAGAATTCATACACAGGGTGACTCTACAATGACCTAAAGCAGAAGGGGGCATGGCACTACCTAACTTTCAATTTCATTACTGGACAGCTAATATTCAAGCTATAAGGACCTGGAAATTGACACCAACTGATGAACATACACAAGCCTGGTCTGCAATAGAAATAAAATTGTACTATACTTCATTATATGCCCTGCTATGTGCCCCAGTAAATATAAATTAGCGTCAATGTCCTGATAATCCAATTCTCTATCACTCACTCAGAATATGGAACCAATGCAGGAAGCACTTTAACACAGAGAAGCTCTTATCTGTTGCACCTTTACATGATAATCACATTTTTTTTACTCTCTCAAACCTACATAGTATTTATGTTTGGAAAATGTCTGGGATTAAAATACTTAGAGATCTTTATATAGATAATTTCTTTGTATCTTACATAAAATTACGCTTCAAATTTAATTTCCCTTTAACACAATTTTCCACTAGTTTCAAATCAGACACTTTGTTAAAAGAAACCTATCCAATTTTACTCACTTCCCACTCATTTCTATTCCAGAGGCAGTACTGATCAGTCTTGAAGTCTCAGACAGCATCTTAACAGTATATAAAAACAATCTTAAAGTCTCTTCCTTTCGAAGATCCCAGGGTATGATGGGAAAAGGATCTTTCACATAACATCTCTGAAAAGAAGTGGAAGGCAGCCATGCATAGAATATAATGCATATGCTCCATATGCACAAAGCATTCAATTATTCAACTTAAAATCTTTTATCAAGCACATTTATCTCATTTATAATTGTCTAAAATGTATCCAGGGCAAGTTCCAACATTTGAACGTGTCAAGTTAGCTCCACTCTTACTGGGCTACATGTTTTGGGTGTGCACCAAATTAACATCATTCTGAACAAAAATCTTTGAATCCCTATCAGACAGCCTTGGTGTCACAATCACACCTAACCCATTAACATGGGCGTACTCCTGGATGAGCTTAAAGTGCAGAATAACAAATTGATTGTAATTGCTTCTACCACGTTAATAGCACATAGACTTATCTTGCTCAATTGATAGAATCCCAACCCACGTGTTATAAAAGTTAGTGGGTAACTGATGTTCTACACTGTTTGAAATTGGAAGAAGATCTATTTTTTTTATATAGATTTCCCTTTTTCTCAGGTAGGGGTTAAATTATGGTTTGTTAAGTTTTGTATGAAATGTTGTTTTCTTCAAATAATTTTAATTATTTAATTACATTTAATGTTAAAAAAATTAACTGAGTGATCAATTCATCTTTTCCTACAATCCAGTTCAGGTTCCTCGGTTGGGCAAAAGCCAATCCTGGAGCTTCTCACCCTTATGCACAACGTGTCCAATAAGGAAACAACAATCAATCTAACATGAACATCTTTGGGGTTATAGGAGTGAAAACATACAAACTCCACTCTGACAAGAGCCAGGTGAATTATTAGAACCCTTATCCATAAGGCAGTACTACTAATCTTTGTGCAGTTTGGAACTGTTTTAAACATAGCATATATGTTATAGTCCATTAAAATATGCCAAACTATAATTTATGTTTATTCCTAGATTACCTGATTTTCATTTGGACTCACACACACACTAAAAATAATGACAGTATAAATCTCTATACTTAAGCTCAATCCACGAGCATTCCATTAAGGGTGAGAAGAAACTTGTGGTTTTGTTTAGCTGATAAAGTGAAGATTCTTTACATCTTGCCTCACAGACCTAACCAGATGATTTACTGTGTTTAAAGCCTTCCACTACTGATCAAGTTTCACTATATCCTGACTCAGTATTGCTTTCCATAACATTCCCTTTTCCACCAATGTGAAAATTTACTTTTCAAGCCTAAGGAGTCACTCCCATATGGCATGAGATTTGTGCTATGGATATCTCAAAGTATATTTTTTAAAGCATGCTGGATTCATGTGGTAAAATAAGCATTTACTGAATTACATTGCAAATGTCACATGTGGACTGTTCTCCATGTGTTACATGTTCGGTGTTACACATTTTCACAAATCAGAATTAACTGAACAAAACACTCAAAACTACAGTAATGCCTGCAGACTCATACATTGCAGTGACCATTAAAAAATATAATGTAGTGACTATTCATTTTGTAATTTATTTGATATGCTGGCCAGCACCATCTTCATTTAACTGTACATTTACAAGAATATAATTGTATAAGAAAGGGAGGAAATGTTGACATTGTTATTATGAGATCTGTACATTGTGATTAACTGAAGTGAATGAGTCACTAGGAATGGCTACAAGCTAAGCTAAAAGCAAAAAGAGTTCCAATTGATAGGAGTTATTTGTATGCTTCTCTCTTCTCCTTGAATGCTACCAGTACTCTTATGTTTCTTGTTAAGCAGTTCGTATCAGACATATCACTTCGTCACAGGGTAGAGGAAACACTACTGATAATATTGACCATGAATAATCTTCTTCTTCTTCGGATCATCTTGTTCCATATCTAATAAGCACAATTTCCAGGCTGTGTTTCTGCTATATAAAGGTTTTTTTTTGCATATTTACTTGGTAATCTACATAGAATAAAAATATTTCCAGTTTACTAATTGCATGAGCAAGAAGTTTCCAGTTAATATGAATTAACAGTGTGTTCTGCTTACAGTTAATGAAATTATGTTGAATAGTGAATTGTTTGTTCATTTTACATTGTTTTACATGGTAAAATTACTTTTTTTTTTACTGAACCTTCTACTTGAGGAATGTTAAATATGTTGCTGTTTGTTTTGCCTTAAGGAGGCATTGTCAATTTATCTATTGAAATCTTTATAGCTATGCCACTCAAAAATCAGCTGCACTTCATATGGAGCATTCTGTAAACGGTACTGAAAGAAACTTTCTCAGTGAAACACCATGTCTGATAGGTCAGAGAATTTTGGCCTTTAAATCTAATACATTACTGTATATCCCTGGGCATATAATTTTAATTGAAGAGATGAGTAGCTGATAACATAGTCAGGGGTCTGCAAAGCTGGTCCTGCAGGGCTGTAGTATTTACAGGTTTTTGTTCCAACCTAGTAGTTATTGCTGTTGAAGCACTTATAGCTTAAGTACCATTTTTTTTTGCTTCATTTTAGTTGTCTTGCTTGTTAAGGTTCCCAATCCTTAATTGCTTAATTTAGTCATAAATAGTAGCATTTGCAATTTCTAATTGCACCCAGGAGCGGACTGGGTCTCAAAACCGGTCTGGGCATCGTTCAACGAGTGAGGTGATGAGGTCAACCCACTCGCCCATTATTCATTGTCATTTTCTTAAAATTTGTGACGCTACTTGCTATGAGTCTATAATGTGAACTCTATCTAAACTGTTGCCAATTATAACCGAGGTTATAATGAAAACCTCACATGATCAAAATGTTCCATTAACTTAACGATATACTATAAAAAAAAAAACTAATATGAAAAATTCCTATCCTGTGCTTTATAACTTTATTTTATCATACTAATAATCACAGCTGAAAAACACTAATTATAGCTAACGCCAATGACCAGAGAACAGTAAAATGCATAATACATAATCTAAAGTAATTATAAATAAATTGCAGTAATGTATATGCTAACCAAAATGTAACGGTATTGAAACAGAAATTGGCAAAAGGTAGTTTTGACCAAATTTTTCGTTGCAACGTTGTGTGCTGACAACTAAAACAACTTGATGATGTAATACGGTATATTATATAGGACTATATAAATTGCAGTACTGGACAGATAATATTTAGTAGTTTAGAAAATTAATTTTAATGTCAAACAGTAACCAGTACATAAAATTTATTTCATGAAACGACCGGCCCAAGATCAGACCAGAGTCTGCAGCCCACCGGGCATTGCCCAAATGTCCTAATGGCCAGTCCGCCCCTGATTACACCTTTGTAGCAGTACAATGCAAATAGAAAAAGAACCAGCAGTTCTCCATCTAAACTTGTTTCCATTTACCACTATGTGTATTAATTATGAACTATGTGGTGTAATAAAATATTTGGAAGAAAACTGAGGAGTAAAAATGTGGACTGTGAAGGACCGATCCACTTGAGGCTGCAAATCATTTGATTGATACCACTGAGAAGGAAAAAAAATCTACAATAGATGGATAACCTGATGCGGCAGACTGAATAAACAAAGAAGTCATGAAATTAAATAAGATCAGTTATTGCCAAGGATTGGTTTCTAATTAAGCAATCAGGTTGGAAGAAAAACTTGCAGTCATTATTGCCCTCCAGGATTGACTTTGCAGACACTGATATGGTTAAATGAAGGTGCTGCATATCTTTTAGATGAGAAACCGAGTACGGAACATTAACCCTGACCAAATGTTAATGTACAAGATTGGGATGAGGGAATGTGAATCACTTTATGCTCACTAGAAATAGGCTTGTCGTAGCTGTGTCAAATTTTAAGACCATAAAAGTGTTGTCCCAGCATGTCACTGGTGTGAATTACACTAATGCCCTCTTCACAGCTCCATCTAATGACAATCTAAGGCCTATGTCAAGTCATACTATTTAAAGCTGGAAGCTTTGTTATGCCTTAAAAATGTTATTCAAACACTAGTTTACACTCTAGCTGTCAGTCAAAAAAAAGATGACAATATATTAACTGCAGGCTTTGGCCTGGCATTTCCTCCTTTGAGTCACGTGTGCAGACTGAATATTACAAATCAGGTAATTTGTGTTGTTTCTCAGCATGGACGTAATAACTATGAGGAATATTCTTCTAATTATGAGGAACTGCAGCAAAGGAAAATGGTGATACTCTGCCAATCTATGGTCACTGCACATTATTTTTAGCCGTATTGCTACTCAAGATAGTGTGTAATGTGAAATCATGGAAACTCTCCCAAATGGTAGACTTAACCACCTGTAAATAAATATTTTTTTAGGTAAGGGGATTATTTTATATGTGAAGCACTGCTTCAGAGGAGCATACATTTAAGTGTTGCTTACCAGGCAAAATGAATGAACACTTTAAAAAATGTTTCCTTAATGGCACTTTGTGATTCTTTACTGAGTTGTGTGGTTCTTTGTAGAACCAGTTCTTGAGAGAGAACCATTTAATTCTCGGAGGAATTCTTTGCATATGAAGTTGGTTCTTTGTGCTTTGAAAACTTTCTAATATGTAGAAAAGAAACAGACATTTTTGAGTTATTGTAGGCTATTGTGTATTGTAGCAGGACACAACAGATTAAGAAAACTTGGTTTTAGCTTATGTTATTGTATGCAGTGACAGCTCTTATAAAATCATGATCCATTGGTATTTCACAAATGTAATCATCTATTCGTGATTATTTATGAAGCCTGTTACAGATCTAAATGAATAAAAGGTTCTTTCTGGAACATTCTTGTCAATGGGTCCTTTGGGAACTACAAATGGTTCCCCTATTGCATCGCTCCAAAGATCCACTCTGGCACGTTTATTTTTAAGAGTGATTCTGAACATTTTGTTCTTTAGAGCTTCTGTGATCGTATGCCCTTGACAAAACAAAAGTGCTCTCCGCGGTACCCAGATGAAATAAACGAAAATTTACAGTTTCTACAAATATATATTATTTGCTAAATGTGCGAGGCTAGACATTCATCTTCTTCCTGGTTAATCCATTGCAGAGTTGCAGAGTACAGAAATTAGAAGGAAGAAAAAATGACTGGACTGGGTACTCTTAACATCGTAGGACAACAACTCAAACAACTAATTCCTGAGCCGGCAGTAAACTTATATACATGATGAGATTTGTTTATTAATAGTTTTTAGCTGTAACTTGTAGAATCATTTAAAATATTTTAATACCAATATCACAAATGAATCAAACACTGTAGACATTAATCAGTCTGAAGCGGGGGTTTACTGCTAGACACACATAGATGCCCTACACCCTGCTGCATCTCCTAAGATGTGTGTGTGCTCATTACATTGAGCTGGCTGCTTTTATAAGTTCATACATATGTCATCATTTACCTCTTATCACGTGTCATTTCTCAGAAGGAACAAAATGACCTTAAAAACTAACAGAAAAGTTAATTTTGAAACAGGCTTCACAGACAGCTTTGCTAATACGAAGCATAGAAGAAACTTAAGAGTATTAACATTGCTGCTGCATTATTTTCATAAGTCCATGTGTAAGCTAAGGCAATGGACAGAAATGAGCAAACAAGCAGTTATGTCAAGTTAAGTCAAGACTGTTGCTTGGTTCACAATACAATTTAACCTGTAGCTCTTATCCTTTGTTGCAGCTGGAATACTCTGCACCTCTATAAAGACACAATTCACACACACTGCAGTATGGGAGGAGGCAGGGTGTTGAGGGAATAGGCAACGTTTTGAAATAGTTCAGAAACGTTTCGAAGTGATTTGTAATGAGTTGAAATGTAACAAGATTTAAGTTTTGAACAGAACTTTTTCTTAACAAGAACCTTTTTTTTTTTTTGCTATTTCAATTTTCTCTTTTTTGTGTGAATTGTTTTACTTTGAATTTTAACTAAAACATTTTAAAAAACAGATATTTTGTCTGTAGAACTTTGCTGCTGAACTTTGGTAATTTTGGGAAAACGCAGCTACATTTTCGTCAGTTTTGTATATTTTGAGCATGTTTAATAAAAAAAGTGATTAGTTTTTGCCTGTACTGAGAAAACGTTGTCTGTCATGTTTTCTTCCCTCACAGGGTGCTACAATGGTGGCTCCAATGCTCTTGGATGATTCCAGAGTTACATTAGTCCTGTCTGCCAACACGGTGATGTTAAAGTTATCGGAGTTTTGGGAACAGCAAGCCGTAGTGTGGTCCGCCCAAGCAGAGGCACAGTTTGCGTTGCGGGACATTACAGCAGATGACACAAGGTACTACTATGTCATTGCAGTTCTCAGCAGCTGTACAGCGTAGGTTTTTATCCTTAAAAGCATACCTTTTAGAGACATACGGCCTCACGGAGTCACAGCAGGCACGGCGGGTACTATTATTGCCGGGCTTCGGAGACGCAAAACCCTTTGCATTGATGGACCACATGTTAGCTTTGCTAGGTAGTCGTAAGCCCTGTTTTATATTTAGAGAACTGTTTCTCCAACAGATGTCAGAACAAGTGCACACTGCCCTGGCCATTGTGTCTGTCATTGACTACCGAAAGTTAGCCAAGATGGCCAACAGCCTGTACTCTGCTTCGCAGAGCTATCTTCCACCTGCAAGCCTTATCAGTCCCATCAGGAAGCCTGCGTCTCGCACTGTTCTTCGTCCCCCTGCCACCATACCGACATACCGAAGGTCACTAATTTCAATGTGATACTAATGCACAAGTGAGCATGCTTCCTGCATCACCTATCAATGTGGCTTCAGGGAGAGAAGGGCCCATTTTGGAGGCTGCTAATGGCACTAGGATCCCCACATACGGAAAGCAGCATGCAACCTTATCTTTTAGTGGAAATCCTTTCACTTGGACATTTGTCTTGGCCCAGGTGGCCAGGCCACTGCTGGGTGCGGACTTCCTGTGTGCAAACAGGTTGCTGGTTGATATTAAGAACTGTCACATTGCAGATGCAAAGGACTCTGCCACCCTTCCCTGCACAATCAGCAGTATCACTACCTCTGCCCTGTACAATATGATGGCTATGACTTGCAACTTCACCCACCTTCTCATCGAAATTCCCCAGCCATCAAAATCCACTTTTTCCACAGCAGAAACCTAGTATGGTGTGGAACACTACAGTTCTACTTCTAGTCCACCGGTCCACGTTCATGCCCATCAGCTGGCCCATGACAAGCTGGCTATTGCGAAGGCTGAATTTACCGACATGGAACGGCTAGGGATTGTGCGCCGATCAAACAGCCCGTGGGTTTCGCCCCTCCATAAGGTGCTCAAAACATGTGGAGGTTTCTGACCATGTGGGGATTACCGCCACCTAAATCATTATACTGTCCCAGACTACTACCCAATTCCATACATACAGGATTTCTTAGCAAGGCTCTGTTAAGTGCCTGTTTGGAGTGCCTGTCATAGAATTCTTGGGGCATAGCATTTCAAAAGAGTTGTGATTCCTTTGCTTTCCAAGGTCTCTGCTGTCACCGATTTTCCACAACCCCGCACTGTACGCATCCTCCAGGTATTCTTGGGCAGGGTCAGTTTCTATCATTGCTTCATTTCTTGGGCAGCATTTATTATGCAACCTTTATATGAGGCACTACAGGGCCAGTCCGCAAAGTCCCCTGTCACATGGTCCAAAGACCTGGATGAGGCATTTACAAACACCAAATGTGCTTTAGCTGACGAGGCCATGCTCGCACACCCGCTACCTGATGCTCCACCCGCTCTTACAACTGACGCGTCAGACCACTCACTGGAGGCGGTGTTTGAACAGTGGGCTGATGATGCGTGGCATCCATTGGCATGTTTTTAGCAGACATTTACGGCCCAATGAACGCAAGTATAGCACTTTCGACTGGGAGCTAATGAGTTTGTACTTGGCCATTTGACATTTCCAGTTCTTGTTTGAAGGCCAGCCATTCACTGCATTTGTTGACCACAAACCACTTGTTCTCGCAATGACCAGGGTTGCTGAACCATGGTCTGTCACGTCACACAGCAATGACACCTGGCTTACATATCTGAGTTTATAACAGACATTCAGCAGAACAATGTGGTGGCTGACTGTGTCTCTCGGCCAGCATTAGCAACCATACACATTGTAATTGACTACACACAGCTGGTGGCTGACCAAGCTCTTCACTTGGCAGAAACCGGCCTGCAGTTTTCTAGAGATGCAGTTGGATGGTGGTGCTGCTAAGCTCCTGTGTGACACCAGCACAGGTTACCCATGTCCAATTGTCCCCAGCAACTGGAGACAGTGCATGTTTGACACCATACACAGCCTCTCACATCCAGGGTGAAGGGCATCCCAATGTTTGGTGGTGAACAGATTTGTTTGGCAGGTCCTCGAGAAAATGTTCATAGCTGGGCTGCAGCTTGTGTTGCATGTCAGAAGGCTAAAATACAACACCATGTTAAAGCCCCTCTAACACCTTTCCTGGTGACTGCTCACCATTTTGACCATGTTCATGTGAACCTGGTTGGCCCCCTTCCTCCACCTCACAGTTTTACACACCTGCTCACTGTGGTTTACAGGACCACCAGGTGGCCTGAAGCTGTCCCTTTGACGTCCACAACTGCAGAAGAAGTAGCAAGAGCTTTTATCAACACTTGGGTTGCATGGTTTGGCACGCCATCCCACATTACATCTGCACTTTTCACTTCACAGCTCTGGGCTGCAATGGCACAAGACTTTGGAACAACCCTGCACCTTACCACTACCTACCACCTCCAAGCTAATGACCTCTGTGAGCAATTTCACCGGTTGCTAAAGTCAGCCCTCAAGGCCTTCCTTACCAACAACAGCTGGGTCGACCGTCTACCATGGGTGCTGCTGGAGTTACATACAACTCCAAAAGACTATCTGCAGGTCTCGTCTGCTGAACTGGTGCTTGGTGAGCCTCTCCGTGTGCCCGGGGATTTTATCCCTCAGAGTTTTGTCCCCTGGACTGCAACCTGACACCAATCTCTGCTCCCGGACACAGAAGTCACTTTCTAGCCAGTACCTCCTGCCCAGCACGGCTGTCTTCACTCCTGGTTCCCATTCCACCTACAATCGGCAAAGTTTGTGTTTGTCTGGCACGAGGCACATCGCGGCCCACTGAAACCACCTTATGATGGCTCTTTCTGAGTCCTGGAACGCGGAGACAAAACGTTCGTGCTTGACAATGGTGGCAAACAACAGACGGTCTCGGTGAATCACCTCAAGCTTGCGCACTTGGATTCCTCTAAGATTTTTGATTCTTTTCTGGCACCTGTTGGTGACCTGGCCCCTTTTTCCCCTAACACACCTGTACCTACTAGGCATGCAGATGTCAGGTCCTCCAGATCTGGTCACAACCCTACTACTCGCACACATACAGGGCCATAGTGCGCACCCCAACAAAGTTAATGGTGCCCGTGCATGTGAATTCTGGGGGGGGGCCTGTGTAGCAGCTGGGAGCACTGCACCTCTATGAAGACACAATTCAAACACACTGCAGTATGGGAGGAGGCGGAGTGATGAGTGAATAGGCAACAGTTGTTGTATTGTTTGAGCACATTTAATAAAACAGTGAATAGTTTTTGCCTGCATTGAGAAAATGTTTTGTGGCATGTTTTCTTCCCCCGCAAGGTGCTACACCTTCATGATTTTAACAACCCAGGACTTCACCAACTCCTACAATCATCTTTAATAAAACCCCTGTGTGCGTCCAGGTGTCCGTGTGTGTGTCTTCTGGTGAAGTGCACATGTGCAGGGCCACACATTGCACCATGCCCCGCCCATGCACACCGCACCTTGGACGCACACACACTGGAAGCTGGGCTCGCAGTGAATAGCCGAGCCGTCGCCGCCTGTGATAAGCAAATAAAGCACACACACTGGAAGCTGGGCACACAGTGAATGGCCTAGCCACGGCCGCGCATTATAAGAAATAAAGGACACCATTGCTGGGGAGAGTGCTGATTTGGTAGTCGTGGCCGCGCACGTAAAATGCGCTGCTGGGGAGAAGCCACACATACAGTAATCAGCTGCATGCCATCGCAGATTCAAATACTTGCTGGGGAACTAAACAGTACTTGCTGGGGAGACGCAATGGGCACAATTATCAGCTACACGCCACACATTAAATCAATTGCTGGGGACACTCTGCTGATTGCCCACTGTTGTGACAGAAAATTAAAGTCATATTACGGACATCAAAGCCAGTATTACCATCAGAGAAAATTACAGGCATTTTACGGAAATACAAACCAGTATCACTGCGAGAGAAAATTAAAGACACATAATACAGTGGCGCATATTACAGCCAAATACAAGCCAGTATTTTTGTAAAATGAAATATTACGGACATATCTACTAACAACATGCCACCTAAAAAAAAGGACACATCAAGTAGGACAAAAGACACAGACAATCAAATCCTATATATGCAACATCTCCTGGAAGAACGGCAATCTCAACAAGTAAACATCAACAGCAGAAAGGCTGAAAGACAAAGAAATATACGAGCAAATAGATAGATTGAAGAAAAAGAAAATGAGCGCCAGAAAAACGCTAAAAGAGAAAGACTCAGAAGAGCAAACCTTAGAAAAAGTTGGCATTTACTTGCCAGAACCAGTATTCAGCCATGGTCAGTTATATGTTGCATTATAAACATTTAGAGGTTTTCCAGATGTTGTCAAGGTTGTAAATGGTCCTAAACAATGCAAACTGTTGCCAAACTCAGACAAAATGTGTACAAGAAATGTTTTCTATAATGAAATTGTATAGAAAAATTTCATTATATGAAAAAATAGACAATTTTACCTAAATATCTTCTTCAGATACTGTGTCTTACAGATAGTTACAAAGTTTTACACTAAGGCAATACAGTATTAATTATACTTACTGTATTGTCATATATGTTTCTATTTTAATTGTATTATTATTTTACTTTAGGCTTCTTGCAAAAATATTTTTGACAAGAAACAAAATGAGGTCAAGGTCCCTTGCCATTTAATATAGACCGTTCCTATTAATGTTTATGCACTACTGTTCTGGATGTTTTACATAAAACCTAGAATGTCTACCTATGGCAGCGATGCGATTCTCACACTGATAGGAGTTGTGCTTGTAAGAACAGGCCAACACACACACAAAATGACAGGGTGGGGTCTGATGTGAAATAAGATTTTGAGAGACTAAATGAGAAAGGATCAGTGAGACTGTTTTAAAGGAAGATTTTAAAGCCAGCTTAAAGAATCGCATAAAATCAAACATTAATATACTGTATATTTTCTGTGCAGTTCATGCCTCCCATACAGGTGGAAAAAGGCTGCGCTGTGCTTTCGTCCTCAGTTAACCCTTCACAATGGAGTTGTGTCCTCTGTTAGACCTCCGAGACTCGCTCAACGAACCGCAGCTGCCGCAACAATGAATAAACGAATTTTTACTGTATTACAGTAGCGTTCACAAACTGTGGGGCGCGCCCCGAAGCTGTACAACGGGGGCATCGAATAAAGACATCAAACTTATTTTTTTATATTTTTATTTCAAATTTAAATTTGCAGGCATATAATCACAACGAATGCATTAGGACTAAAATTAAAATAAAAAATTTCTAAAGCACAGATCTACTGACTAATATGTGCGTGCTTTAAAGTACACGGCCTGTCCAGGTTTGGTTTGATATTCGAGATAGACACTCTGAGCTCCTTTCCTATTTGAAATTTGTTTCTACGACGAGTGGCGCCGCTGCTGCTGCTGCTTTTATAGTCGCGTATTTTCAATCGAGAAAGTTCGAAACGTATCGGTATCTGTCGCGAGCATTCGGGTAACATTGGATCAGGTGATAATGCGGCGCGACTGCAATAATTTACTGCGTATTGGGTTCTTTTCGTGATACAACTAACAGCGGTATAATACTTGTCGGACGAAAATACGTTCGTCTCGCGCAGATTGACTTCATCGGTGCCCTCGTTTACGAGATTTTTAAAAATTAAAACATATTCAATCGTTTCTTTACATAAAATGTTTTTGGGATTAGTATCAAAAACCACACATGGCATTTTAACAGTTATTAAAGCACTTTAAAAAAAATAAATTGTAAATATTTCATCGAAGTTAGCCGAACACATGCAAATCTTATGGAAGTAAAAATGATAGGATACCGCGACACCGCACGAGTATCATACCTTTGTTAGTTGTATCTCATCTATCTTATATTATGCAGGAGGCGCAGAATTATTTTAGGTAGAATTGGGGGGTCAGGTTTGCGCGAAATACGAAAGTTTGATAACCGCTGTATTACAGCGAGAGCTTTTAAATGATACTTGCGTTTGTAATTCAAGTGAAAAACATCAATTATTTATCATTATTATTATATTAAGCGCGTTGCATAGAAAAACCTGTTCTAAGATGTGAAAATGTGTTCGCGTGCAGGGTTATTGTAATTAATGTATATATACCTCTGCTTTTAAAAGTTTAAGCGACTCCTTAAAAATTTGAAATTCAAATTTAATAGATTAAAAGAGGCATTTGTACGTCTACATTTGTATTTGGGCACAAGGATCATTCATTTACTAAATGTCTTACAGCAGTTTTCCAACTGGAGTTGAAGTAAAAAAAAACAGACCTTTCCATTGTATAACGATACGGTCAGATATTTCATCCTAAATCGCACCAAAAATGTGACACAATAAAAAAAAAAACTAAATTACATTTACACTTCAAGAACTTGATTTGAAATAATGAGTTTGAAGTGTGACACCTTACCGCTTTAAGTCAAGTTGTCTTGGCTAATATGCCCCACTGATTGTCCATTACTGTTCATTTATTTTGAATAGTCTTTTTTTTTAATTTATGTAAAAATGGGTCTTGCTCAATGATTAGTTTTTTGTGTTCTCACCTTTTACCTGTTATGGACATACATAAGTCCATTTTAAAAAGTATTCGTTATACCAGCTTATTTATGCTTCGTCTAGTTATCCGGTCGCAGTGAAAGCCTAATTTATTTGTCTCAATATGTGAAACTGCCCTGTCTGGATTAGTTTACTTCCTTGTTCTCGGTGCTCCCAAGATGACCTTGAAGTGTTTTGGTGGATGCATATGTGGAATGTTTCCTCGAATGAACTACCGTTAGCAATCTTAAGGAAGTAAAAATGATAGGATACCGCGACACCGCACGAGTATCATACCTTTGTTAGTTGTATCTCATCTATCTTATATTATTCAGGGGGCGCAGAATTATTCAAGGTAGAATAGCCCGGGGGTGGGGTAGGGGGTTAGGTTTGCGCGAAATACGAAAGTTTGATAACCGCTGTATTACAGCGAGAGCTTTTAAATGATACTTGCGTTTGTAATTCAAGTGAAAAACATCAATTATTTATCATTATTATTATATTAAGCGCGTTGCATAGAAAAACCTGTTCTAAGATGTGAAAATGTGTTCGCGTGCAGGGTTATTGTAATTAATGTAAATATATCTCTGCTTTTAAAAGTTTAAGCGACTCCTTAAAAATTTGAAATTCAAATTTAATAGATCAAAAGAGGCATTGGTACGTCTACATTTGTATTTGGGCACAAGGATCATTCATTTACTAAATGTCTTAACAGCAGTTTTCCAACTGGAGTTGAAGTTAAAAAGTATTCGTTATACCAGCTTATTTATGCTTCGTCTAGTTATCCGGCCGCAGTAAAAGCCTAATTTATTTGTCTCAATATGTGATACTGCCCTTTCTGGATTAGTTTACTGCCTTGTTCTCGGTGCTGCCAAGATGACCTTAAAGTGTTTTGGTGGATGCATATGTGGAATGTTTCCTCGAATGAACTACCGGTAGCACCACTACGTTACCTAAACCCAACCCTCTGTTTCTCTCAAGGACCTCCTTCTTTCGCTCTCTAACAAAAACGACTTGAAGTGTCGGCTCCTAACAGATCATCTCCTCCCTGCCATTACACACAACTCAGCTTCGGCGGCTTCAGCCTAACGATCACACACGGTAAGTCTTACTCTTTCCTCTTCATTTTTCTTTAAATATTCCAGTGTTCACTGACAACTTTTTTTTCTGGAATTATGTATTAAAATATGGACTGTCTGGCGAATGTAAGAATGGAGGTCCGTCAAAGTTGTTTAATTAATTATTTTGGACTTGTCTATCGCTCGACATATTTCAGACACTTAAAAGATAGGCTACCTATCATCAAATCCACAGTTTATAAAATTGAGTTATATGGCGAAGCCTTTCAAAAATAATACTCCGGCCTGCATATGATCTGAATTTAATTTAAATACTTGTGAATTTTCAATAATTGACTTATTCATATACCGTATGTATTCTTATAGGACCGCTAACCAGCAAAATAAGAAATCGCCTGCTATCACTAGGGAAGCTCCTGGTGTGCTGATGAAGTTCAGAGGTGATAGATACTGCTGCCGATCTTAATGAACTGCAGTACGTGTTGCTTTTTGCAACATCTTTCATTATTGGAATGAAAGGAATTACATAATGAATTAAGGAACAAACATAAACACTGAAACGAAAGCTGCGCGTATCGCACTGAGATTTTTCCCTTTAGTAGCTGTTCTGAAACACATGCACTGTAGAAGGCATACAGTTCTGTCCCGGAGCGCTCGCAAATTCCCTGCTAAATCACATTCACTTCCGTCAAACGCACACAGTTACGTAATTTACAGTCACGACACCCGTGCAGGTAATACTTGAAAACAAAACGTTCGACTTTCTACAGGCTGACTATAAACTGCATTTATTAGCTAGGTACCAACAAGTTTTTTGCTAAGTATTTATTACAGAGCAATAAGGACAATATATATGTATTGTCGGTAGGCTTTATGCTTGTATTACCTGTTGTGCTTTGTAAGTCTTATTAAGCCAACTTATTAAGTCATTGTGTTGGACAGTGACTATTCAGTGGGGCTATGCACATTTAAAGTGTTACCCAAGGTATGTAAAAAAATTAAAGGCATTGTGTTGCACAGCAATAAGTGTCTAATGCATGGAGTATAGAAAGCTGTTGAAAAACCCAATTCTAAAGTAATAGAAACATTATTTCTCAAACTAACTTAGTTCTGTTTAGAGTTCTATGAGTGCCTGCATCTATCCTGGCAATACTGGCCACAAGACAGGAAATGGCAGTGGACAGGCCACCAATTCACTGCAGTTCTCAGTCACACATAATACTGAATTCAACTTGTAATCACTATTCAACCTAATGAGCAAATCTTTAAGAAGGCACAAGGGGAAAAGAGGCCCAAGAAAGCCCACGAAGAAAACAGACAAACTCCACAGGAACAAAGAGCAACACTGGGTCTGTGAGTTAACAGTGTCATTGTTTATTCTTTATGGCACATATACTCAGAGTCAATAGCTCTTAAGTGAATTTCAGGGGGACCTAGTGTGGCTGCAGGTTTTTATTCCAACCACTTTTACAATCAGAGATTTATTCTTCCTATAATTGACTTCATTTTTTAATATTCTGTTTGTTCTTTTATTCTGCATTGAGAAAAGTGCAGTAGTTTGAGGCACACATTAATAATACATTTAGAAATATTTGAATTTTTACAAAATTAGCAATCTTTTGTTATTTTCCTTATTATTTTATCTTTTTTGTTCTCTCGCTAATATCTTAATAATGACTATTAACAACAGCAGTACAGATAACCAGGCAAAGAACAATGAAAGCTGAAAGGCTACAGCCCCATTAGCATCACACCCACTAACATGCTCATTCACAAACAATGGATTAAATAACCTGAACACCAGGAATATCACAATGAAAATCACGATGATGATGATACTCTTAAACAATAGGATAAATAATTACATATCACCTTGTAACATACTGAAATCCTTGCTATGTTCCAAAAAGTAAAACCTTACAAAGCCCAGTTTTGTCATTTCTGTATTGACACTGAAGCTTAGAAACAGAGAAATACCAGCTTACTTAAGGGAGGAAGCACAAATTGGTTGGGATGAAAAGCTTCAGTCACAGGGGTCCCCCAGCTATACACCTTACCCTCAAAAGTTGAACCTCAGGCGCTTCAGACTGCAGACACTGCTTTGGAGACACTTGATGTGCAGTAACTGGTTAGAAAAAGGCAGGTTCTTATTGAATGTATGCAGCTAGTTATTAACGGAAATGAAAAGACATGCATATCTCACATAAACATCAATTGAAATCAGCACTCCACATGCAAACCAGATTGCTTAAATGAAACTACTTATAAGTTATATTTTTATTTTAATTATACTGTATGTAAACATTAACTTCAGTCTAATGATGAGGAAATTATTAAGTAGTTTTGAAAGAAATTATTGAATAGCCTACAGTTCTGCATTAATACAAGAGACAATACCTGTTCTATGAGTTTTCTGGGAAAGCATCACAACAAACTGGGCCTTGATATACATTCACGCTGGCTCACTAAAAGAGAAATGCCATGCCCTGAGCAGGAAGAAACATGAATTAAAGTAGTCACTGTTCTAAAGCTGACATCTCTTACTTTTATTGTATTCTTGGGTCAGTTTCCTCTGGTTACTCCTCCTTTCCTCCAAAATGCCAGTTATATCCAGGGTAGTTTAAATGGTCACTATAAATTGTCTCTGTGCTTATGATAGTGCCTGTGCCTACAAAAATAATATAATTAAGGAAACTCTGTTTTTCTAAAAAATGCAAAATCATGTCTTATTTAATTTTATATCTTGTTAGTGTTTTCATTCTACAATATCAAGTTATTTTTGTTTTGTAGATATTTTGCTTTCCTAGAATGTCAGTCAAATGAAGTGGATTAGAAATTCTCAGTCATTCCTTTTTTTCTCTTCTCTTTCTTTCCAAATATTTTATTAAACCAGGTGGTTCACGATGAATACACACTGTTGTAAATGAAAACAAGTCAGTTTGGAGAACTGGTGGTTTCTTGTCATTTGAATCTTATTACTAAAAAGTAGCAATTAAAATCAGTGAATGCTGCTGTTTAAGACTAAATTAAACAATTAAGGGTGGGAAGCTTAACAAGTGAGATAACTAAAATGAAGCATGAAGACATTGGTTGAGCAATTTTTTTGAGTGCTTTTAAAGCAGAAATTGATTTTTCATTAAGAAAGTGGGATGGAACAAAATAACCTGCAGCCACTACATCCCTCGAGACCAGTTTTACAGACCCCTATTCTAGAGCAACGGTTCCCAAACTCGTTCCTTGGGACCCTCTGTGGCTACAGGGTTTTATTCCAACCAGATTCAAAGTAAGTGATAATAATTGACAATAATTGATCTCATTTAATTTGCTGCTCTTTTTGTTTTCTTCGGAAAAGCAGAACAGTATGATTTTTATATTATAAGACATTTAGAAATATTTCTCTAATTTGCTACAGCTTTTAATGGTTAAGTCTTTTTTTGTTGTTTTCCTATTATTTTTCCCTTTTTCTGTGTAATCTGTTCCCTTCTTTGTATCCTAATAGTACTAATTAAAAATAAGAAAAGGAGACACCCGGGTGAACAACACCAAATGATGAAAGGCTCCAAGTGCTTCAGTGTCAGACCCACTAATTAGTCAATGATGGAACAGCAGAATGAAAATCATGATGAACATAAATAAAAAGTAAAAAAAAGACATTATCCACATGCACCTGCTTAATTTTTATTAAAATGTAATAACACACTTACTTTTGTAATTTCTTCATTGACCCCAAAACACAGAAACTGGGAAATATCAGCTCACTTAATTAAGCTAGGAGTCCAATTAAAAACAGTTGGAACAAAAACCTTCAGCCCCCAGAGGGTCCATTGGATCGAGTTTGATATTGCTGCTTGTCAGTCAAACTTCTTATCGCTCATACTATCTCGTGATCTGCTCCCTGTGTTCCTCTGTGGACATCATACATTCTCCCTGTGTCTGGATACTCCATTTTTCTTTTTGTAGGTTAACTGGTGAGTTATCCATAGCAGGTTAATTTCTTACACCTAAAGCTGCTGCATTAGGATTTAAACTTCAACAGTAATAAAATATATTAAGCAGCATTGATGAAGGGCTGAATCTGTTGATGAATGGATGTTGGACAGTTTAAAGCAGTGGAACTCTAGTTTATTCCAGGAAGGCCACTCTGACTGTGAGTTTTGTTCCAACCAATTGTCACCGTATCATTAATGTGTTTTTAATTGACCTCATTATTTAATGAAACATCCCTTTTATTCTCTTTTCTTTACAATTTTCTTTTCAATTCACCCTTTTATATAGTGTTTGTTCCTTGTATCCAGATGTTGACAACACTGGATGCTGAAAGGGAGCAGTTACCTCAGAGCTATGATCAGATGCCTGCTCATTTGTTGGACATGTTTTTAATGAGTAAAAGATTAATTGTTTTCCCTTTAGCTTTCAATGTTGTTTACACCTGTGTTTACCATCAGCATTTTAACACACTTAAGGGAACAAACTGTATAATAAATTGTTAACTGAAAAGAAAACTGCAAAAGAAACAAAAGCATTTAAAGTTCTGGCAAATAATAGAAATATTTATGAATCTTTCAAAAACTTCAGGTCAGGTAACTAAAAATGAAATCAAATAAAAGTAAGAATAATGCACTGATTATAAAATTGGTTGGACTAATACCTGCAGACTGAAGCTGAAAACCACTGGTTTAAACACTGAGAACCCTGGCTAAGAGAATTAGACAGAAGACTGTTTGAAATCTAAATGTAGTTTAATTTGTTCACATTTCATTATTTTAAAATATGTTTATCAATCTCATACTAGGCGGCACGGTGGCACAGTGGGTAGCGCTGCTGCCTCGCAGTTAGGAGACCCGGGTTCGCTTCCCGGGTCCTCCCTTTGTGGAATTTGTTGTGTCTACATGAGTTTCCTCCGGGGGCTCTGGTTTCCTCCCACAGTCCTTAGGTGCATTGGCGGTTCTAAACTGTCCCTAGTGTGTGTGTGTGTGTGAGTGCCCTGCGGTGGGTTGGCGCCCTGCCCGGGGTTTGTTTCCTGCCTTGCACCCTGTGTTGGCTGGGATTGGTTCCAGCAGACCCCCTGACCCTGTAGTTAGGATGTAGCGGGTTGGAGAATGGACGGATGAATCTCATACAATGAAATGAATTGACACAAAAAAATCTAACCTTATCCTAGTAATAAATCATAATTTATGAAAAACTAGCAAACTGGATTAGACTGAGACTAACCTTTATACATTGTATTTATATTTTAGGGTAATCATGGCCGGTGTTCAGTTGTTTTGCACCCTAGGCCAAGCTTATTAGTGTGCCAACCGACTGTTCAGTAGGTAACCGTGTGGCTGTGCCCCCCAATCCCATGATCTGTGCCCTAGGCAAATGCCTAATTCACCTTAATGGTGGCGCCAGCCCTGAGGGCAATTGAAATTTGGAGAGTCTGCTTCTTCATAACCATGAAATCTGAGTATTTAACAGTTCAGGATGGCATCATTTAGAAGGGCTACATTCTATATCTGGGGCTGAACCTGAGTTTCTTTTGCTAGGAATTTGTCACTTTCTTTCTATTTCTGTGTTTTAATAACACATTGCATCTGTAAACCATCACTGTTCACTGTTTTTTCCTTCCTTTTTTAAAAATATCTTTAAAACTAACATATTAAAAGTGTGTAAAGCCATGTATATTTTTGTAATTTTTAACTTAAAGGCATTTTACTCTTACTGGGTGATCTGGTGACCCAGTGGCTAGATGTTCAACTACAAAAATATGTGCTTGAATCTCAGTGTGGTCACTGTGGCTGTTTTATGTAAGGGAGTTCATTTCTCCCACGGCCTAAACACCCAGTGACTATTTATGGGTGTGTGTATGCCTTGTAATAGACTGGCATCCATATGCCTTGTGCTGCTATGAAAAGCTTAACCTTCCTTTGAGCCAAAACTTTAATAAGTGAGTTTAGATAATTAATGGCTTGATTTTAGTTTTATTTTAAAAATGAGTTACACCAAAAAGCAAAGGTTTCAACTTGTGATTCTCAAATTCAGTCCTATGGACCATTGTAACTGCAGTTGTCCATCCAAATCATCTTCTGCTATTAAATGGACTCCATCCATCTATTATCCAACCCGCTTTATCCTAACACAGGGTCACGGGGGTCTATTGGAGCCAATCCCAGCCAGTACAGGGCGCAAGGCAGGAAACGAATCCCCAGGCAGGGCTCCAGCCCACCGCAGGGTACACACGTACGTGCACACACACGCACACACTAGGGAAAATTTAGGATTGCCAATGCACCTAACCTGCATGTCTTTGGAGTGTGTGAGAAAACTGGAGCACTCGGAGGAAACCAACGCAGACATGGGGATAACATGCAAACTTCACGTAGCAAACCCAGGTCTCCTTACTGCGAGGCAGCAGCATTACCACTGCGCCACCGTGCCGCCTAAATGGATTTCTGTGTTCAATAAAAAAGTTGTTGCTTTCCAGTTTCTACTCATTGTGGATTAAAGCAGAAATTACTAACAGGGATTGTTAATTTTTTATTAGAATATGTCAAACATTTATGTGAGTTACATGGGTGTGTGTGTGTGTGTGTGGGGGGGTTATCTTTCATGCTAATTAGATTTTGCTCTTTTATGATGTTCTGGATATTAAAACTTTGTCTTAGTAATTATCCCACAAGTGAACGTGACAATGAAGAAAATGCTATTATTTAGTACTCAGTATCAGCTGGACTGCTGGTCTCCAAGTGTCAGTATTGACAGGCGGGTCAGGATGCAATTAATAGATCAAACTCTATAGCAAAGGTGAATTAAAAAATAAAGTTTTAAAAAAGTTAAGCATTTGAAAACTGTGGCACATAAAATATTGTACACTTCTTAATTTCTTTCATGTGTTAATATACAGAAACACTTATCTGAATGCAAAATAAACAAAGGAAAAAATGTTAAAAGGCTGGTTGATTAAACAATTACGTGAAGTATTAATAAGTTGTTGATCTGGAAAACTGATTGGAATAAAAACTTATAGCCACAGAGCTACCCCAGGACTGAACTTGAGATCACAGACTTGGATAATGGCCTGTGCACCCTTCATACTCTTAAAAATGTTGTAAAAATTCAGAATCAATAATCACATAGAAGTATAACTTGGTAACTACTTGTTATGCCTAAATATATCAATAAATATATAAAGCCTTTTATTTCAAGTCAGGTTCACAGAGAACAAGAAACCAATCCTATTAGCTTTGTGTGCAAGGCAGGAGGTTGATAGGCTGCCAGGCCATTGCAGGACACACTCGATCATACAAGGCCAACACGATTATTCAGCTAAATGAACCTGCACATCTTTGGAATGGCGGGAGTTAATTGGAAAAACACACACCCAAAAAGGGAGGCATGCAGATTTCATAGAAGACAATTCCTGGGCAAAGTTGTGAATCCAGGTTCAGAGAGCTGTCACCCTACTACCCCATCTGCCTTATCTGTGCATCCTTGGGATGTGGGAGGAAACTAGCATATCTGTATAAGACAGACGTGAATTGATATCTTTGTGTTCCTGTGGTTCCTGGAACAGCTGATGCTGTTACTGTTTATCATATGTGGCAGACCGCCAGGGCCCTTACCCGGCCTGGGATGCCTTCGGCACAGACAGAGCTGGTTAGAGGGCTTATTCTGAATACTGTCTCCCCCGGACCAATTAAGGGTAGCCCCCTTGGCTTGTAGTGGGGCCACGGGATTGGAGCATGGAAGCTCAGCCCTGCTAGGGCCCGTTGCCACCGCCAGGGAGCACCTGGACGTTTACTGGGCCCTGTTTGGCAGCACTTCTTCCGCACCAGGAAGTGCTGCCAGAAGAAGATCATTGAGCACCTGGAGTCCTTCTGGTTCTCCTATCTCCTATCCCAGGGTTGGGAGGAAGGGGATGAAACCTGTGAGGAGGACTGGAGGTGAAAAGGACTGGAGGAGAAAGGTCTGTGCTTTGCCGTTGATATTGTGGTGTACAAGTGGGAAACAGGGGGAAAGCGTTTCCCACAGGGAAAAATAAACATGTGCTGTGCAACATTTGTGTCTCCACCTGTCTGTGTTGGGGTTAGGGCAGCTGGAGTGCCCTAGTATTCCACAAATATTGCGCACAGTGCGCATACACGAGGAGAACTTAGACTAAACAGTTGTAGTTTAAAGCCAAGGATCCAGAGCTGTTAGAAAGCCAAACTAATCTACACACCAGTTAAGTTGTGACTTCTATGCATATTTCTCCAGTGGAATTGTCACAATCAGTTCACAATGAGTTAATCATTAAATACACATGGCATTGCTGAATCAAGCACAGAAGGTCTGGGCATTCAGGAACTGACAGAGATAAATGCTACTAAGCCCATGAGCAAATTCAAATGCATATAGCAGCAGAAACATGAAAAAAGACTCACAGGATTTTTAATATATCTAACCAATCGATCAATTGATAAATGAATAAATAAAAGCTCTGTAAAACAAAAGAAAGGGCTTCTATGGAGTTAGATTACTGCCAAAGTCCATGTGTGAGCACCATGTATTTTGTTTTGAGTGAACTGTGTAAGTGTGAGTTAAGTTTTGAGTGCACACGATATATTTTTCAAAACTTTTTGGTCACGTGGCTTTTGTCAGTCTTCTAGCACAACGTTACTACCAAAATGATCTAAGCGCCGATGGAAAGAAGCAAGGGCGGGACTTTGTTTTTATAGCCAATGGGAACAGTCATTGTTAACCAGCCAATTTAGAAGTGCACCTCCTGCCCCACCTCTAAATTGGGAACATTCAACATTTACTCTATTGTTTTTAAGCTGTTGTTACATCTAGTTCTGTGGTCCTCTTCATGCTGCCAAGAAAAACTTCATCTCACCAAGCAGCATAACATTGAAAATTGTGATGCAGGACAGAGGAATTTTCTAAACCTAACACATTTTTAAAGCTGTTCAGGTGGTACCCATATCTACAGCACATGATGAACAAACTGTAGATGGAGTGGCTATTCAGTAGTGGAATAGGTTTTTTGTATTTATTGATGTGTGCAGTAAAGTTTATGTATAAACTGTCAAACAGAAACAACCAAGCATCTCCTCTATATGGCAGGTAAATCCTTTTAGATTCACTTCAAAAATTGCTGCATACTGAGTGTAGGCTTTTATTTTGGACCACATGTTTTACGTCATCATTCCAGTTAGACTGACTCGCAACTCTTAATTTCTTCTGATTTCATTGAATGTTGGTGTGTTTATGTGTTAATTTGCCCTGCCATGAATTGGTGCTCCATCTAGGGTTGGTACCTGCCTAGTGCCAGTGCTGAGACGGGTCCTGTCTTCTTGCAGTTACATTCAAATAAGTGGATTGAACATAACAGCTAGTGATTGGCGAACACTGAGGAGTTTGCTTTGTTGTTAGTTGGGCAAAATCACAGAAATGTTTAAAAACTTTGCAAAATACATTGAAGTCAGTGGGGAAGAAGGAACTAGTTTTGAGTTGATTATAATGGTGCAATGGTCTTTTAAGTGACCCTGAGGGTTAGGGAGAAGTTTGCCCACTATGCTTGACCCTATATGGTGGCAACATATGTGATCTGGACTGTGAGGTAGGAGTGTTAACCACTGTGTTACAGTGCCTTCTTCTTTTGGCTGCTCCAGTTAGGGGTTGCCACAGCGGATCATTTTCTTCCATATCTTTCTGTCCTCTGCATCTTGTTCTGTTACACCCATCAACTGCATGTCCTCTCTCACCACATTCATAAACCTTCGCTTAGGCCTTCCTCTTTTCCTCTTCTCTGGCAGCTCTGTCCTTAGCATCCTTCTCCCAATATACCCAGCATCTCTCCTCTGCACATCTCCAAACCAACACAATCTCGCCTCTCTGACTGTCTCCTAACTGACCAACTTGAGCTGACCCTCTAATGTACTCATTTCTGATCCTATCCATCCTCGTCACACCCAGTGCAAATCTTAACATCTTTAACTCTGTTACCTCCAGCTCTGTCTCCTGCTTTCTGGTCAGTGCCACCGTCTCCAACCCATATAACATAGCTGGTCTCACTACCGTCCTGTAGACCTTCCCTTTCACTCTTGCTGATACCCGTCTGTCACAAATTACTACTGACACTCTTCTCCACCCATTCCACCCTGCCTGCACTCTCATTTTCACCTCTCTTCTACAATCCCCATTACTCTGTACTGTTGATCCCAAGTACTTAAGCTCCTCCACCTTCGCCAACTCTACTCCCTGCATCCTCACCATTCCACTGACCTCCCTGTCTTCTACAAACATGTATTCTGTCTGACCGTCATTCCTCTCCTCTCTAGAGCATATCTCCACCTCTCCAGGGTCTGCTCCACCTGCTCCCTACTATCGCTACAGACCACAATGTCATCAGCAAACATCATACTCCACAGGGACTCCTGTCTAATCTCGTCTGTCAACCTGCCCATCACCATTGCAAATAAGGAAGAGCTCAGAGCCGATCCCTGATGTAATCCCACCTCCACCTTGAATGCATCCGTTACTCCTACCGCAGACCTCACCACCGTCACACTTCCCTCATACATATCCTGTAAAACTCCTACGTACTTCTCTGCCACTCCCGACTTCCTCATACAATACCACAGCTCCTCTCGAGGCACCCTGTCATATGCTTTCTCCAGGTACACAAAGACACAATGGAACTCCTTCCGGCCTTCTCTATACTTCTCCATCAACACCCTCAGAGCAAACATTGCATCTGTGGTGCTTTTTCTTGGCATGAAACCATACTGCTGCTCACTAATCATCACCTCACTTCTTAACCTAGCTTCCACTACTCTTTCCCATAACTTCATGCTGTGGCTCATCAATTTTATTCCCTTGTAGTTACTGCAGTCCTGCACATCCCCCTCTTTCTTAAATATCGGCACTAGTACACTTTTTCTCCACGCCTCCATTCCATTAGACATTCTGGTTAAAAACTCCACTGCCATCTCTCCTAAACACCTCCATGCTTCCACAGGTATGTCATCTGGACCAACGGCCTTTCCATTTTTCATCCTCTTCATAGCTGTCCTTACTTCTTCCTTGCTAATCCATTGCACTTCCTGATTCACTATCTCCACCTCACTCAACCTCTTCTCTCTCTCGTTCTCTTCATTCATCAGCCTCTCAAAGTACTCTTTTCATCTGCTCAACACACTCTCCTCGCTTGTGAGTACATTTCCATCTTTATCCTTTATCACCCTAACCTGCTGCACATCTTTCCCAGCTCGGTCCCTCTGTCTAGTTAATCGGTACAGGTCCTTTTCTCCCTCATTTGTGTCCAACCTCTCATACACCTCATCATATGCCTTTTCTTTAGCCTTCGCCACCTCTCTGTTCACCTTGTGCCTTATCTCCTTGTACTCTCTGACTATCCCACTTCTTCTTCGCCATCCTCTGTATACTCTCCTGCATTTCCTCATTCCACCATCAAGTTTCCTTTTCCTCCTTCATCTTTTCAGATGTCACGCCAGCCACCCTTCTTGCTGTCACCCTTACTACATCTGCTGTAGTTTCCCAGCTGTCTGGTAACTCTTCACTGCCACCCAGTGCCTGTCTCACCTCCCCGCTAAACTCAACCTTGCAGTCTTCAGTCTCCTTCAGATTGACTCTTCTGCATAGGATGCAATCTACCTATGTGCATCTTCCTCCACTCTTGTAAGTAACCCTATGTTCCTCCCTCTTCTTAAAATACGTAATCACCATAGCCATGTCTATCCTTTTGGCAAAATCCACTATCCTCTGACCTTTTTCATTTCTCTTCTTGACACCATACCTACCCATCATCTCCTCATCTTCACTGTTCCCTTCACCAACATGCCCATTGAAATCCGCTCCAATCACCACTTTCTGTCCCTTGGGTACACTGTTCATCACTTCATCCACCTCACTCCAAAAATCTTCTTTCTCACCCATTGCACACCCAACTTGCGGTGCATATGCACTAGCAACATTCATCATCACACCTCCAATTTCCTGCTTCATAATCATTACTCTGCCTGACACTCTTTTCACCTCCAAAACACTCTTGACATACTGTTCCTTAAGAATAACTTCTACCCCATTTCTCCTTCCATACACACCATGATAGAACAATTTGAATCCAACTCCAATACACCTGGCCTTACTCCCCTTCCATTTAGTCTCTTGCATGCACAATATATCAACCTTCCTTCTCTCCATCATATCTACTAACTCTCTCCCCTTACCAGTCATACTGCCAAAATTCAGAATTCCTACCCTCAGTTCCACTGTCTTTACTTTCCTCCTCTCCTCCTGCCTCCAGACACGTCTCCCCCCTCTTCTTCTTCTTCTTCTTCAGCCAACAGTAGCCCAATTTCCGCCAGCACCCTGTTGGCCAACAGTACTGGTGGCGGTCATTGTTAACCCAGGGCTCGACCGATCAGTATGAAAATTTGTTTTGTTGCCCGCATATTGATTTGGCAAAATTTTACACCGGATGCCCTTCCTGACGTAACCCTCCCCATTTATCCCGGCTTGGGACTGGCACGAAGAAACACACTGGTTTGTGCATCCCCTGTGGCTGGGTTACTGTGCCACGGTGCCTCAAATAACAAAAACACACAGACAAAGGAATATCTCAAGCAAAATACAACAAACAATTACAAACTAGCAACAAGTGAATAAAATATAGACCATTTCCACTTTTGGGGCACAGATTGGCCATGCCACAAAGTAGTGGGACTGACTCATTCCATTGTTTGAGGTTGCTCAAGGCATAGCTAGATGGTCTGTTTTGTTTCTGATTTATCTGTGTGTAGATACATTCATTGAAGAAAAACAAATGCTTTGTCAATGATTTTATATCATATGTTTGTATTGTTTCACAGCATGTCCTTGTTTTCTGATGAAGGGTAGTCGTTAGGGTTAGGGTTGGGGTGGTATAGTGCTGGACTGCCAGCACACAGCGATCAATGTTACTTATCCAGTGGCAGTACTCTTATTATTCTCATTATGGTCATCTAGTGTATTACTCAAATTAAAGTACTTAAGTTTTTTGCTTATTTTTTTATATGCACCCGGGATGGAAATCGGTGTCTGTCAATCTTTGTGGCTTTGGACACATTTTTACCTTTTTAAGTTCACTGACAACCCACATACAATCAAAGAGCACTGGGAGGTTGAGTTGAAATGACTGCAAAGAGAAGAGTGGGGGTCACCTTGGTGAGATGCGAAGTACTGTCATGTGCCTTAGGGTATGTTGTCTTTTTTCCTCAGGTGCATATGATCCAGTAGCAGCCAAGAGATATGGTGGGCTACAGTTAGACTTATCTAGCCAGGTCTTACAGTAAGCATTCATGAATGTTCTGCACATGGCTACTATAGCTCTTTGATGTTTATGCTGGCCTCACAAAGCATCATGGGGCTCGTGGAGAAAAATGTTTGTATTATCTGGCGCATGGCAAGTTTTCATGAAAATATTCAACAAACAAACTCACCAGCAAACACAGTATAATTGCTGTGAAAAATAATTTGGTGAATTTCTCCATTCAGTACTAATGACATCTAAATGTATGGTTTGTCAAGTTAAGGCACATTTTAAAAACATTTTGTTTTACACTCACATTTGAAAGACCAGATTTTTAAGCACATTGACTGTATATCAAATACTATCTATTATCTAGAATACATACAATAAAGAATAAAACAAGCAGAGCACCATCAGACCCGAATATTGTCTTATTAATGTAACTGCCCTAAACAAAATGGTCAAAATTACTCCAACCAGTAGTTTCATTGACATCAAGAAGGTTTTGATTTGGGAATGCATGTTTTACATCTGCATGCTGGTTCAACTGAATTGTATCTCTTAATTCCTCATTTCTACTGTGAATTATTAATATATATATCAGTAGGGCAGCAAAATTAATTGTATATTAATCTTGTTTATGATTATAACTGCTGCAATATACCAACTGTGAAAAGTGGAGATTGCTGCATTCCATTTAGCAACGCTGCTCTTTCAGAGATCAAGCTTTCCCAGTTACAAATTGTTGTGAATGGCAATGGCAGATGCATTCACTATACAAGAGTACTCAGGGGACTCGTATCCTTGAACTACAAAGGCAACTGTGCTGAACGCATTTTTTAGAAATCCAATCCCTAACAGTATCTTTAGAAAATGTGAATTCCTTTCTCTTCTGTCTGCAGTACTCTCCTGAAAAACTGAGAAATATACATAATGTTGAACTTAAACTACCAAACATATTTTAGACTCTTTAGTATCAAGTTGAAGAGACTTGTTCGTAATTAGGAGTTATTTTGTTTCTAACAGCAATAATGTTGATCAAAAAAACACAAATTGTTGGAGCTCTGCACTCAGACATTTCTACAACCATCTACAGTTCAAGCGCATAGTTCATGAAAGCAAAGGAAGCAGAAGAAAGTGCCAGTAGCATTAGGTCCATAAAACAGATAAACATGGTGATTGTGCTCAAACAAAAATATATGTCTACTCTATATATAAAATCCTAGCCTAAAAGTACAATGTATTTGGTGAAACAATTTTATGTGACTTTTTATGTCATGTTTTTTGTCACGCTTTAAATCAGGCTTATTTTAAAACCTACATATATATGCTTGGTATCATTCTTTTCAGAATTTATTCAGAATTTTAATGTGATTTTGTTAGATTTTCAGATTCTTATTCCGTTTTTAAATTATAAACTAAAAAATATCAAGAACTCACTTCCTGCGAGATGAGACTTAGAGATTTAATCATGCCCAGGGCTGGAAATAAAAACTGTTTATAATGTTAACAGTTTTTCTAGGCTTTTTAAACTGACTGATTAGTCTTTGCCCCCACAGTCTCACATCTGCATATACACACATAAATGAACAATTTGAACTCCAACTTTCTAGACATTATCACAACACTTTGCCGTTATCTTCCGTAAAAGGCAAGTATTGTGATGAGCCTAGCTTTTTTGAGTAAAAGGAGCTTCGTTTTCAATAAGTTTGGCTCATTGTAAAATTCCAGGACCAGCTACAATGAGTAGGACTTTTAAAACAAACATATAAAGCACTTGGAGGAAGTAATACTATAAACTACATTTTCTTATAGCTACAGAATTATGAGAATGAAATGAGAATACTTTAAATTTTAATTCAGTGAAGTAGAAATAATATAATATATATGCACACATATTTTAATAAAAATAAGGACTTAGTTAAGAAAAATGCAACCAACCTGTATTTGACAGAACTTTTATCTTCTGAATTATTCTTTTCAAGTCTGTCAGCCATTTGAGCGGATATAGCTGTGCTGTATACTTCAGAATTAAGTCTTCTGGAGATCCTCCAAATGTTATTTTTTCCTGTCTGTAATGTTGTTGCTCATCCTCACTGCTCAGGTTATATAGCAGAGGGCAAAACTGCAGTGCACAAAATACAAGTAATCAGCGAAGTCCATGCCAACAGTTCTAGAGGTCGTCAACCTTTTTACCTTGAGTAAACTGTGAAACAAACAGGCATTAAATTATGATAAATCTTAATACAGGATACTGGATTAAATTTTATATTAGGGTGGGGGTTGACTTTTTTTTGTAAAATTTGACTTGCTTGTATAGAATGTTGTTTGATTTTAATAAAAAAATTGTATTAAATGACAGAATGTATTTGAGAACAATACATTCTTTGTACCAGAAATTACAGACCACTGGCATAAATACAAAAAGAAAAAAAAAACAGACAAGTTCTGATCTATTTAATTTCAGTTGTCAGACCTCTCAACACAGTACACGGTATAAATCAAACTAATTTCCCAATTACAAATTTCAAATTCTAACTTTGGTCAGAAAAACATTTATTGGCAATGGTGAGTTATATAAATTAAATTTAGTATTATGACTATAATTAATCGTGTCCAGTAACCTCTCTGCTGAACTGAATTTGTGTGTGTGTGCGTATAATTGCACCCTGTGGCAAACTGCCACCCCATCTACAGTTGGTTCCTGCTTTATTCTTGCAGGAACAGGCTCTAACTTTCATTAGCCTAAACTTAATGAAGTGCAATTGTGAATGAACTAATGAATGAATGGAATGTTACAAAAAGATAATAATAAGTAAATTCTGATTATGACCATCTTTAGTGTCACATTAATCCACATTGTGAAAAAGCTTTTTTCATTTCATAGTTGAGAATCATTGGTTTTAGCTGAATTTGGAGTAAACTTAGAAATATTGTTCAAAAAGCAGCGCAGACTTGTGTGCCTGTCTTTGTTTTTCGATGTGCTGGTGTTATGGGTATTGTGACATGGTAGTGGAGTGGTTAACTCTGCCGCCTCACAAATGTTTAGTACTGCTGCCTCATAGATCTGGCATCCTGGACCCACCACTAGACATTGTGCTAACACCGTACAGACCTTCTCCTTGTGTCTGTGTTTTGTTTCCTCTGGGTACTCCCATTTTCTTCTTACATCTTCAAAGTCATGCACATTGAGTTCACTGAAAATGTTAAACTTCCCCAGTATGATGGTGTGTACATGAGTGGGCCCTGTGTTGGTCTGTCTTCCAGTCCACTGCTGGTTCGCACCATCGACCTCATGTTGTCAGGATTGACTCTTCCTCAATTCATGACTCTCAAATGGATTAACCAAGCTTTGAAAGTGTAATGCAGTTTTTAAATCTTTGCTTTAGAAAAAAATAGTTTTAAGGTATATTATAATGTTTTCTTTCAGTTTGTGCTGAATTACATTTACCAATAAAGCACATTTGCAGAATAAAATAATTCCTGAAAAACAAAAGTGAGGTCATTAAGGTATCCTTAAAATTTTATTGCAGTATAAAACACTCTTTACCTGTTATTGCACATGGTTCTTGTCATTATTCCAATTAATTATGAGTTAATTTTATGAGTACTTTTATGAGTACTTTGATTAACAAAAAAAGAAAATTCCCATATTTACTTGAGGCTTTCTTGGAACTTTTTCTTTTTAAAATTTGAATGAATCAGGGCTAAAGGACACAATTGTGCTGTTTGTATTATCTAAACAGCAAATACCGATGAGCTCATTCATGCTGATCTTAGCAGATTTGTACTCTTATCTTATTAAAAAGTGGTCAGGATATTGACTGCAGTTGGTTTTAAAGAGTTCAAATGTGTGTGAAGCAGGTCTGTTCATTTAGTTTTTAGTACATTGCCTGTTGTATTTTACTAAAGACCGGTCTATCCATCATTTGTTCTAACTTGTTAATTCAGCTAATGGTTACTGGGCACTACAGGGTATAACCAACCAAAGATGGCGTGTCTATTTTCTCTTTATAATATAATTTTTCTTAAATTTCTTTATTTTATTTAAAGAAAATAAAGTTGCTTACAGTCAAGTCAAACTTATATAACAAATTACTTCATAGTCTCTTTATATATTTAATACTAGCTGTATCCCATGGATGTGCCCACATAGTAATGAATACAGGACAATCTTAAAAAATCAATTGATGTTGGTGCTATATCTGATCACATTCAGCTCTGACAGGAGTGCATTTCCCATGTGGAGACAAAAGCACATGGCCGTGAAATCTCTGGCAATCAGCAGCTACCCTTTAAAGCACATGATGAAGTTCTGATCTCTCTCTCTCTCAAATAGTCAAACGATACTCCATAACAATCTGTAGATGACAATGTCTGTTGATCAAACAGGTATTGCTAGCTAAGCAGAGGCAAGGTGCACTCCAGGATGTGGCAAGACGTAGACCAACTCCAACAGAGGCTTGCGAGTGAATGAGAAAGGTCCCCTGCTCTCAGCCCACAGCCACTCTCTTGGATTTTCATAAATACATCAGTACTGCAAGCAAACTATGGTACTTAGCGCGATGAGAGAAGTCGCAAAATCAACCGGAAAGTTCAAGCAAATTATAGAAAACAACCAGATCCAAATCCATTAAGTAATTTTCTCGTGAAAAGCGGACATACATACAAACAGAACGCACTTAGATCACAAAATTTTTAAAACTGTTTCTTAGCGAGCACCTATGGGCCGAGGGTAACCTACATTCCAAATTTCAAGTCCCAAGTCCTCGTGGTTCGGGAGATTTCGTGATGAGTGAGTCAGTGGTATTTGGCTTTTATTTATATACTAGTAAAATACCCGCGCTTCGCAGCGGAGAAGTAGTGTGTTAAAGAAGTAATGAAAAAGAAAAGGAAACATTTTGAAAATAACGTAACATGAATGTCAATGTAATTGTTTTGTCACTGTTGTGAGTGATGAGTGTTGCCGTCATATATATATATATATATATATATATATATATATATATATATGGAAGAGAAGGTTACAAACACACACACACAAACATATATATATATACATATCCATACATATATAAATATACACATAAATATACACACACACATATATACATACATATATATATATTTATATATATGTATATATATATATATATATATATATATATATATATATATATATATATATATGTATATTAATAAAAGGCAAAGCCCTCACTCACTCACTCACTCACTCACTCACTCACTCACTCACTGACTCATCACTAATTCTCCAACTTCCCGTAGGTAGAAGGCTGAAATTTGGCAGGCTCATTCCTTACAGCTTACTTACAAAAGTTGGGCAGGTTTCATTTCGAAATTCTACGCCTAATGGTCATAACTGGAAGGTATTTTTCTCCATTAACTGTAATGGAGTTTAGCTGGAATGACGTGTGACATCATCACGCCTCCCACGTAATCACGTGAACTGACTGTCAACGCAGTGCGTAGAAAACCAGGAAGACCTCCAAAAAGCGCTTAAGAAAACATGCATTTTATAATTGAGAAGGCAGCGAAACAATAAGAAGTGAGCGAAAGTGACATATACTACCATATTCATGAGTGTTGCCAGCTCGAAAGAAAGCAAGGTGTAAACCTAAACTTTAAATTAAGTTCATAGACAGGCTACGCTGGCGCTTTCACATACCCACAGGTAATGCGGGATACAAGTTTAATGAGAGGACGAGGATATAAACGAGAGTTTTGATCACTTTGTAACTAAGTTAAAATTGTAGGTGAAGGGGTGTGCTTATGCAAATTCCGAGAGACTGTGTTTGTGGGGGATTGACAGTTAAGGCGGGTGGGGAGTCACGCCATCATCTCCCTCCCACCTCATTTTGCTCTGAGCTGAGCTCATGTTAACGCTGTCTTCGAAGCAACTTCGCCAGACTGCCACCAAATACTCACAGAAAAATCCACAAGTTAATACACACGCTGTCTCTAGAGTTTCTACACACTGAATCCTCCAGGCACTACTTACAAAAGGTCACATTGACAATCGTGTTACGTTATTTTTAAAATCTTTCCTTTTCTTAGCACAAGCACAGCTGAGAAGCTTCATGCATGTGCTCCATAACGCTTAAAAATAATGCATTTAATCACACTTTGCATTACAAGCAAAGGGGAGCTTTTGTCAATGCATGATTTCCTGGTACACGGATTACATTGATCAGCGCATCACGATTCATTTTACCCTCGCACCACCTTAGTTTGAGAAGAAGTATGAAAAATATGAGGTTAACACAGAAAACAGATCACCAATTCAAGCTTTATGAATAATCGATTCGCCATCAATAATTGTTTTGGTAAAGCCATCCTCCTTCCATTTTATAATTTTTCCGCCACTAGCCATGATTAAATGAACGGTAAAAAGTAAGAGCAAAGCGAGGGTGACTTATTTAGGCAGGCATATATATGACAGCAACACTCATGACAATGTCAATCATGTTACGCTATTATTAAAATGTTTCCTTTTCTTTTCATTACTTTAACACACTACTTCTCCGCTGCGAGGCGCGGGTATTTTGCTATATATATATATATATGAATGACCTCCAAAGAGCGCTGAGACTTTTGATATCATGAACGTGTCTGCAAACTGGGGTCTCCTGCCCAGCAAAGTCGAGCAGCCAGCGCCGCATAGCTGTGCCGCCTTTGAGACGCTGACTGCGCTTCTGCCTTAAGTCAAAGTGAGCACTTTTAATTTTTTCATCCTCCCCTGCGCTATAGCCCAGACAAGTGCAAACACGGGACCCCTTTTCTACACCACGGCAAAATAATATTAAGGCGATTCACACTTTCTTTTGCACGTATACGATTATCAGGTCCTCACCTCAAATTATGAAGACACGCACACGAGTGCAGGACTGACAGTGCCATCACAGCCGATTAATGGCGGGACGCCTCACCAGTCTACACAAGACCCACCGCGACTGTCCCCAAAAGGCGATCATAACGCCAGCGAACACATCTCTATACTATATAAAAGAAAAGGCAACTTTCCTTTCTTTACACCTTTTTCCTTTTATCCCAAACCAAAGCCTTTCTCTTAACACTGCAGAGGACACAAAACTAATTTTCTTTAAATGCCGGTAAGGCACATTACCAGAGGCACAAATTTGAACGCTCACATAGAAAATGTAATTTCAATGTACCTGTACTTCTTAAAACGTTAATGTTTTACTGTTTAATAACTTATAGACTATAATTTATTATTTTTCCCTTGCACTCAGTGACCAAACCTATACACACACATATAGACACATACAAACATACACACAAGTATATGTATGTGTATATATACACACACACACATATACATACATACATACATACATACATACACACATATATATAATTTGTGTGTGTGTATGTATGTATGTGTGTGTATATATGATGTAGATAGGTATGTATGTATATATATATGTGTATATGTAGATATGTATATAGATATGTAGATATGAAGATATGTGTGTATATATATGTATATATATATGTATCTATGTATGTGTGTGTGTGTGTGTGTGTGTGTGTGTATATATATATGACAGCAGCAATCCAAGCTGTGAGAAAACAGTAAAAGGAGGCGGTCAGACGTCGTGGTACATTTTCTGATGCAGCTGCAAAACAACTTCGTGACGCTGCCGCCAAATACACAAAACAATTACTTTGACAATCATGTTACATTATTTTTAAAATGTTTCCTTTTCTTTTCATAACTTCTTTAATACATGACATCGCTGTGAAGCTGGTATTTTGCTATATATATATATATATCACAGCGACTCTCATAACAGTGACAAAACAATTACATTGACAATCATGTTACGCTATTTTAAAATGTTTCCTTTTCTTTCTCTTTCTTCTTTAACACACTACTTCTCCTGCCAAGCGTGGTATATATATATATATAGATAGATATATATATATATATATAGATAGATAGATATGAGAACAACATATATATATATATAGATTCATAGATATATATATATATAGATAGATATGAGAACAACACTCATATCAATGACAAAACAATTACATTAACAACCATGTTACGTTATTTTTAAAATTTTTCCTTTTCTTTTCGTACCTTCTTTAACACACTACTTCCTCTCTGCGCTGGTATTCTGCTAGTATATATATATATATATATATATATATATATATATATATATATATACATACTGTGAAATGAAGCCACTCGACACACGTATAAAGGTTTGGGGCAGCCACCCATATAATATTCCTAGCTGCAAAGGAGTCTTTTAAGTTTAAGCACTGATGTTGTCAGTACGGAGTCCAAAACAGAACTGATCAAGGGTTGAAAAGATGGCAGTTTTAAATGGTCAAACAGGAAGTGACATGTTAACAGGAAGTGATGTTGGTTGACCAGAAGTGATGTCTCTCTGACATCAGTCTGGGAGTCGGACAGGAAGTGACAATCTTCTGGGCGGGAACTGGAAGTGACATTTTCCTGGGCGCCGGAACTGGAAGTGACGCTTTCCTGGGCCGGAACTGGAAGTGACGTTTTCTGGCGCGGAACTGGAAATGATGTTCCTGATTCAGATAGGCTTTCCTGCGGCTGGTCTGCAGAGATAGCAAGAGAAGGTTTATTGCACCCGCCCTCCCTGGCCTGGCGTGGAATTACCATTACTTGGTCCACACAACGTCCTCCTATTCACACGTGTGTGACAATACATATATACACATACATCCAAATATATATATACATATATATATATACATACCTACACACACACACACATACATATATATATATATATATATATATATATATATATATATATATATATACACACTCTTTGGGGTGCGAGCAACTGTTACTGGGGGTGCCAGAATCCATCAAGGAAGAAAAATGAAAAACATCTTAATTCTTTGCAAATTGCAAAATCCTAATTTATTTATCCATTCCTAAATAATTAAATGGGCAGGCTATTTCGTATCAGTGCAATATGCTGTTTGTTAAAACGGATGACTCCCGCTCTTACGCGCAAGTCTGCGTGGATATTATGAACTATCGTATCTGTTCAAGTTCTATTTAAATTTTAAATTGAAGGAATTTTTATTTAGTCGACAGAATATTATTCCGGAATAAATCAACTCAAACCTTAAATGACTTAAATAACTTAAATAACTTATAATATTTTGCTCTCCATAAAAATATATCGTCTAAATTATACAAGTTAGAAATAAAGTAAACGTTAAAAGAACAAACATTCAAATTTCTTTACACTTATGTAATTTTATATAAAAAATAAACTTAAATTTTAAATATCCCAAAAGATTTTGCTCTCCATGAAAATAAATCCTGTCACAATTATACAAAATCAAATATGAACATGGTGCATAACAAAACCTGGAAATATAAATAAAATTTGTTCCTTTCAGCAATAACAAATCAAATCATTCAGTTGTCTTTGCTCATATGTCATTTCAGAGCTGGACGCCTGGCATCTTTTTTGGCAACAAGTTCGTTTATGTTTGGTGTGAGGTTCTGTGTTGTGGAGATTCTCAGGATGGATTGCAGGTGCTCATCAGGTGTGCTGTTTTGTTAGTCTTTATCACTGAGAAGAGCTTCTCACACAGATATGTGCTACCAAACATGCACAAGGTTCGAGCCGCATGTAGACGGACTTTTTTTGTTCTTCAAAGTCACCAAAGCACCGTGCAAACTCAGTGCGCTCAGTTTATCAGCAAAGTGCATATTTGGGAACACCGTAAAAGCAGCTTCACTTGAAATCACTTTGTGATTGTGCACGGGTAAAAACGTCCGCTGAAGTGTCAGATTCTTATTTAATTCTTCTGCTTTCTGTATCTTCTGCATTGCATTCAGGTTACCCTGATGTTTTGTCTCATAGTGCCGTCTTAGATTAAATTCTGTAATTACAGCCACATTAGCTCCACAAATGAGACACGGGTTCAGTAAACATATACTCAGCTTCCCATCGGTTTTTAAAGGCTCTATTTTCAGAATCAACTTTTCTCTTCAGCATCGTGTGAGCTAGCTTCGCAATAACTTGCAGCATCATAAGCTAGACTTGATTAACGCGGTAAGTGTTCGGCAAGGCAGCTGAAGCGCTGCATTATGGGATCTGTAGTATATTGTGTTACCAGCGCTTCATATACCCGGGCCATTAATAACAATAATACAGTATATAAAATGATCTTGCGGGCCGGATATAATTACACGCCGGGCCGGATGTGGCCCGCGTCCCTTGAGTTTGACACATATGGACTAAATAGAACTTGAAAAGATATATTTTTTCAAATGTGATCGCGCAATTCAGATCGAGTTGACGCGCACTACAGCCTGCATGCCTCAATAAGTCATCCTCCACTCACTTACTTTTTTACCGTTCATCTAATGAATACACTGAGTATGGCTTTACCAAAACAATCATTGATGGCGAATAAAGTATCCATTATTCGAGTATGTAGATCGGGATATATATATACATATATATATACCCGCGTATCGCAGCGAGAAGTAGTGTGTTAAAAAGCTAGAAAAGAAAAGGGAACATTTTAAAAATAACGTAACATGACTGTCAATATACAGTATTTGTTTTGTGAGTGTTACTGAGTGTTGCTGTCATCAAGGATTTGATTATCATTATTTCTTTCAATCAGGTTCATATTTGTAGGATGTGTTGTGTTCAAGTTACATTCCGTGTTTGTCAATCGTTGTAAAGATCATCGATTCGTTTCTTACTGCATCAATAAACAGCTCGTCTTCTTCTTTATCTGAGACCTGACACACTGCATGCACGCTGCGTTTTTTACACTGTCTTCCTTTAGCGGACATTGATTTTTCCACCGTGTGCTTTGTTTCCGCAGTAGCTGGATTTAGGAATATGCTTGCATGTATCAGACGCTTCATATTTATTGCTGCCTTTTCAATTGTTTAATTCGGTTTTGTTCAGCCTTTTGGAACTGTTGCTTTTTATCTGTGCACTGCGTCAGTTCACGTGAGCCGCTCGGTGTACATGCATCGAAGGTTCCCAGCTGTGCTGGTGCCATCTCGTGCTATGTCCATGGCTGTATTTAATGTTACCTTAGTCCTGGCACTTAAAACTTTCTCTCGCAGTTTCGTTGAGTTTGTGTCAAACACCACCCTGACCATCTCATCTTCCTCTGCATAAGCACAGTTCTTCACCCGTGAATATTTAGTGGGAGTTTGCTATTGGATTGCCGCTGACGGACGGCCTTATATGGGCAGGCACTAAATTACAAATGCCAGCGCAGCCTGTCTATGAACTTAATTTAAAGTGTAGGTTTACATCGTGCTTTGTTTCCGAAGTAGCAGAACTCATGAATATGGTTGTATATGTCACTCACTCGCTTCTTATTGTTTCGCTGCCTTCTCAATTATATAATGCATGTTTTCTTCAGCTTTTTGGAGGTCTTCCTGGTTTTCTATGTACTGTGTGATTACGTGGGAGGCGTGATGATGTCACACGAAACTCCTCCCCCACGGCGTTCAAGCTCATCTCCATTACAGTAAATGGAGAAAAACAGCTTCCAGTGAGTGAGTGAGTGAGGGCTTTGCCTTTTATTAGTATATATATATATATATATATATATATATTAGAGAGAGAGAGAGAGAGATATATAGTGTGAACGATAGGGGGCGTTCTCGCTCCGTTGAACCCCTGTCCACGACTCCAGACACCAGGTAAAAGTCCAGATGTTGACTTTATTTCCTCAGTGCACAAAGCATACTCTCTACCACAATACTCATATAAATCAACAACTCTCAAATAAACCAATCCTCCAGCTCCCAGACGCGTTGCCACCCTTCCACCCAGCTCAGCTCGCCGTCTGCCCAATAGTCCACAAGTCCTTATTCCTTCCGGGTCAGGGTAAATAGTCCTTTTCTTCAACCCGGAAGTCTGTCGCTCTTCCTGTGACGAACCTCCTGGTCACAGGGCACGAAGAAGCCCTCGGTCCTCCCTGCAGCTTCCTCCTGTGTCCCCCACGGCATCCAGCAGGGCTTTGCATAAAAACTCCAATGTCCATGATGCCCTGTTGGTCTTCTGGGGACCTCCACGCTGCAAGGAGGGCTCCACCTGGCGGCTTGGGGATATTGGCCGGGATAAATGGCCGGCCATCCTTCACAATAGATATATTGTGCTCTATGGCTGACTTGTCATCACGGCCAATACCCCCAGGCTGCCAGATGGAGCTCTCCCTACAGCATGGAGGTACCCCGGATGCCAGCAGGGAATCATGGATTATGGAGTTTTCCCTTACAAACCTGCTGGATACCCCAGGGACCAACAGAGGATACTGCAGGGAGGCATACAGAATCATTTGTGCCCTATAACCCAGAAGTGCATTAGAACGTTAGAACACTCTAGACGAGAACAGGCCATTCAGCCCAACAAAGCTCGCCTGTCCTTTCCACTTGTTTCCTCCAAGAAAACATCAAGTCGAGTTTTGAAAGTCCCTAATGTCTTACTGTCTACCACACTACTTGGTAGCTTATTCCAAGTGTCTATCTTTCTTTGTGTAAAGAAAAACTTCCTAATGTTTGTGCAAAATTTACCCTTAACAAGTTTCCAACTGTGTCCCTGTGTTCTTGATGAACTCATTTTAAAATACAAGTCTCGATCCACTGTACTAAAACAAATGGGGACGACACAGTGGCGCAGTGGGTAGCGCTGCTGCCTTGCAGTAAGGAGACCTGGGTTCCCTTCCTGGGTCCTCCCTGCATGGAGTTTGCATGTTCTCCCCGTGTCTGCGTGGGTTTCCTCCCACAGTTTAAAGACATGCAGGTTAAGTGCATTGGCGATTCTAAATTGTCCCTAGTGTGTGTGTGCCCTGCGGTGGGCTGGTGCCCTGCCCAAGATTTGTTCCTGCCTTGCGCTCTGTGCTGGCTGGGATTGGCTCCAGCAGACCCCCGTGACCCTGTGTTAGGATATAACGAGTTGGATACTAACTAACAATAAAAATAAAAAAAGCAAAAATTAAATCTACCATATTTTAAATGAAGCATGCAACACACATTTGGCTGTTTCTAGATGGGTCAGGCAAATGTTTATTTAGCTACTCAGACTGCTGGACATTCTTCCTTACTGGCAGATGTTCAGTTTCCCTTCATTATTTTAAACACTTCAATCATGTCACTTCTTAATCTTCTTTTGCTTAAACTGTAAAGGCTCAGCTCTTTTAATCTTTCCTCATAATTCAACCCGTCATAGCAGAGCGCCATAGGCAGAGCGACAGATAAAGAATCACGTGGACTGGGAATTGGGAGCACTTCCAGATCAGGGAATATAAAAGGACTGTGGCAGCTCCCAGATGGTGAGATGAGCTGGGTGGAAGGGTGGCAACGCGTCTGGGAGTGGAGGATTGTATTTGTATTGGAGAATTATGTTTGTTAATGAGTGGAGGAGAGGGTGCTTTGTGCACTGTGGCATATAAATAAAGTCAACCTTTGGACTTTTTCCTGGTGTCTGGAGTCGTGGACAGGGGTTCAAGGGAGCGATAGGGCCCCCTATCTGTCACAATATATATAGAGAGATATATATATCTAGAGTTATATAGATAGATAGAATTCTCAGTTAACATAGCAATGTCTTACTAACTCTTTATTGTGGTATATGATATCCTGGATTTGAAAGTCTTCTTGGTTTCAACGTGCCTGCCATAAACTTTTTCATCATGTTCTATTCACTGTCTTAAATGAAATGAAAAAGACTTATGCCAAAACATGCAATACAAACATCTAAAATATCTAATGTTTGTGCATTTTAAGCCATTGTTTGGCAGTGCATTTGGCTGTCACTTGACTAGATGAGAGAACCTTAAACTAAAACTCAAAAACTATGAATCCTTTATTGTTGGATTAAGAACACATCTACTGCACATGCCAGGCAGGGGCCTGAATGTATGGAGGTGAATTCTCTCAGAGCAACATGATAAGAGGGCAGTTATTCTCGACGAGGAGGAAACAAGCAAAATTCTCAAATCTAGGAAATCTTACAATGCTCAAGGCAGAGCTTGCACGTTGTAAAATACAAAGATGATCAAGCACTTAAAGAGCAGAACTTACAAGACACGCTCCATTGCTTAAGTCCATTTGCCTGGGTATGTGTCCACCTACAATTCTAAAAGGGTCCTAGCTTCAGCATTTACAGAGTTTAGGGAAAGTAAGCACAGATGGTGTTTCCCCTGACCTCAAGTGATTAGTGAAAGGCAAAACAGAATGTGCAGGCAGGGGATGTGGCGCTATGTGACTGAAACCAGAAACATTAATCAAAAAATACTGTCAGAAATTTAAAAGAAGAGTTCAACACAACACTAGAAAAAACAGAGTCTGTAACAAAGAAATCACTGTAAAGATTAACAAAGCTTTGTTCTCTATCCAAAAGTTGCCACCCTCTCTAGGAAAACTGCCCATGATGTCCCAAAGCAACAACTTCTGGTCACTTGGTAGCAATGGCTAGTGCTACCATAAACAGAAACAAAATGGTGGGGTACATGGTAAACAAAATGCCTCTAAAATGACATCAGAACATTGTAAGAATAAACAATAAAAATGGGGACGGCACAGTGGCGCAGTGGGTAGCGCTGCTGCCTTGCAGTAAGGAGACCTGGGTTCCCTTCCTGGGTCCTCCCTGCATGGAGTTTGCATGTTCTCCCTGTGTCTGCGTGGGTTTCCTCCCACAGTTCAAAGACATGCAGGTTAAGTGCATTGGTGATTCTAAATTGTCCCTAGTGTGTGTGTGCCCTGCAGTGGGCTGGTGCCCTGCCCAAGATTTGTTCCTGCCTTGCGCTCTGTGCTGGCTGGGATTGGCTCCAGCAGACCCCGTGACCCTGTGATAGGATATAACGAGTTGGATACTAACTAACAATAAAAATAAAAAAAGCAAAAATTAAATCTACCATATTTTAAATGAAGCATGCAACACACATTTGGCTGTTTCTAGATGGGTCAGGCAAATGTTTATTTAGCTACTCAGACTGCTGGACATTCTTCCTTACTGGCAGATGTTCAGTTTGCCGTTCAGTATTATATATATAATGATATATTTTTTCTGGGAACATGTGAAAGTGGGTAGACTTCACTTTACCTGATTAGAACATGACCAATGCCACACTATAGATACATTTTATCTTCTCTGAAACCTTACTGATATAAACATGACATTCTGTTCAGCATTGTTTACCAATTTCCATTTACCTAATTCAATTACCTAGAATGATACCTTGCTCCACATGTAAACGTTTTTTCTAAAATTTAGCTGAATTATACTCAAACTTCCGTTTTTTGAAGAATGTATCTTAAAGAAGAAGCCTTTAATTCAATATCATTAAATTCTTTTCAGAATTTAAATATTTCTGTTATGGGCACTCTTGTCTCAAAAAGGTCAACGTATTTCTTCATACTGTGTCACATAATCTTCAGTCCTGTTCTTGAAAGAAGGGAATCAAAACCATTATGTGACTTCTAGTTGTGAAGTCTGTCAGATTTGCCAACCACAGTTGCTGATCCTTCTGCTGGACCATGTCAATTTAAACAAGTGAAAATTTCTGACCCATGTCACATTTACTGATTTTATGCTGACCTTCTAGCACAGTTGTATTTGCCCCTTTTTCAGACAACGAAAAACATGGTGCCTGACAGACCTGACATTGTATGAAGTATTAATATGCATACTGAGTTTAGCCACAGTCTTTACCTTTTTTATTCTTTTTCTCCATTCAGTTATGGCATTTAAAACACAAGGCATCAGACAGAGAAGCTTCTCTTCTGTTTGTGAGGTCCAAAACATCTCATTTCTTGACACTACATTAAAGGCGTTGAACTTCTGGTTGAGTTATTAACCGTTTCTCAGCTCTCATGCACAGAGCACACCCCTTTGACTAAAGACTGTGGAAGAATATATTCTCAACTTTTATTTATGTGGATATATGTCTCTATTCAGGGTTTGCAGTCTGCTCTATTAATTTTAAATCCTATTTCTAGTAAAATATATTTTGTTGTTTAACAATAAGTAACGAACTGGGTTTCACATATGTTACATCACTTCATACTAGTTATTGTTTTTAGGTTTTACCACATTTTTATCTTTATATGTCTTAATTAAGCATATCATACTCCTAAAATATTTCTATAGGTGGTCAATAGTGTTTTATGAAGGTAATTTAATGTCCTGTTATTGTTAAAGAAGTATCTTGTAGTTTAAAGATATGCTGTTATTGATAAGACAATCAAGGTTCTCTGTAAGCAGTAAAGTCCATAATATGTTTGCTAACTACGAGTCACCAAAAAGTCACCAGATATAAATTCATTCTTGTTTGGTATGAACTAAGTAGTTTCAGATTGATTTATGATGTGGCTATGAGAAGGGGGCACGATTTTAAAGCTACAGGTGGAATCTCGTTGTAACAAAATTCATGGAAATATAAAATTTGGTTATAGCAGAAATTTTGTTATAATAAATATGTAAAAGTAATGCGATCATTAACAGGGCACCAGTGGTGTACATGTGATATTACAGGGATGATGTGATGTTGCAATAATGTATGAGTAAGAATCCAAGCAGCACAGTTTTTACAAATACTGGAGCTTCTAAAGAGAATTTACTGGTAGACTAAAGACAAGTAAGCTACAATAATTTAAAAGAGAAGTGATAAGGCATAAATAAGCCTTTCAGTGGCAGTCTGTGATGGAAATGGTAGAGCATTGTAATATTATGAAGATGAAATAAAGTAAATTTTGATAATGTTTTTAATGTGTGTTTAGACACAGATGACTGTCAAAAATATCTCCCAAGTCTAGACATTAGTGGATGGTAATCTATACTAATAAAAGGCAAAGCCCTCACTGACTGACTGACTGACTGACTGACTCACTGACTCATCACTAATTCTCCAACTTCCCGTGTAGGTGGAAGGCTGAAATTTGGCAGGCTCATTCCTTACAGCTTCCTTACACAAGTTTGGCAGGTTTCATTTCGAAATTCTACGCATAATGGTCATAACTAGAAGCTATTTTTCTCCATTAACTGTAATGGAGTTGAGCTCGAAAGCCGTGGGGGCGGAGTTTCGTGTGACATCATCACGCCTCTCACGTAATCATGCATTACGTAGAAAACCAGGAAGAGCTCCAAAAACCGCTGAAGAAAACATGCATTATATAATTAAGAAGGCAGCGAAACAATTAGAAGCGAGCGAGTGACAAATAAAACCATATTCAGCGGCTCACGTGAACTGACGCAGTGCGCAGACAAAAAGCAACAGTTCCAAAGAGTGCTGAACAAAAACCGAATTACACTGCTACGCTCAAATAGACAAACCACACGCCGTGGCGCAATAGTAGAGCCTTTGCCTGTAGCGCCGACGTCCGAGGTTCGATTCCCGAGAGGGGATGCACTAAGTATGTATGCGCGGTTCTCGGTTCATTTTAGCCTCACATCCCCTTGGTTTGAGACTTATGAAAACATATGTGGTTAACGCAGAAAGACAGATCACCAATTGAAGCTTCATGAATAATGGATACTTTATTCGCGATCAATGATTGTTTTGGTAAAGCCATACTCAGTGTATTCATTAGATGAACGGTAAAAAAGTAAGAGCGAGGGGAGGGTAACTTACTGAGGCACACAGGCAAAACCACAATAGCACGCGGGCTCGATGTACTGTAGTGTGCGTCAACTCGATCTGAATTGCGATCACATTCGAAAAATATTTCTTTTCAAGTTCTATTTAGTCCATATGTGTCAAACTCAAGGCCCACGGGCCACATCCGCCCGCGTGTAATTAAATCCGCCGCGAGATCATTTTATATACTGTATTATTGTTATTAATGGCCCGGGGATATGAAGTGCTGGTAACACAATAAACTACAGATCCCATAATGCATCGCTTCAGCAGCCTTGCCGAACACTTACCGCGTTAATCAAGTCTAGCTTATGATGCTGCAAGTTATTGCAAAGCTAGCCCACACGATGCCAAAGAGAAAAGGTGATTCTCAACATAGAGCCTTTAAAAACCGATGCGATGGGAGGCTGAGTATATGTTTACTGACATTGCCGGTAAACCCGTGTGTCTCATTTGTGGAGCTAATGTGGCTGTAATTACAGAATTTTATCTAAGACGGCACTATGAGACAAAACATCAAGATAACCTGAAAGACCTGAATGCAATGCACAAGATACAGAAAGCAGAAGAGTTAAAGAAGAATCTGAGACTTCAGCAGACATTTTTACCCATGCAAAATCACAAAGTGATTTCAAGTGAAGCTACTTTTATGGGAGACACAAATGCACCAGTGCAACTTGCCCCACTTTCCCTGTTGCCAAGTAATGTTGAACTAAGTCGGCACAACGGTGTTCCCAAATATGCACTTTGCTGATAAACTGAGCGCACTGAGTTCGCACGGCGCTTTGGTGGCTTTGAAGAACAAAAAAAGAATTTTGAGTTGTTTCAACCCATTTGCCGTCGATGTGGAAACTGCACCTGTGCAGATTCAGATGGAGGTGATTGAGCTGCAGTGTAATGGCACACTGAAGGCAAAGTACGATACTGCACGGTCCGCACAGTTTATTCACTCCATTCCCGCACAAATGCTCCCGCTCCGTCTACATGCGGCTCGAACCTTGTGCATGTTTGGTAGCACATATCTGTGTGAGAAGCTCTTCTCAGTGATGAAGACTAACAAAACAGCACACAGGAGTCACCTCACTGATGAGCACCTGCAGTCCATCCTGAGAATCTCCACAACACAGAACCTCACACCAAACATAAACCAACTTGTTGCCAAAAAAAGATGCCAGGCATCCAGCTCTGATAAAATGACATATGAGCAAAGACAACTGAATGATTTGATTTGTTATTGCTGAAAAGAACAAATTTTATTTATATTTCCAGGTTTTGTTATGCACCATGTTCATATTTGAATTTGTATAATTTTGACGGGATATATTTTTATGGAGAGCAAAATCTTTTGGGATATTTAAAATGTAAGTTTTTTTTATATATAAAATTACATAAGAGTAAAGAAATTTGAATGTTTGTTCTTTTAACGTTTACTTTATTTCTAACTTGTATAATTTAGACAGGTTGTATTTTTATGGAGAAACATTTTGTGTGACAAACATGCAAAAGAATAAGAAATGAGGAAGGGGGCAAATAGTTTTTCACACCACTGTATGTAGATATGTATGTATATATATGTTTATATATATATGTGTGTATGTATGTATATATATATATATATATATGTATTTGTGTGTATATGTATGTGTGTATATGTAGATATGAATATATATATGTGGATATATATATATATATATATATATATATATATATATATATATATATATATATATATAAAACAACAACAACAACATTTATTTATATAGCACATTTTCATACAAACAGTAGCTGAAAGTGCTTTACATATTAAAGAATAGAAAATGAAAGACACAATTATAAAACAAAATAAATCAACATTAACATCGAATAAGAGTAAGGTTCAATGGCCAGGGGACAGAAAAACAAAAACTCCAGACGGCTGGAGAAAAATAAAATCTGTAGGGATTCCAGACCATGAGACCGCCCAGTCCCCTCTGGGTATATATATATATATATATATATATATATATATATATATATATATATATATATATATATATATATATATATATATATGTCAGGGATGCCAGGGGCCATGACCCGCCGGGACGCCAGGAGGGACCGGAAAAGGGTCAGAGCCCTGCCTGGATCACGGGGGTTCGCCTTCCGGTTGCTTTGGGGCCACGGGTCAAGGGCATGGAAGCCCTTCCCTGTAGGGGCCCGTGGTCACCGCCAGGAGGCCCCAATGCCTTGGGACTTGTTTCCCCAGCACTCCTGCCACCCCAGGAAGTGCTGGGGAAGATTTATGACGGCGCCCGGAGAGCAGCCGGGAGGACAGCCGGCACTTCCGCCACACTTGGGTGTGGCCAGAAGAGGATTGCCGGGAACACCTGGGGCTCATCCGGGTCCTCTATAAAAGGGGCCGTCTCCCTTCATTCGAGGCTGGAGTCGGGTGGAAGCAGGACGAAGCTCAGGAGGAGAGTGGAGGCGGCCCGAAGACAAGGCATTGTGGCCAGGACTGTTTGGGGTTTGTTTTGTGCACGTGACTGAGGTCTGAGTGACTATAATTGAAGTCTGTGTGACCAATGAACTGGAGTCTTTGTGACATTGAACTGTAAATATTGTAAATAAACGTGTGGTGGTTTGTGCAAAACAAGATGTCCGCCTGTCTGTGCCCGGGTGCCGTTCACAATATATATATATATATATATGACAGAAACACTCATAACAGTGACAAAACAATTCCATTGACAATCATGTTACGTTATTTTCAAAATGTTTCCTTTTCTTTTTCATTACTTCTTTAACACACTACTTCTCCGCTGCGAAGCACGGGTATTTTGCTATCCATGAATATAATCAACAAATAGACTCAAATGACTACATATTAAAATAACCTGTCTTTGAATAGTTTAGTGGAAGAAAATTGTGTTGCATCCATGGCTTTATTTCTTGAAGAGAACTGGTAATGAAAAAGAGGTAGAAAACATGTAGGTTTTACACCAGCATAGATTTGAGTATCATCTGCATAACAACAATAACCCAAACCATATTTTCTTATGATTTGCCCTAAAGGTAGCTTATAGATGCTGAAAAGCATTGACCTCAGAACTGAACCCTGGGAGGACACCATGCCGTACTGGGACAGAGTGACATTTACTATTATCCATGAGGATAAACTGCGAACAGTCTGATAAATAGGATTTAAAACTAGGCAAGTATTGTACCATATTGCCAGTTTTACAGTAGAGTAAAAAGGCATGACAGACTGTGTCAAAGGCAATACTAAGCTCAAGCAATAATAAGATGCTCAACGCTCCTAAATCAGCTGGAAATAAGGAAGTCATTCATAAGCCTGACTAGAGCTGTTTCAGTGCTGTGTTGTGTTCTGAAGCCAGATTGAAATAAGTAAATTATGAAGAGATAGATAATTGTGTAATTGAACAGAGACTGCACATTCAAATAGTTTAACAAGAAATGGAATGTCAGAGATTGATCTATAGTTGGGCAGATCATGCCCTGGCTCCTTCAGTACTGGTGTGATTGTAGCAATTTTTAATTCATAGGGAACAAATCCAGTGGTAAGAGGTATTGACAACCATAGCGAAAATGGGGCAAATGGAAGATAAACAATTTGTAAGGATGGAAATGGGAAGTGGGTCAAGAATGTAGGTTTTCGCTCTCATTTTTGACATGAAATTAAAATCATATTCTGCCTTAACAATACTAAAACATTAGAAAGCAGTAGGATAGAATAAACTTCCTCTGGGTCAGAAGAAGAGGCACTGGATACAGAAGCATTAATGTGTCTGTTTTATTTCAGAAATTTGTTACAAATTTCAATAGAAGTAACAATCAGTTTTAGCAATTTATGAATTGTATTAAATAAATTTTACCAGAACTATTATAGTGAGAAGTCAAGAAGCCACTGTACGAGGGACTTTAAAGTCACAGTGCTTATGGGCAACTTCAGAACACAGCAAGAGAGAAAAGAATGGGAAGTTAAACTCATGCACTTAACACATTACAACATGATTTAAATAGAGACAAGAGTTTTATGGACAGATATGAGGATTGTTTGCATCTCTCGGACTGACACAGACAACCTGACTACAGACCCACAATGTATTGAAAAACTCATCAGAAACATCAAAAGACTTTGTTGGACAGTTATCTTGTCCAAAGATCTTGACTATACCTTGATCTCCTCTCTTGCTAAATGAATCTTAGCCTGGACAGGTCTATTAATTTTTCACATTTAAGATGTCTCGTTTAAAGGTTTTCCAATGTTGTATCATTTGAAACAACTGCTGAACCCTGGATACATTCCAGTGTCACGGCTACTTATCAGCTCAAACCCTAAGACTTACAAATTTTGACCCACCATAACCATCCACACTCTAAAATTCTGCACACTCCAACAGCATATGGAGAAGTCAACAGTGCGTGAGAGCACTGAGAGCACTTCAGCTATGTGCTGCAAACACCTCTGTTGACTTATATTGTGGGATTCTTCGCAGAGTTGTAGATTGTGTTGAATGAATCTTTAATACAAGCTAAGTGTTAGTTTTTTTTGCTTTTTTTTTTTTAGTTTTGATGTTGATGTTATTTTGTCCTTGTGGTGAGTCTGAGACTGAGCTGTAAGCAGAAGAACCTTTCCACAATGCCTTTCCAAGCTTTGAACCTGGTTCATCAGTGAAATCAATGCTCCCTGCTGAACAAACTAACACATTGAGAGTAAAACCAGTGCATCCTCAGATACAAGTAGGACCTACAATATCCACACAATTCAGCATTCAAACCCAAAATCTGGGAGGCAGCAGTGCTAATAAATGCAACATGGTTCCTGCCTCCATCTAAATATTCTACATAGATTATAAAGGGCTGAGGTCTATGCAGAGACAATTAGTTCAAAAGAAGTTAATTAGCAGCAAAAACAGGTCACTCATTAAGAAAAGGGTTATAATGAAAACCTGCAGCCATGGTGGTCCTCCAGGACCGGACTTGGTGACCCCTGCTCTAGAATAATGTTCTAAGACATGTAGTTGAAGTGGAAACCTTAATCTTTAGAAATTGTGAATGAAAACTTATCTAATTAAATTAGCTTGATGCATGGAACATGAAATTCCTTCCTGTTGGAAGTTCTACATAGAGATGCATTATCCTGTGAACAAGTGACCATGTAGATGAAGAAGCTAAATGGAATCAATTAATTAATTATTGACTTTGCCTTCTCAAGCCAATAAAGAATTGCAGTCTTCTATAAGACTTACATGTTACTATCCCTTACGTTTATCTGTGGATCAGGATTTCTGGCCACCAGTTTTATGTCAAAGTAATTGACCCTAGTACAGAGCAATAAAGGTTAACTTACAGCATTGTGAGCAAGCCCAAGTTTCTTCTATATTAGAAGCTGACAAAGAGGAGAAACTGTTATCTCTTGAATTTACCATACATACTCATGTATACGTTTGGTCTTGAAACCCGAAAAATTGATCATTAAATCAGACCCCAACTTATACGCCTGTTCAAAAAATGCGACACTTACATTTTTTTTACATCTTCTTGCCTCCTCCAATCTCACATCAGTTTCTCAGACGCATCAAATTTTGTTGCAGCAGTGCAGTTACCAATTTCTTTCGCTATTTCAACAACGTTTAATTTAAAACCATCTTCATATTTTCTTCCGATCAAACATAGTTAAGGGATGCTCTTGCTATAAAGGTGTGATACAAAAAACACAAATCAGTGCAAACGACGCTTTGGAATAGTTTGGGTATTACCATGTGGTCACGTAGGCGCAGTACATAGAAAAAAAAAGGCAGTGTGCTCCGTGGTTACTCTCTCAGGTGGGCATTAGCATATCATCTCATGTGAGTTTTCCACATTCGACTTAAGCGACCGACATTATAAAATACCAGAAATTATACAGTAAAGTCAAGTCCCGACTTATCCATGGGAGAAATTATCCACGAGTATATACGGTAGGTGAACTGTAAAGCAGTGGTTGGTTCAGGAAAATGACGAGTGGCCTCCCCATTTCACAGAAGGGACATGGGCCCTCAAACAGACAAATTAAATTCAACAATGCATTTAATGTGAGACTGTGTGAACTGAGAGCTACAACTGTTGCGTGAAGTGTTTGCTGTGAAAAGAAGTGTTTGGATCATAGGCTACATCTTAGCCCAAGTAAAGAAACCACAATCTTCAGGACTTCAGCAAAGATGGTGCTCATTGGGATGTTAGAATTAAGTCACAGATGTGTTCACATTTGGTTGACACACGCCATCATCTCTGATGACAGTGTGCACAGGGATGTAGCAAGTGCAATACTGATAAAGTTCTAATTTTCTTAGATTAGTTGCCGAACAAGATGACGTAACTGAAGATAGTTAAGATGTTCAGATGTTGAGGTAATCTTTGTGCTGTATATAACAGGGCTATATTCATGACTGATAATATTTATTTTTGCTTTTCTATACCAGAGTTAAAGATGCTAAGATTTGCACTGGGTATGACGAGGATTAGAAATGAGTATATCTCAAAAAGGTAGAATCTCCTCCCTCTGTCTTATCCCTATATGTCTTCACTCTTTTAGCTTGGGACCATATGTGCCCTCTGCCTAGAGGTCTTCTGTCTTTATTCCAGTCATCCATAGCTTTCCTCTTTATATGTAAGGTTGGTCAAAATTCTCTCGCAGTTGGTCACCTGAACACTTGGGTTGTGCAGAAATATTACAGTATGTACTTTCTCCAAGGCTTTATTTCTCTCTTTGTTATTCACAGGTTTCCTAAATTGTAGTCACTCAGAGGCAAGAGAAAGGTTTACTAATCCAATAGGAGGACTTGTGTTTGTAATATATGAAGACATGAGCCATTATCACTAGCATATGTTTCTCTTTTTTTCTTCAAGGGCTATTTTGTCCCACACATATATTTATTTATGGTCAAATAATTATATTCACAACAAAAGCAACATGTTGGCACAAAATAAGCACTCATCTGTCTACTTCACAGACGTTGACTCCACATTTAAATGCTGCAGGCAGGATAGAAAACTGCAGTCTCTGATCAATAGTTTTGATCAAACTTTTGCAGTAATTTAGCAATGTCTGTGCATCACATGTGAGTTTTAAATGCATTACTGGCAACTTTATTTTCATTTTGAGTCATGTTTGTCTGTTGTAGATGTATTACACTTTGTAATTTCAGTAGCTGTGGATAGGGTTTTCCACTTATAGCACATATATCTTGCATAAATATGTTGTCCTAAATCTGTTAAGTTAGTGTGTAATGAAGAAAGTCAAAGATACAGGCTGTGGACCACCAGGGGGCATACAGCTCCCCAAACTCCAGACACAACAAACACAGAGCCCAGTCTTTTCACCCAGCACATCTTTATTTTAAGTGGGGAAGAGCTTTTTTTTTGCTCCACACAGTAGCAAAGTACAAAGCACCAAAATTAAAGAAGCACAGTCCTTCCTTCTTCCATGTCTCTTCCTCTCTGTTTCCCTATCTGATTCTGGCTCCTTGACTGGGTGAGGTGGCTCTTTTTATGGTGCACTCGGAAGTGCTCCAGGTATTCCTTGACCGTCTGGTGCCACAAAGGGCTCAGCTGTGCCTGCAGCACCCTCTTGCGGTGCCCACAGAACCCAACAGGGCTGCTTCAAACTACAACTCCCGGTGTTCCCTGTGGGGATCTGTGGTACTGTATCAACCCAGGGGGGCTACACCCTAGTGCCGGGGTGTCGAACTCCAGTCCTGGAGGGCCGCAGTTGCTGCAGGTTTTCATTCTAACCATCTTCTTAATTAGTGACCAGTGTTGCTGCTAATTACTTCTTTTTATTAACTTGACTCAGGCCCCTTAGTTGTCTCTTTTTCCTTAATTAGCAGCCAAATAATAATGAGACACAAAACAATCCGCCACGTGACCAGCTTACCTGTGCCCATCACACAATATCTGAAAATAAAGAAAGGTGAAGGTCTCAGTAAGGCTGATCTGTCAACTCACCAAAACACTTTGACAAGTTTTTATGAAAAACAGAAAATCAATAGTTTTGGAAATGTCTGCTGTGGCAGAACGAGAACAGCAACAAGCCATGGAATTGACTAAAAGTTTTAATTAACAGCAAGAATAATCAGCTTCTCATTAACAGATTGGTTGGAGTTTGAAATCCCAGTTTAGCTGGACATCTGTTGGCTCGTTTCATGCCTTATTTCTGTTTGGCTACCATTTAATGAGGAAATGAATCAATTCAGAGACTGAACTCTTCTAACAGGGCTACCAAAATGAAGGGAAAAAAAGTGAATTAGCAGTGAAAACTGGTCACTGATTAGGAAAAGGGTTAGAATTAAAACCTGCAGCTAGTGTGGCCCTCCAGGCCTGGAGTTTGACACCTGTGCCCTAGTGTCTCGGGGGAGATAATGCCCTAACAACGCTCTATCCCTTGGTTCTTCCACCCAGCATGCATCCCATCCGGGTAATGATCCTGGCCATCTGTCACTAGGCATATCACTTTTTTGCAGTTAGACTTAATAGTATTCATTTTACTTTCCTATCTATTGCAACTTAATAAAGTGAGTTTATATTCAATTTAATAAAGTTGAATTTGAGTATTGGCGACAGCTCCATTTGCACCAAAATATAACCTTCAACTTTAGATGCCCTCTACAGATTTTTCACTCATGCCAGCCCTGTAAATATATTTATATTTTCATCAACATAAGGTAAAATTTCAGCATTGGCATGTAGACTTAAGATATCTGTGAGTGCTGAAGTCGGAAAACAACGGAAGAACTTAAACCCAATTAAAAAAAATAATTTCTTTATTCTAAATTCTTGGTGAGTAGAGAGAATGTGAGACTGTCTCTTTCCAACTCAGTCAACTGATTTGGATTTTGGCAGAATCTCTAAAGTAAAAACGTTCTCTCTATTATATCCTAGAAAAGGAAAAAAAAAAACCCTAGCAGTTCATTCTGAGGTTATACATAGCTTAAGGTTAAATCTTAATTTATGACATACTGGAATGTCCTAAAACATGAAACAAACAGCCATTTTCTCTATTATATCCTAGAAAAGGAAAAAAAACCCTAGCAGTTCATTCTGAGGTTATACATAGCTTAAGGTTAAATCTTAATTTATGACATACTGGAATGTCCTAAAACATGAAACAAACAGCCATTTGCATTCCTAAGGAATACACCTTTCTAATTATACACACTTAGAATCAATTTAAACATTCTTATAGTCCATAACGATCTTACATTCTTCACAGGGTCTTCTGATAGTATCAGAGGTCAGCATTTCTTATCTATACTAATAAAAGGCAAAGCCCTCACTGACTGACTGACTGACTCACTGACTCATCACTAATTCTCCAAGTTCCCGTGTGGGTAGAAGGCTGAAATTTGGCAGGTTCATTCCTTACAGCTTACTTACAAAAGTTGGGCAGGTTTCATTTCGAAATTCTATGCGTAATGGTCATAACTGGAAGGTATTTTTCTCCATTTACTGTAATAGAATTGAGCTCGAAAGCCGTGGGGGGCGGAGTTTCGTGTGACATCATCATGCCTCCCATATAATCACGTGAACTGACTGTCAACGCAGTGCGTAGAAAACCAAGCAGACCTCCAAAAAGCGCTGAAGAAAACATGCATTATATAATTGAGAAGGCAGCGAAACAATAAGAAGCGACGGTGACATATACTACCATATTCATGAGTGCTGCTACTTCGGAAAGAAAGCAAGGTGTAAACCTAAACTTTAAATTAAGTTCATAGACAGGCTGACGCTGGCGTTTCTCATGCCTACGGGTAATGCGGGATACAAGTTTAATGAGAGGACGCAGGATATAAACGAAAGTTTTGATCACTTTGTAAGTAAGTTAAAATTGCAGGTGAAGGGGTGTGCTTATGCAAATTCCGAGACTGTGTTTGTGGGGGATTGACAGTTAAGGCGGGTGGGGGAGTCACGTCATTATCTGCCCTTCCATTTACATCATTTCGCTCTGAGCTGAGCTCCGCGGCTAACGCCGTCTTCCAAAGCAACTTCGTCACACTGCCACCAGATACTCACAGAAAAATCCACAAGTTAATACACACGCTGTCTCTTAGAGTTTCTCCACACTGAATCCTCCAGGCACTACTTTCAAAAGGTTACATTGACAATCGTGTTACTTTATTTATAAAATCTTTCCTTTTCTTAGCACAAGCACAGCTGAGAAGCTTCGATGCATGCTCCATAACGCATTAAAAAATAATGCATTTAATCACACTTTGCATTACAAGCAAAGGGGAACTTTTGTCAATGCTTGATTTTCTGGTACACCGATTGCATTGATCAGCGCATCCCGATTCATTTTACTCTCGCACCCCCTTGGTTTGAGAAGTATGAAAAAATATGAGGTTAACACAGAAAAACAGTTCACCAATTCAAGTTTTATGAATAATCGATTCACCATCAATAATTGTTTTGGTAAAGCCATACTCAGTGTAATCCTCCTTCCATTTTATAATTTTTCCGCCACTAGCCATGATTAAATGAACGGTAAAAAAGTAAGAGCGAAGAGAGGGTGACTTATTTAGGCAGGCATATATATGACACCAACACTCATGACAATGTCAATCATGTTACGTTATTATTAAAATGTTTCCTTTTCTTTTTCATTACTTCTTTAACACACTACTTCTCCGCTGCGAGGCGCGGGTATTTTGCTATATATATATATATGAATGACCTCCAAAGAGCGCTGAGACTTTGATATCGTGAACGTGTCTGCAAAAACTGCGGTCTCCTGCACAGCAAAAGTCGAGCAGCCGGTGTGCGCGCATAGCTGTGCCGACCTTTGAGACGCTGACTGCACTTCTACCTTAAGTCAAAGTGAGCACTTTTAATTTTTTTCATCCTCCCCCTGAGCTATAGCCCAGACAAGTGCAAACACGGGACCCCTTTTCTACACCGCGGCAAACTAATATTAAGGCGATTCGCACTTTCTTTTGCACGTATACGATTATGAGGTCGTCAGCTCGTATTATGAAGACACGCATACGAGTGGAGGACTGACAGTGCCATCACAGCTGATTAATGGCAGGGACGTCTCACCAGTCTACACAAGACCCACCGCGACTGTCCCCAAAAGGCGATCATAACGCCAGCTTAACAGATCTCTCTATACTATATAAAAGAAAAAGGCAACTTTCCTTTCTTTACACCTTTTTTCCTTTTATCCCAAACCAAAGCCTTTCTCTCTTAACACTGCAGAGGACACAAAACTAATTTTCTTTAATTTCTGGTAATGCTGGTAAGGCACATTACCAGAGGCAGAAATTTGAACGTTCACATAGAAAATGTAATTTCTATACCACAGCCGTCGTGTAGCGCCTTTCAAAAGGGATCTACTACCGAGAGATGATCCATATACATTTTAGCTGCTATTAGTACTACTTACCTGTTGTGTTATACTGTACTGTCTTTAAAATGTAGTTTACCCGAAAGCACTCCAGTAGTGCTCAATGTATCTTTACTTCTTAAAATGTTAATGTTTTACTGTTTAATAACTTATAGACTATATTTTATTATTTTTCCCTTGCACTCAGTGACCAAAGCTATACACACATATAGACACATATATATATATATATACCTGTGTGTATGTTTGTATGTATGTGTATCTATACTAATAAAAGGCAAAGCCCTCACTCACTCACTCACTCACTGACTCATCACTAATTCTCCAACTTCCCGTGTAGGTAGAAGGCTGAAATTTGGCAGGCTTATTCCTTACAGCTTACTTACAAAAGTTGGGCAGGTTTCATTTCGAAATTCTACGCGTAAGGGTCATAACTGGAACCTATTTTTCTACATATAATGTAATGGAGTTGAGTTAGAGATGGCCGTGGGGGGCGGAGTTTCGTGTGACATCATCACGCCTCCTACGTAAGTACGTAGAGAACAAGGAAGAACTCCAAACAGCGATGAGCACAAAACGCCATTTCACAATTGAGAAGGCAGAAAAACATTATGAAGCAAATGATGCATACAAGCATATTCATAAGTACAGCTACTGCGGAAACAAAGCACGGCGTGAACCGTAAGTTTATATTAAATTAAGTTCATAGACAGGCTGCCACTAGCGCTTGTAATTTAGTGCCTGCCCATATAAGGCCGTCCATCAGCGGCAATCCAATACAAACACTGCCGGTAAATGTTCACGGGTGAAGGACTGTGCTTATGCAGAGGAAGATGAGATGGTCAGGGTGGTGTTTGGCACAAACTCATTGAAACTGCGAGAGAAACTTTTAAGTGCCGGGTCTTAGCTGACATTACACGAGATGGCACCAGCACAGCTGGGAACCTTCGATGCAAGAACACCAAGCTGCTCACGTGAACTGACGCAGTGCACAGACAAAAGCAACAGTTCCAAAGAGTGCTGAACAAAACCAATTACACAATTGAGAAGGCAGCAAAAAATATGAAGCGCCTGATACATAGAATCATATTCATAAGTGCAGCTACTGCGAAACAAAGCACACGGTGGAAAAAGTGAATGTCCCGCTAAAGGAAGACAGTGTAAAAACCCGTGCATGCAGTTTGTCACATCTCAGATAAAGAGGAAGACGAGCTGTTTATTGATGCAGTAAGAAACTAATCGATGAATGAAACCTCTTATCTTTACAACGATTGACAAACACGGAATGTAACTTGAACACAACACATCGCATACAAATACGACCCTGATTGAAACAAATAATGATAATCAAATCCTTGATGACAGCAACATTCAATAACACTCACAAAACAATTACTGTATATTGACAATCATGTTAAGTTATTTTTAAAATGTTCCCTTTTCTTTTTCATAACTTCTACTTCTCCATTGCGATATGCGGGTATATATATATAAATGTATATATATACCCCGATCTACAGTACATACTCTCGCATAGACAAGCCACACGCTGTGGCGCAATTGTAGAGTCTTCGTCTCTAATGCCGAATTCGAGGTTCGATTCCCGAGAGGGATGCACTGAGTATGTACGCCACCGATTCATTTTACCTTCGATCTCCTTGGTTTGGGACGTATGAAAAATATTAGGTTAACTCAGAATCATGTTACGCTATTTTTAAAATGTTTCCCTTTATTAGCACAAGCACAGCTGAGAAGCTTCATGCATGTACTCCATAACGCTTAAAAATAACGCATTTAATCACACTTTCAATTCCAAGCAAACGGGAACTTTTGTCAATGCATGATTTCCTGGTACATCCATTACACTGATGCACACATCACAGCTACAAAAATGTTAGAGTCGGAATAAAGCGCGTTCCTACGACTGATCATTTCGACTACCCGAAGCCTTGATAAAAGCATGGTTTTGTGCACACTGAAAAGCAAGCAAAATTAGATGCATTACAGAAAGCGGACTTTGTGGCTCTTACTGGGGATCATTGGACTTCCGTGACCGTTAGTAATTCTAATTACATCTAATTACAAAATGTTCAATGATCACACTGTTTTAGCCTAATGTACAAAATAATTTTGGCTAATGTTACTCAGAGTTTAAAGATTAAGTTGGTCAAATTACCTTTTATGTTTCTGACTTATTTTTTTAAGAAGAAAACTGCACTTTATGTTGAAATTTTGGTTATTATTATTTAAAGACAATACTATTCTGAAAATGTACTTAAAGTACTTAAACTACCACTTTATTTTTAAGTCTGCCCAATTTTAACCAGGGATGATATTTTTGTTTCTGTTTTGAATTCAAATGCAGTTTAAAGGCTTTTTTTCAGAAATTAAAACAGCTTCAGTTTACAATATTCATGTCCATGTCTATTATTTGATTCTGTCACCCACTAAAACCCTTTTAAATTAAAAAAAAACATTTGCATTTGGGGCAAATTTACGTGCGATTACATACGATTAATCAAGATTAATTCTTACACAGCCTCTAATTAATTGGATTAATTTTTTTAATCGAGTCCCACCCCTAATATATATATATATATATATATATATATGTGGATATATATATGTAGATTTGTATATATATGTGTATATACAGTATTATATATATATATATATATTTATATATATGTATATATGTTTATATATGTGTCTGTGTATATATATATATATATATATATATATATATATATATATATATATATGCCAGCAACACTCATGACAATGACAAAACAATTACATTGTCAATCATGTTACGTTATTATTAAAATGTTTCCTTTTCTTTTTACTTCTCCTGCCAATCGCAGGCATTTTGCTATATATATATATATATATATATATATATAAATATATATATATAAATAGATAGATATGACAACAACACCCATATCAATGACAAAACAATTACATTAACAATCATCTTACGTTATTTTTAAAATGTTTGCTTTTCTTTTCATAACTTCTTTAACACACTACTTCTCCGCTGGCCTTGAGTATTCTGTTAGTATATATATATTTACACACACACACACACTTATCTACCTTATATATATATATATATACTGTACACACACACACATACATACATACATACATACATACATACATACACGCACACATATATATATATAATTTGTGTGTGTGTATGTATGTGTGTGTATATATGATGTAGATAGGTATGTATATATATATATATATATGTATATGTAGATATGTATATAGAGATGAAGATATGTATGTGTATATATATATATATGTAGACTCAAACCCATTATGACAGCAGCAATCCAAGCTGTGAGAAAACAGTAAAAAGGAGGCGTGTCAGACGTCGTGGTACATTTTCTGATGCAGCTAGACGAAAACAACTTCGTGACGCTGCCGCCAAATACACAAAACAATTACTTTGACAATCATGTTACATTATTTTTAAAATGTTTCCTTTTCTTTTCATAACCTCTTTAACACACGACATCGCTGCGAAGCGGGTATTCTGCTAGTAAATGATAAAAGTTAGTCCCTTAATGCTGTGCACACAGCCCAACTCCTTTTCTGCATAAATCAGGAACAAATCATATAGCTCTCTGCAGCATGATCAACTCAAAACACAGTCCTTGATATCTGTGAGTTAAATAATAATGTTTTCTCTTCCTCAGTTCCCCCTTTGCACATAAAATGTGCACATTAATAATAAGACTTCTGCATCATCAGAGTTCAGGAAAGGGTTGGGGATGGAAGAAAAGGTTTGTACTGGGAGTCAGGGTCAGCACTGAGGAGATAAACCTTAGTAATGGAAGCGTTAATAAACCTTTGTAGAAGGGCTCAGATGCACGGGATTAGACAGCAACCCAAGAACATGAAAACTGCCAGAGAAATAAGGACAGTTATGAGAACTGAACCAATCTTTGGAAGAGTTAAAAAAAAAGAGTCAGGTGTTCCTGAGTGTTCTGCTAATTAGATAGATAGGGAGGTAAGGCCAGCTAAAGCACGGGTAGATTATTGGGAAGGGATACAACTAGGAGATTGGGTTTAGCAGTGGCACATGCATAACAAGAATCTGTTCTTAATTGTGTAACAGTAACCTTCAACCACTTATATCACAGATTATCCCCAAAACAAAGGGAATAATCCCTTGACAGAGTCTCAACATAGAAAGTCCAAAAATAGCAACAGCTTAATGATTCAGTCCACTTTTTACAGTGAGAGATGTGCATTCAAGAAAAGAGTCCTTCAACCATCACGGCATGTGGGTGCAGATAGCAGCACCTGGAATGGTTCCCCTCCAGCTAGGTTGATGCCAATGTTTCCTTCGGTGTCTCTGACCAGTATCCAGGTTCCAAGGGGAATCTGGAACTTCATCAGTGGGGGACTGGTCTGCCAAGCCTTGTTAACTTGTTTGTGGACTTCCTTCAGGGAGCTCTGAGACCTGCAAGACTAGAGAAGATCATTGTCCACAGTATGCAGAGTAACATTTCCGATAACCATGCCAACAGGCATGGGGCATCCAGTTACAATTTTAAATGGCGACAGTCCCAACTGCCGATGTGTCCTTCCTCTCAACCCCATCAAGGCCAGGGATAGAGCATCTGGCCAGGTTAAGTTTGTCTGCTCACAGATTTTTGCCAATTTTGATTTTAGGGTACCATTGCACCTTTCTACAATACCTCCACTTTGAGGATGGTATTTGCAGTAATGATGCACATTTATCTGAGCCAAGTAGTCAGCTCATTTATTACAGAATTCACAAAGTGGGTTCTCGGTATGCAGTTTCTGTGATATTCCCCATCTTGGAATGATTTCTTTTATTAAAGCTTTAGCCACAGTTTTTGCATCTGCATGTTTAGAGAAAACTTCCACCCATCGGAGAACACATCGACAATTACCAAGCAATAACGGTAGCCTTTAGACGGTGTTAACTCAATGAAATCCATTTGGAGGTGTTCAAAGGGACCCATTGGGTTAGGAGTGACGGGGGCTTACCTGAGTACCTTTACCTACATTAAACCTTTGGCATAGTGCGATCGTCAGCAGAATTGTTCAGCATATGTAGAGAACCCTGTGGTTTCCCAATGTCGCCGACATCCTGAGTCATAGTGTCTTTCCTGCATGATCCAGGCCGTGTGAGAATTTGCCATTCCTGGAAAAGAAGCCTTTGGGAGGAAAGGTTTGTTAGTTTGCTTATGGGTCCAGACCCCAGCAGAGAGGGATCCTTCTTGGGACCACTTTATCCTTTCTCGGTCAGTGGTAGCGCTCTGTAAAGAAATAATTTGATTATCAGAGTCTTTGTCATCCTTCTGTTGGAATAAAGACTGGTGTGTTATTACAGGCGGCCTGTTTAGCAAATGGTCAGCCAGTTCATTTCCTTGGCTGACTGGGTTTTGTTTCCCAGTAATGGGCTTGCATTTAACTATTGCCAGTTTTGATGGTTCTGTTATAGCTTTAGAAGGGATTCCACTAATTTCTGGTGTTGTATGGGCTTACCAGTACTGGTTTTGAATCCCCTTAATTTCCATAATGCCCCATGATCATGGAAGACTCCAAAGGCAGATCTGGAATCTGTGTAAATGGTTATGACCTTCCTTTCAGACAACTGGCAAGCTCGAGTGAGAGCTATTAGCTCAGCTGCTTGTGCACTTAAACTAGAAGAAATTCATTTGCTTCAAGTAAGTGGTCTTCCTTGACCACTGCATAACTGGTGGAGAGTGTTCTGTCGTCCAATCCCAAGGAACAGCCATCCTCATAAAGAATTTCTCCTGTTTCTAGTAGAGTTTCCTGGAGGTCCGGACTAGGTTTAGGACCTTTGTTATCTCATCCTGGCAGTTATGTGGTTCCCCCTCTCCCTCAGTGGGAAGTAGGTAGCTGGATTTAGAGTTGAGCATCTTGCAATAGTGACATTTGACAGGGTACAGAGCACATTTTAATAGTGTATTGCCCTTACAGTAGTGAGGTAGTTCACCATGTTTCCCTCACTTGTTCATGCACTCTCTGTAAGGCACTACGCAAACCTGCAAGCCTTTTCCTACATTAAATCTTCGCCATAATGTAGACCTCTTACAGAACTGATCAGCAAAGTTAGAAAAACCCCGGGCGTGACAGTATTGTTGCACCTGTGCCATCATTGCATCTTCTGGAAGGGTGGGCCAAACCATGCGCAGCCTTTGCAATTCCTAGAAAGAAAGCTTTTGGGAAAAAAGGATGTTTAGTTAATGGATGGATCTAAATTCCTTTCAGAGCTTTATCTGATCCCTCTTTCTGCAACGCCTTTATCTCCTTTTCCGTTGCTACAGTTCGTAGAGATAATACTGCATCCTTGTGTGACTCTTGTTCCTCCTTCTGTAATAGAAATAAAGAAGTTAGTGGTGAAGTAGGATCCTGGGCGGCTTTCTTTGCCCACATGTCTGCTTGCATTTTCCCTCACTTACTGGATTCGTCTTCCCTGTGTGAGCTTGACACTTCACTACAAGCGCACCTGTCAAATGAGATGTTTTTGTCTGTACTAAGATGGAATGTACAGCATGTGGTACCTTAACAGTTAATAAACTCATGAGAACAACATCTGAGCATGCTAATATGGCCTCTGTTATTGCAGCAGCTGCTTTCAAACAGGCGGGATTGTAGCGGCCACTGGATCCAGTTTTATTTGTTAATTTTTTTTTTTTTAGAATAGTATGTGACCGGTCATTGTCTATTTCCTTGTTGTTGAGTTAATACTGCAGTCATACACCCCCCTTTCTCGTCCACAAACAGAGTGAAAGGACGAGACTATCGTAGTCCGGAACTCTTAACGCAGGCACAGACATCAAAATTTAGTTTATATCAGTTAAAGCCTTCTCAGCCTGCTCCGTCCATGAAATTTTATCAGTCAAAACCAAATTAGAAGAGGTCGCTAATCTTGGAGTGGCTGTGCTTTTCAGCAAAAAAAATCTTTTTAACCCATTGCCGGCAATATCAATATCATAACATTCCAAGAACAGACATAACTTGCCGTCTTGCAGACTGTGCACATTCCCCTGAAGTCAAATCATGACTCAGGTATTTCATTTTTCTTTCAACCCGTTGCAACTTTTTCCGGAACACTTTGTGCCCGATTTCGCTAGAAGACCAACAAAGCCTTTGTGTCTTCTTCGCATTATTCCTGAGCCTCAGAACATAAAAGCAACTCATCTACATATTACACCAGGACACCACCCCCCTTTGGCCAATAACCTTTCAACTTTTTATCTTTTCTAGTTCTTGTCCATACACACACAACACGCACACACACACATGCACCACACAGAGCCTCTGTATATCCCTGGCATCACAGTTCAGGTCCAATGCTTCCCTTTAAAAGTGAATGCGAACCAGAACTGAGACTCAGGGTGTACAGTAATTGAAAAGAAAGCATTCACAAGATCAGTAACAGAAAACCACATAGCAGTGGCGGGACAGTACAGAGAATAGTGGAAGGTTTGAGACTATAGGAGTCCTAGGGTGTATAGCAGCATTGACTCCACGGAGGTCCTGAATGAATCGTCATGAATCATATGCTTTCTAACTGGAAGAATAGGAGAATATTGGATCAGAATAATGGCACCCGCTTAACTAAATCAGCATAAACAATTGTAATACCAGTCCAGCCTCAAACGAAATAAGATATTGTGCACAATGTAAACGGAAGGATGACTTTGGGAAAATGACCAAGGGTTCAGCATGAGCTATTCAGACAAAATATTATTTCCCTTGTACCCAGAGAGATGAGTGGAGCAAATCTAACTAAAAATTTTAAGGGTAAACAGCATGGGTTTAGGTGGAGAAGTGAAAGATAAATGACAGAACGGATCGGGTTACAGGTACAACTAGTTCTACTGCTATTTTCTTAACAGATCTATCTGGGTGAACTAAATGTTAGGTCCCACATACTCCCAATCCTCCCCTTCTGGACATGCTATTACCAATTGTCTCACATTATGCCACTGAAAACGAGAGGATTTAGCAATGAGGATATGTGGTAAAACCACTCCAGAAGAAAAGCGATTGTTGTAAAAAGAGAAATACTGCTCCAGCCAGTTTTGCTGAGATATAACAGTTCGTTAGGCAAATAGTCTTTTTTTTCTGAAAACAGCAGCTGAAAAGTCCAAGAGTCAGACTTCATCATAATACAGTCCAAAAATCATGCAATACAGTAAAATGATTTTGAATACTGTAATCCAAGAGGAACCCAGGACAGCAGAGATTTTTGCTGTTTTTGAGACAAACATGAACAATCAAGGCAGCATACAAGCATGTAATGGTGGTGGTCAGTGCAAGGCGGTGTGCTGTTCTGATGCAACCTTCACTCCTTATTTGTAACTGAAATGCAAAGGCACAGGCGGACCATCAAGTCTTGTCAAAGTTCACTGGGCATTAGGGCTGATATATTTTGCTTTTATTTGTGCTCGTAACTGTCCACTGAACACTGAACTGGCCACTATCAACCCCTGTCGTCCCAGAGTCTCTGTCCATTGCACTCTCACATCATTTCAGCCTGAAATGAGCTTTCCTTCTAAGGACCTGAATCCATTCTGCAGTATTTGGCTTATATATGTCATCTAATTGTTTCTTCATTGTCATGAACTGGTTCAGCAATTCCTGCACCACCTCTTTTAATTCTTGCAGGTCCCAGTTTCTTTGCACCATGAAGGTGGGACAGTTTTAATCTGAGTCAGGCTGTTGTATATTATATTGCGAAAAGGGCACTTGTATTAATGGTGCTTGAAATTCCATCCTTTCATATTCATGTTTTTTGACCCTGAGGGTCAGAATCGGGCTTATTAGGTCTTCATCCCTCTCTGGCTGAAACTGTTCATTTTCAAAAATCATCGGGACCATCTTCTTCCTCTCCCTCATTAATTCCTCAAGCTGCCCCAAGGGGTGGTGATGGACTATTGTCCTCAAAGGGAGTAACGCATGCTGTCGCTAAATCAAGGTATAATCTCTTCTTCTTTTTTATATATTTTTATTTACTTATTCTTCCTTCTTTCATCCGGACTTTTGGGACAGTTCTTGCATTATCAAGACAACTTTTTTTTTCTGCTATAAGTTTCGTTTGGCTTTGCAGTCCCTCATTGCACTTCTGCATCGCTTTCAGGGCTCTATCTTTAATTATCAATTCCCATCTATTAAAACATTTCCATTTTCTCACACAGCACCCTCGTGCTTTTCTATATACAATCTACCTAACTTCCTGTAGTTCACTCATATCACCAGAGCCTTCTACTGGCCACCTGCCCCTGCTCTGTTCATTCCACCGTTTACATTTTTTTTTAAATCTAACCCTGTTTTCTGTTCTATGTAGTGTCTTGGAGAGACGCTTTTTTTTTTCCTTGGTATTTTCCTAAAACAATAATCCAACAGAGGCTCCTCATTCACACCCTGTTTTTCAATCTCTTTCTTTAGCGAATTCCCGACGGAGGTACTTTCCCTTTTATTAAATTTCCACCTCTCCCTTCTAATTATAAGTCTACTTAAGACTCCGTCTCATTCCAAGAGGGCTCTAATCGTTACGTCCCAGTACCTCTCCCGGACGGTAAAGCAATTGTACTCAGCGGTCACCGATCTTATTCCTGTCTGCAATTGCACCTTCACTCGGGTTCTCCAACACAAGGAAACTGTTCAGGTGCCAAATAAACAGTGGAAGTAACACCGAGGAAGACAGGAATAGTTCAATCAATTAGTCTTTATTCAGTCACAGATGAGTACGTTGATTCATGCTTTCTGTTTCCCAAAGGAGTTTTAACCGGTTTGCTATTAGTTTTCCCCATGGTCAGTGAGTTTTCCGCACTCTTTTTGCTAAACCAGCCTCAATTGTCGCTTCACTCCCGGTCCCTCCTGTTCTCTGGTCCACCGGAACGATCAACCTGATTAGCGGACTGACAGTTTCACCCGAAGGCCGCTGGTTACCGCTGTTTAGGTGATCATTTCCCTGAGTGACCCGTTGAGTTCAGAATATAACCAGACCGTTAGAGCAAAGAGTCTCGCCCTCCCACAACAGTGCTTTTTCCCGATCACGAAATGTTCAGTTATTTATCTATTCTTCCCACTCCCTTCCTTTATTTTACTTTTAAGCCTCTAAGAGACTTCTTCTTCATTTCCTAGGGAGTGTACTAACTCATGTCCTTAACATTCATAATCTTTACACTGTTTTATTTCCGAGAGCTTATCTATACATTCCGGTCCACTCACTGCCTGGTTTCTTTTCCCCGGTCGGACTCCCTCGGTCTACTCACCAAGAATTTTTCCTCCGCCTGGAAGTTCCCAGTTTACTCGACTTTCAGGAAGAATCAGAGGAGGTCAAGGATTCCCCATGCAGGAGTCGCCCGAGGCAGGCCAATCCTAACTTTTTCTGGATCTGGTCCTCCCGACCCAGCCGGTGTCGGTCCTTTTACCAGTCCTCTGGACGATCCTGCTCAAGGAGTCGCTTGCCTCTGCCCCGTTGGGTGCTGAAGTCGGAAAACAACGGAAGAACTTAAACCCAATTAAAAAAATAATTTCTTTATTCTTAATTCTTGGTGAGTAGAGAGAATGTGAGACTGCCTCTTTCCAACTCAGTCAACTGATTTGGGTTTTAGCAGAATATCTAAAGTAAAAACGTTCTCTCTTTTATATCCTAGAAAAGGAAAAAAAACCCTAGCAGTTCATTCTGAGGTTATACATAGCTTAAGGTTAAATCTTAATTTATGACATACTGGAATGTCCTAAAACATGAAACAAACAGCCATTTGCATTCCTAAGGAATACACCTTTCTAATTATACACACTTAGAATCAATTTAAACATTCTTATAGTCCATAAAGATCTTACATTCTTCACAGGGTCTTCTGATAGTATCAGAGGTCAGCCTTTCCTATAAATGATAAAAGTTAGTCCCTTAATGCTGTGCACACAGCCCAACTCCTTTTCTGCATAAATCAGGAACAAATCATATAGCTCTCTGCAGCATGATCAACTCAAAACACAGTCCTTGATATCTGTGAGTTAAATAATAATGTTTTCTCTTCCTCATATCCATTTTTAAACAAATTGAGGGTTATAGAAAGGACGAAACCTACCACAGTAACACTGGATATAAAGCAGCAGTCAAGTCTGGAAGTGGTGATAGCCCATCAAAGGGCCCCCAAAATTAAATATTTTTATAAAATTACAGCCTTCTATAAAATGTCAAAAAATTGAGTAATCGTTCAATACACATTACTAAAAAATGGCTAGTTCTTTTTTTTTTTTTGTTAGTATTCCATTCACTTCATCTGACACCTGCACACACTGCACAGACAACATTCCTGACAGTTATATCCACGCACTGTGGTCATGTCCACCTGTTCAGGGATTCTGGTATAGAGTATGTGAAGACCTGTCAAAGTGTCTGAAATGTGATATCCCAACTTCCCCCTCATTTTGCTTGCTGGGGAACCTAGAGGATGTCCCGATTGAAACAAATTTGGTTCACGTGGTTCTCACTGCCATATGCATCGCTCAGAAAACTATCCTCATAAATTGGAAAAACAAAGATAATCTTTGCATTAACCAGTATAGTAGAAATCTTTTATTAGATCATATTACACTTGAGACAGCCTCTTCCTCCACTTCAAATCAATCTCTCTCACATAGTGATGATGGAGGGTCATTGATATTGTCCTGCGGCATGCTGTGGTTGATGTGGTGGAGAGTCTGAGCTTGGAGTATCTGGAGGATCCCTGGGGGTGGGTTCACTAGGGGGGTCTTGGGCTGGGGGGCTGCTGCCCCACTCTGGTGGTGCTTGGGTTGCCTCGGGGGGTGGACTTCTGGTAGTTGTGTGTGGGGCCTTGGGGGTGGTCTCGACGGTGGCTGTGGGTCGCTGCCTGGTGGCTGCATCGCCCCTGGGTGGGTCTGGGTGGTGGCCTGGTGGCTTGGGGTGTGAGGGCAGCCGTCCCCGGATGGGGATCTGGGTGGGGCCTTGGGGATTGGGTCCTGACATGTATGCTGCCTGGAAGAGGGCCGGAACATGCGGCAGTGCCGGGCCCTGGCTCCGGGAGCTCAGGATGAGAACACTTCTGTTCCACCATGGGGGAGGGGGATGATCCAACTTTACCTGGGTGTCTTATGTCTTACTTAGTCTGAATGTTGAGTAAATGTGGGGATGGGAGTAAATATTCTGCTGGGGTGGTGTGGGTTGGTGGCCTCGGACTCCGTGGGGCTCTGTGATGCTGCTGCTTTGGGCCGTGGCTAGATGGGCTGGGGCCTCCATGCCCCGGGTGGATTTTGGGAGCGGAGGTGCCTATTGGGGCCAGTAGGGGAGCTGGCTCCCTGGAGGGCTCAGGCCCCTCAGCCGTTCCTCCCCATCCTCAGACATTTCCCTCCTCCTGCTCCTTCACATCATCACACAAACATGCACATAGGGCCTTGGGGTGTGGGTAAGTCAGGGGGTGCGGGTATGGATCCCATTTCCGCAGTCCTGTGGCAGCCTACACCCCAATTTTATTTGCACATTAAACACTTCCACAAACAACATTCCACACAAATGCACACTTAGGGCCTTGGGAGTGAGCACACTCAGCGGCATCCGGTGGGGGGAAATTTCAGCCTCACTCCGAGTGCCGGTGCCCACTTCCAATTTTAAACTGCACCTAGTCACGGAGGGTTTTGGGGGGGAAGTGGGGCTGTGTGTTGGCATCAGCTGGTGTAGGCCACATGATGCCAGCACTGCCCGCCCAACCACAAAATGCACCTTATCAACACACATCAACATTACATTGGAGCCGGCGGAGGGAGACTAGAGGTCTTATTACACCTCTGTTCTCATTTAGCTGCCCAGGGCTGGAGGCTAGGAGTGGGAGCTGGCCATCTGCCTGCGGTCTAGAGTGGTGGGTTGCTTTGCTCTGCATTGGACGGGGGTGCCTGCTCATTATTACCCCAGCGGAACAGGGCTAACTCTGGCGTCCGGGAATGGTTGTGCCTCTGGTACGGCAGCACCGGGACCAGAGTTAGTAGGGTGTATATGGGGAGTGTGAATGGGTGTCTGGCGTACATCCTTGTAAGTCTTGGGTTGTATGTGTATGTGAGAGCATGAGGGAGGGAGTGTATGACTGTATTTGTGTGTGACTGTATATGTCAGGTGGGGTTTTGGACTCCTCCCCTCTCCTGGGACATCTGGCAATGCTACAACATCTTCGCCTACCCTCCCCCTGCCACATTTTTTTTTTTTTTTCTGTCTGGTCGCTCTCGGTGGCTGATGGCCTGATGGGATCTGGGTCCCTGGGCTCTGTTGGGTCCTCGGCGGGGTGGGTCTTAAAAACATCTGAAAATATTTCTAATAAAGTTTTGGTATCAGGTGTGACGTTAGCAGAAGCTGTAATGCTCCACCTGAGAGAAAAACTGTAAGGCTAGTCACCAGCATTCAGACATCAATTCTGATTGCTTCACAGCCGAACAGGACACAGGAAAAAAAAAAAAAAGTATTCCATTCACTTTCGTTATTGAACAGACATATTTTGCTTTGCAATAAATTCATAAAAAGGTTTTAAGGAAACCCCAAAGCCACTATTGCCTAAAACAAACAGTTTAAAGTTGTCATTTAGCATGCAGGATTATCTGTGATCTTAAAGATGAATTCGGTGGAACAAGACCACATGAACTTTGTTTTTATCAACTAGTCATAGGGTTGCGAGGAAACTACTTGAACCGGCAGCTATTTTGTTGAATTTGTAGCATTATGTTTTTGCATCTCTCTTATAATAATTAAGGGAAGGCAGAAAGGTCACACCCTATATAATTTTAATAAACACATTGGGTTCAACTTCCTCAAAATGTACAGAAGATGTGAAGAAATCTAATTTATTTAAAATTAAACAATAAATATTTACAGTAATGGTATAAATGGATATCTTAGTGGCGGACATAACATGTAGAACATGTTGTGAGGAACACAAACATGAAACTTCATTTACATTTAAGGGAATGTTGACCGATATTTGTCAGAAACACCAGTGATGAGGACTTTTCGTCTTAATGTTATTTTTATGTAATGTTTATAGCTGCCTCTTATGCTGCTCAGTTTCCACTCAGATCTTTCATCCAGCATTCCACCAGCAGGTTGTGATCTACAGCAGGGGTTCTTAACGTCGGTCCTGGGGACCCCCTGTGGCTGCAGGTTTTTGTTCCAACCAGCTTCTGTTTTTAATTGGAATCCTGGGCTGCTAATTAAGTTAACTGTTATTGCCCAGGGTCTGTGTTTTGAGAACAATATAGAAATTAGAAAACTAGGTTTGGTAAATATATATACAGGTATATAGTGTACTTAGCAGTTATTTGGGGATAATGTATTTTTCTCTTTTTAACAATATTTTCATCTTGATGTTCATTCTATATGTTCTAATTGTTTAATTAATCCATTATTTACTAATAAGTGGGTCTGACGCTAACATAGTTGCAGCCTTTGTTTGCCTGGGTTTCTGCTTTGTTCATTTTTAATTGTCATTAATAAGATTCAATGAAGGGTGCAAACTGCGCAGAGAAAGGGCAAAATATAATGAAAGCAACAAAAGTGAGTTAAGCATTTAAATCTATAGCAAAAGCAGAAATACTTCTAAATGTCATATAAATGTAAAAATCATTCCTCTGTGCTTTCTTAATGTAGAATAGGTGAAGAGAAAAAAATACCAGCTAATTAATTGAGATCAGTGTTATCAGTTGTCACTGAATATGAATCTGGCTGAAGCAAAACTCTGAAACACAGTGGCCCCCCAGGACTGACTTTGAGAAACCCTGATCTAGAGCAGTCTTTTTTAGAAAAGAAAATAATTTATAAAGTGATTTAAAAAAAAATATTTATTGAGATTAATTGTTCAATTAAACACTGTAGAGAAGGTAATTGTTTGAGTCAGCTGGCTTGTAATAGACAGATGTTTTAAGACCTGGGAAGCTTACAGACTAAAGACTGATATCTAAAAATTAAATTGTGGTGGAAACATCAACTATAAATCTAAGAGATGGATGGATGGCAGTGCCAACACAACTTTTATCATTGCCACATTTACTGTAGGTCAGATTTTGTGAACCAAGTTTCAGAATGCTGGAGAAGTATCACTTTGGATTGTTTAAAAAGAACTGTGACTTGAGATAAAAATGTCTTTTTGACTACTGTACAGTACACATTTTTCATTTGCGCTGTTGGTTTCACAGGTACAATGTCTAAACCAGAAAAGAAACATTTGCCACTCTTCCAGTATAAGGGATTTAACCTGATTACAGACATGCATGATGCAGAGAAGCTCGACAAATTGTACGATACAGAGATTTATGAAAGTGACATTTTTATAGTTACATACCCCAAATCAGGTAAGTGAATGTTGTTTCTCCATCTTCCACATCGTTTAAATATTAATAGTTCTGTTATAACTGTTATGACTGGGTGTCTTTTTGAAATTTTCCTGGTCTTTTTCTGCACATTTTTAAAAACTTTTTATTGCCATAAAGGTTTTGTCTAATGCTGAATCTGATTTTAAAATGTGCTTAAGGTCTTTCGTCTTGTTAGGGAAATTATATTATGGACATCCTTTATTACATCAGATCTAATGCAGCCTGCATATGAACAGCAAGACAGAATTTAAGAAGTATGGGAGAACTTTAGATTATGACAGCTAGGATAATTTGTATAACATATCTGTGAAATTTACAGTTTACACCAACCAGCACAGAAAAAATAATGTAGCCCATCTTACAATGTTTTGTATAGATATTAAGGAATCAAACTATCTATATAAACTAAAAGTCTTTGGCAACACATCTTATGATCAAATGGAAACTTCTTATATATAAACAAGCTGTGTTGCCCAGCTTTCTAGGACAATGGGACTCCGTTATAGTGCCTTTGGTAAATCGAATGTGTCAGAGGTATTATATAACTAACTGGCTTTTTTATATACAATATTTGTAGTTTTTTTTTTCTTGAATGTGCTATATACAATTGCCCATGAGAAAAACATTCCTGTCTGTTTTATCTTGGTAGAGTAATATACAGTATGTATTGCTCTACTTTCCCCTATTGTATTATTAATATGTAGCCTTAGAATGCCTAATCTCACAGACTTACCACTGTATGTAACTTATCCTCACCTTCCCTTCTATATCTATAACCTCAGGCAATTAGATGTAGTAAAAAGACAAGCAAGAGTTAAGTTACATTTAAAATAATGTATTACTGATAATATTCATAAATAATAACAAAATGCAAAGTACATTTGAATATTGGCAACCATACAACCTGATAAAATAGTGATGTGTAATTCAGGTGGCACACAGACTTGTTAGTTACTTCAAATGTCTCTAGTTAAGGCATCGTTGGTGCTCAGCTTTCAGCCACATATCTGTTCAATATGGCTGCTGAGCTGTGCTCTTCATTGTGTTGTCTTCATCATCACAGGTTGGCAAGAGAGATGCTTCTATCATCATATGTTGGTCAGAGAGAGAGAATGTGGTTGAGCAAGCAAATTTATAGGTTCTCTCCAATTCCTAGAACCAATAGGACATCATGGTACTTAAAGGCCTCTGAGACAAGCCAATTCCAAACAGCCATATCTCAGACCAATGAGAGAAATAGTACATTTAACACCTCAACCCCCCCAAGACCATATGTTAAGCTAACCTGGCGTTGTGTGGGGAATGAGACAAAGACTTTAGCAGAGAAATATTCATCAAACTGGTTTAAGACACATCCCCCAAATCCTGTCATAAAATTACAAAGAGACAGTCGTAAAAAGGGGGGGCAAACACGAATAGCTCTCACCACTTGGTTTGCCTAAATTATAAATAAAGACATACAAAACATTTATCAAGTTATATGCAAAATCCCACATCACAACACTGCCAGAGATCAATTCTTTTGCAAGTGACTGACTTTGGCTTATATTGATGATCAATGCGATAAACTGTTTTACAGGAAACTCAAACAGGTAATAATTTGAGTATTTACATCCTCTTGCCTTGCACCCTGTGTTTACTAGGATAGGTTCCAGCTTCCCTGCCACTCTATTGCAGATAAAGCAGATTAACAAAATTAATAAATGGATAGACTAATATTTTTATTACTACTATTATTATTAAGTGTTAACACTTTTCATTTATTCATACAGTTCACTCAAGCATTAGTTTGAGGCTGCTTTTGCTGCCATATTGTTTTATATTGGTTGTCACTATTTCTGGTCTCATTGGTTACTGTGGTCACTGACTTGGTGAGGCCAAGTGTGCCTTGTCTTTTTGCAATGGTATGAAACATCACCACTGTACACTCATGGGTCATCTAAGATTGAATTGTATTTACTTTAGTGTGTTGTATATTTGATTTATTTTTGATCTGTAATATAAAGACTTCTCATTTTATTATTTAGGGAGAAAAAAAAATCCAAACCTACATGGCCCTGTGTGAAAAAGTAATTGCCCCCTGAACCTAATAACTGGTTGGGCCACCCTTAGCAGCAATAACTGCAATCAAGCGTTTGTGATAACTTGCAATGAGTCTTTTACAGCGCTCTGGAGGAATTTTGGCCCACTCATCTTTGCAGAATTGTTGTAATTCAGCTTTATTTGAGGGTTTTCTAGCATGAACCGCCTTTTTAAGGTCATGCCATAGCATCTCAATTGGATTCAGGTCAGGACTTTGACTAGGCCACTCCAAAGTCTTCATTTTGTTTTTCTTCAGCCATTCAGAGGTGGATTTGCTGGTGTGTTTTGGGTTATTGTCCTGTTGCAGCACCCAAGATCGCTTCAGCTTGAGTTGACGAACAGATGGCCGGACATTCTCCTTCAGGATTTTTGGTAGACAGTAGAATTCATGGTTCCATCTATCACAGCAAGCCTTCCAGGTCCTGAAGCAGCAAAACAACCCCAGATCATCACACTACCACCACCATATTTTACTGTTGGTATGATGTTCTTTTTCTGAAATGCTGTGTTCCTTTTACGCCAGATGTAACGGGACATTTGCCTTCCAAAAGTTCAACTTTTGTCTCATCAGTCCACAAGGTATTTTCCCAAAAGTCTTGGCAATCATTGAGATGTTTCTTAGCAAAATTGAGACGAGCCCTAATTTTCTTTTTGCTTAACAATGGTTTGCGTCTTGGAAATCTGCCATGCAGGCCGTTTTTGCCCAGTCTCTTTCTTATGGTGGAGTCGTGAACACTGACCTTAATTGAGGCAAGTGAGGCCTGCAGTTCTTTAGACGTTGTCCTGGGGTCTTTTGTGACCTCTTGGATGAGTCGTCTCTGCGCTCTTGGGATAATTTTGGTCGGCCGGCCACTCCTGGGAAGGTTCACCACTGTTCCATGTTTTTGCCATTTGTGGATAATGGCTCTCACTGTGGTTCGCTGGAGTCCCAAAGCTTTAGAAATGGCTTTATAACCTTTACCAGACTGTTAGATCTCAATTACTTCTGTTCTCATTTGTTCCTGAATTTCTTTGGATCTTGGCATGATGTCTAGCTTTTGAGGTGCTTTTGGTCTACTTCTCTGTGTCAGGCAGCTCCTATTTAAGTGATTTCTTGATTGAAACAGGTGTGGCAGTAATCAGGCCTGGGGGTGGCTACGAAATTGAACTCAGGTGTGATACACCACAGTTAGGTTATTTTTAACAAGGGGGCAATTACTTTTTCACACAGGGCCATGTAGGTTTGGATTTGTTTTCTCCCTAAATAATAAAAACCATCATTTAAAAACTGCATTTTGTGTTTACTTGTGCTATATTTGACTAATGGTTAAATGTGTTTGATGATCAGAAACATTTTGTGTGACAAACATGCAAAAGAATAAGAAATCAGGAAGGGGGCAAATAGTTTTTTACACCAATGTAATTTAGGCCTACATGCTAAAATGGGGTCAAAGACAAAGACCTAAACACTTGAAAGTTAAGACCAAAGCTCAAAACAGGAAAGAGAAAACAGCCAAAGCCCCAGAAATTAAAAAAATATATATATTTAAACAAAGAAAATCCAAAAAATAGTTAAAATAATTTAGAAGTTTCCAAATATGCAAAGTTTATGGAAAAGAACTCTAAAACAGAAAAATAAATTATCAAAGATTGCAAAAAACATCATTACTATTTCACCATTTTCTTACTGATTTTTCTCATGAAGTTCATCATTTTATATTCTTCCACATGTTGTTGGGAACTCCTCCCCCTCAATGCTAGTCATGTGACCACCAACATTGAAACATGTGATGTCATTACATGATTCCTGATGATTGTTGTGCTGCCTGATGAAAACCAGAAAGTCATTTAAGCCAAAAATCTATACCTGAAACATATTATTCAAAGCAAAGATCTAGACAAGGAGTTTTTAATCAATTAAACACACACAAAAAAGCCTTGAGTGGAATCTGAAATTTCAGGTAAACGGGACATGTGTGATGCTGATCTTTATTCTGTTCTGACCTAATCACAGATTTCGACCTCAAGTCATCCAATGGTGGAAATCACCCTGTCCTGGGGATGCAACTAAAACTTAAATGCCTTCCTTTTTAAAAAAAAAATCCACACTGTTTGACATTTACCAATCAATGCAAAAAGCATTTGTGATCAGGATTGTGACTGGTGATTGGAAAGTGTCAGGTTTCAAACCGTTAGACCAATGTTTCTTAAACTATGGGTTGTTCATCCATATTGAGTCGAGGACATGATTGTGATGGGTCGGCGCATGATTGTGTAGTTGTGTAATTCAAGTTTAAATTCTGGGTCGAGTGATATACCGCCTGCTATTTAGCATGCAATTTATTGTGGCAGTATATGAAACAATACTCTTGATACATCCTAGAGATCTGTAATTTCTGTAGCTTGAAAATAAAATAAGTATTCCCCATCTCCCATCCTATTAAACAATCAAAGTGACATGACTGAGAAGCAAACAAGACAATTATAAGAAAAGAGGAAAGAGGAGGAAATGACACAGACAAGCTTGTTAGCTTATGAGCTAGATTCAGATGTTGAAATGAAAATAAAAGGTGTAGGACAAGGATGTGACGGTCTTCAGGGTGTTATGAAGGGTGAGTGAAACAGGTGGGAATAAATATTTATATACTGCTCAAAAAAATTAAAGGAACACTGTTTAATCAGAGTATAGCATCATCTTCTTCTTCTTTCAGCTGCTCCTGTTAGGGGTTGCCACAGCAGATCATCTTTTTCCATATTGTCCTGTCTTCTGCATCTTGCTCTATAACACCCACCACCTTGTCCTTTCTCACAGCATCCATAAACCATCTCTTAGGCCTTCCTCTTTTCCTTTTTCCTGGCAGCTCTATCCTTAACATCCTTTTCCCAATATACTCAGCATCTCTCCTCTGCACATGTCCAAACCAATACAATCTTGCCTCTCTGAATTTTTCTCCCAACCTTCCAAAATGAGCCGACCCTCTAATGTACTCATTTCTAATCCTATCCATCCTTGTCACACCCAATGCAAATCTTCACATCTTTAACTCTGCCACTTCCAGCTCTGTCTCCTGTGTTCTAGTCAGTGCCACCGTCTATAGACCTTCCCTTTCACTCTTGCTGATACCCATCTGTCACAAATCACTTCTGACACTCTTCGCCACCCATTGCACCCTGCCTGCACTCTCTTCTTCACCTCTTTCCCACAATTCCTGTTTCTCTGTACTGTTGATCTCAAGTATTTAAAGTCATCCACATTCGCCAACTCTACTCCTTGCATCCTCACCATTCCTCTACCCTCTCTCTCATTCACACACATGTATTCTGTCTTGTTCTTATTGACCTTCATTTCCCTCCTCTCTAGAGCAAACCTCCAACTCTCCAGGGTCTCCTCAACCTGCTCCCTACTCTCACTACAGATCACATCATGTCATCAGCAAACTTCATAGTCCATGGGGACTCCTGTCTAATCTCATCTGTCAACCTGTCCATCACCATTGCAAATAAGAAAGGGCTCAGAGCCGATCCCTGATATAATCCCACCTCCACCTTAAACACATCTGTCACTCCTACCGCAGATCTCACCACTGTCACACTTCCCTCATACATATCCTGTACAACTCTTACATACTCCTCTGCCACTCCTGACTTCCTCATACAATACCACAACTCCTCTCGAGGCACCCTATCATATGCTTTCTCCAGATCCACAAAGACACAATGCAGCTCCATCTGGCCTTCTCTAAACTTCTCCATCAACACCCTCAGAGCAAACATCACATCTGTTGTGCTCTTTTTTATGCTCCTGGCATAAAACCATACTGCTGCTCACTAAACATCACCTCCTTTCTTATTCTAGCTTTCACTACTCTGTACCATAACTTCATGCTGTGGCTAGAGTATAGCATCAAGTTAATGAAACTTCTGGGATATTGATCTGTGCAGTTAAGTAGCAGAGGGGGTTGTAAGTCAGTTTCAGTTGATTTGGTGTAAATGAAAATAACAACAGGTACACTAGAGGGGCGACAATGAGACGACATCCCAAAACAGGAATGGTTTAACAGGTGGAGGCCACTGACATTTTCCCCTCCTCATCTTTTCTGAATGTTTTTTCACTAGTTTTGCATTTCGCTATGGTCAGTGTCACTATTGGTAACATGAGGTGATACCTGGACCCTACAAAGATTGCCCAGGTAGTCCCATACGTACCATTGCCAGAAGTTTTGCTGTGTCTCCTAGCAAAGTCTCAAGGGCATGGAGGAGATTCCAGGAGACAGACAGTTACTCTAGGAGAGCTGGACAGGGCCGTAGAAGGTCCTTAACTCATCAGCCGGACCGGTATCTGCTGTTTTGGGCAAGGAGGAACAGGATGAGCACTACCAGAGCCCTACAAAATGACCTCCAGCAGGCCACTGGTGTGAATTTCTCTGACCAAACAATCAAACAGACTTCATGAGGGTGGCCTAAAGGCCCGGCATCCTCTAGTGGGCCCTGTGCTCACTGCCTGGCACCATGGAGCTCGATTGGCATTTGCCATTGAATACCAGAATTGACAGGTCCACCACCATGGCCCTGTGCTTTTCACAGATGACAGCAGGTTCACCCTGATCACATGTGACAGGCATGAAAGGGTCTGGAGAAGCCGTAGAGAACATTATGCTGCCTGTAGCATCATTCAGCATGACCAGTTTGGTGGTGGGTCAGTGATTGTCAGACCTTTACAGGCTAGACAACGGCAACTTCACTGCCATTAGGTATCAGGATGAAATCCATGGACCCATTGTCAGACCCTATGCTGGTGCAGTGGGTCCTGGGTTCCTCCTAGTGCACGACAATGCCCGGCCTCATGTGACGAGAGTATTCAGGCAATTCCTGGAGGATGAAGGAATTGATATCATTGACTGGCCCCCATGCTTGCCTGGCCTAATCTAATAGAACACCTCTGAGACATTATGTTTCAGTCCATCCAACGCCACCAGGTTGCACATCAGACTGTCCAGGAGCTCAGTGATGCCCTGGTCCAGATCTGGGAGGAGATCCCCAGGACACTATCCGTTGACTCATTAGGACCATGTCCCGGTGTTGTCGGGCATGCATACAAGCACGTGGGGGCCATACAGACTGCCAAGTACAATTTAGAGTTGCTGCAATGAAATTTCAGCAAAATGGACTAGCCTGCCACATTATTTTTTCACTTTGATTTTCGGGGTGTCTTTGAATTCAGCCCTCTGTAGGCTGATAATTTTCATCTCCATCAAATGATGTGGCATCCAGCAGGATTTTTTGTTCCCCATTGAAATCTGATATGTTTTCAAAGTGTTCCTTTAAGTTTTTTTGAGCAGTTTATATAGCAATGTGCAGTATTGGATGCTAAATGTAGTTTCACTGGCCAGTAGTCAATGTGTGGCATACATTGAATCGAAATCTGTAAGTGTAAAGAAGATTTTGCATGAAGTTATACTTGCCTCAGCAAGGAAGAATTCATTCTCGTAAAACTATTTAAAGTTTGATTAATGTCCATCTACAGGTAGTGTGAAGGACATATTTGTTAGCTGTAAGAACACCAAAAAGTATTTTAAAAAGATGAGACAATTAAGCAGTAGACATTCAAGGGAATGTCAGTCAGTACAGTTAAACATTTCAAACTGGACTGTTCACCAAATTATTCAGAAAAATGTATCCTATTACCTCTTAAAAATAAAAATAGTGCATACATTTTTTAAGAATAATTTAGTCTCTCTCTCTTTTTGTTTTTACTTGGTTATTTGAATTGTTAAATGGAAACAAGGTAATAAGACTATTTGCAAACTTGTTTAGAAAAACGTATTGATAATATAGTGTTTATTTGAAAAGTGTTATTAAAACAAATGTTATTTAAGAGAAGGTATAAAAGCTGCATTGATTAATTTTTGATCTACTTCATTCCTTAACTGGTGCCATCTTGTCAAGTGAGGAACTTAAATGACCGTACATACTCTCCTTGGCTACACCCCAACAACTTGTTTCTCTCGGCTTTACTAAATTTTATACTCTGCATTTAAACTGGGAGTGCTATACCTCTGTTCCTGTTTTGAGTGATAATTATTGTCCTTGTTCTATCTAATTGTGAATTTCCCCTTTGGATTAATAAAGTATCTGTCTATCTCTATTTATCTATCTAATGGGAAAAACAACTGTTGCCAGCTTCAGATATAACACCATGGGGGTTGGGAAATTAAAGGCAATTAAATAACAATTCCCTGAAAGACTCTTTCAAATGCCAACTCTTTCTAGGAAGATAAACCAATGTTCATTTAGCCTTTGGCCTTTCTTGGGAAATAGAACTGTTTAATTACACAACACTCCTGTCAAATACCTTTTAGCTGTTTTCTGACATCATATTTAACACAGATTCACATTTACAGGATTCAGAAAATCATGCCTCATTCCATCTGTGATAATTATTGATCTGCAAAGGTTTATGTTAGTGTGTCACAGTTTTTATTTTTAGTTGTTCCTGCGGAACTGATCCAGTAACTTGCCTTGAGCTGCACAGCAGAATATAAGAATGTTGAAACCCGAGGGCAATTTGAAAGATTGTAGACCAACTTTGTAAGTCAGAGGATCCTGCCTTGGCACTCTTCTTGCAATAATGACATTTTAGCTAGTTTTTTGCTTCCCATTTCAGGATTCTTCTGACAATGAGATGTCCCATCCTAGTTTAAATATGGCAATCCTGACCCTTTAGCTGTCTCACCCTCTGATAGTTGATGCGTGCTGTTCCTCTCATTTAAATGAAGATAACAACTGTTCGAAACTGTAGTTATATTCATAACCAGACTTTTATATGAGCCAATCCCTTGTGCGTGTGACTGCAAGAAAAATTCTGTTTTTTTGAGTGATTGCCAATAGTTATGACTTTATCTTGGGAAGGAGACATAATCTACAATTTTTAAGCATTCTATTATGTCTTAGTCATGCCAAGCACATCCACAAATTTCAGTTTAGCCAGATTGGGTAAGGTTTCAAAACAGAATTTTCTTTAGGTATAATTACAAGTTGTCAAAACCTTGATAAACAATCCAGTAATGCAGAAAAACAGTATGTTATGGGTGTGTGTACAGTAAGTACAAACTATTATTTTTGGTGCCAAACTTTCATTTCATTAAAATTATTTAGGCTCACTGAAGATCCTCCTGCATTGTTATCTGTTTTGAAAGTATAGACTCTAAAGGTGTAAAGGTTTGGTGTTGTGCTAGTATAGGAAGGAGGACATTGACAGGTAGGTACCAACCATTTTCAAAAAAAAGTGCAGCAGAAGCAATTATTCCTGGGGTGCAGATAAAAGAAACTGGCTAATGGGGTCCTCAGTTAATGGGTTAAGTTTCTACCAGTTTAGTAGTTGTCAGACGTTGGGTCCTGTATACTGTGCCTTCTTCTCTGATGTTAATGATGGTGGACAGGCTACTTGTAGGTTGCCTGCTTCTTTTAGGCTAACATTGCAGGGCTGCAGGACCACCTGGGGCCAGTAAAGTAAACACTAGTTGGACAAGCTAAAGTTCTTGCACAGCTCATTCCTGGTCGAGGAAGTGATCCCTTGCTGGGGCTTGAAAGCCGCTTCAGTTTATAGGTTTACACTGGTAGCATCATCATTATAATGTGTAAAAAAAACTACAGTAGAATTCTAGCTTGCATTGCTAATCCATTTACAACATGTTACCACTCCCCAGTGCCATGATTAGTGAGTGTCACCACCTAACCTGAAATTTTCTGCCTTCCATACCTAAAAATTTAACAACACATCTGTTATTACTAACCAGAATTGTACTACTAAGTAGTTCTTACAATTTAAACAATGTGTTAGTTTGGTGGAGTGAGCCTTTATGTCATGAGGTGTGTCCAGGTTCAAGTCGTGAGGGCAGTAGTCTAAGTAACGATGTCCAGACATCCTTTTCCCCTGCCACCTTCACCAACTGTTCTGGAAGAATACTGAGGTATCCCCAGGCCAGCCGAGAGATATAATCTCTTTAGTGTATTGTTGGTCTGTCCCAAGGTCTTGTCCCAGTTTTTCATGTTTGAAAAAACTCCCCAGGGAAGCCTCCAGGATGCATCCTAATCAGATGCCCAAACTACCTCAACTGGCACCATTCAATGTGGAGGAGCAGCAGCTCAACTTTGAGCTCTACAGCTGAGCCTAGGCACCCTGCGAAGGAAACTAAGTTTTGCTCTTTGTATCTGTGATCTGGTTCTTTTGGTTTCTACCCTAGCCTTTGACCATAGGTGATCGTACAGAAAATAGTGAGCTTCTCCTTTCAGCCCAGGCCACTCTTCACCACAACTGACTGCTTGAGAATTTTACTTGTCAATCTTTTGTTCCCTCTTCCCTCACTCATGAACAAGATCCCAAGGCACTTAGTCTTCCACTTGAGGCAGCCTCTCTTCCCCAAACCAGAGAGAGTATTCCACCCTTTTTTGGCTGAGAACTATGACCCTGCACTTGGAAGTGCTGAATCTCATCCCTGCCACTTCACACTCAACTGAAAACTGACCCAGTGTTGTCTAAGGTCACAAGCCAATGAAGCCAGCAGGACAAATCATCCGCAAAAAGCAGAGCTGTGATCCTGAGGCCACTGAACTGGACACACTTCAACCCCAGGCTGTGCCTAGAAATTCTGTCCATAAAAATTATGAACAGATTCGGTGACAAAGTGCAGCCATGGGAGCGAGTCTGACTTGCTGCCAGCAATGCGAAGCAAGCCTTCACTCTAGTCGTACAGGGCCTGAATAACCCACAACAGCTGGCCCAGTACCCCATACTCCCAAAACATCCTCCACAGGACACCCCAAGTGATGTGGTTGTATGCCTTTTCTAAATCAACAGAACACACATAGATTAGTTGGTTATATTCCAATAAACCCTCCAGAAACCTTGTAAGGGTAAAAAGCTCACCCAGCATGTAATTGGCATTGTTTCTCCTGACTCTGAGGCTCAACCAACAGCTGGAAACGTCTTTCAGGGCACAGACCTGCCCAGGAAGGCTGAGGAGTGTAATCACCACCACCCCAGTTTGCTAAACCAAGACAGCCCAACAACATCCATAGCAGGCCCGGTCTTAGGTATTATGGGGCCCTAGGCGAAAGGGGGGTCCTGCCCCAACTCCTCCGAGAATTACGCCTCTTTGAATATGCAAATCAATATAAATAACCCTTAAGCTCAGCATTCTGTGAAAAGACAATGGCAAAACCACAAGGAAAAATAGAACAATATCAGCGAATACCAAGTGGAGGCAAGGAAAAACGTACTATTTGTTGGTTTAAACAGTGATATAAACAACAAAAGGAAGTTGATCGAGTGATATAGCGTGTCGGAGAAACTTGAAAGCTCACGTTCACAAAGTCGCACAGTGCCCGAAATAAAAAAGAAGTTGTCAGATATCAAAAGTCGCTGTGAAAAGGCAAGTCGTAGCCCGCCATCTGAGTGTTATATGAAAGCTTATTAGGGTACAGAGAAAAAAAAAGGCACACAGTGGGGAAAAAGCAAGAAATGTCAACTTCAATCTCAAAATTTCCATTTTAAATCACATAGTTTATTTTGTCATCATTAAAGTAGAACATCATAAACTTCATCTTGAAATCGTTTAACTAGTTTCTCAAATCACATCGTAAGTAAAGTAGCGCATTAAATGCTTTGTTTTGTATGTGTTCTTCTATGTGCTCTATGTGTATGAATCACTAGTGCTTCTTAAACTGGCTTTTTATACCTCCAACAGGACACAGAATCCGTTACATTTGTGATATTACAGCTCTCTGAATAACTAAAATACTGAGATGCGTATGTGATATCATTTTCATGATGATGGGAGTTAAAACACGCTATTAAACATGGGAACACAGTGGCGCAGTGATTGTGCGCAACCTTCGATGAAATAATTTATTGCAGCAGTACTCAGGGGCAGCTCTAGGCTCGTGGCGGCCCTGGGCAGAGGAAGAATCGGTGGCTCCTTCACCCACCAATGTCAATATGGTATCTTATGCACGGCGGATTGCCACGTCCATTGCGAACACTGCATAGCCGCCTCGTGCTCATGACACAAGCGTTTAACTTTTGCCGAAATTTGCCGCTGCATTTTTAGCTGTGTCGTTATTTTCTCTTTCTGTTTTATATTCAATATATATTGGTGTGGCGGCCCTGTGCAGGTGCACAGTTTGCACATGCCTAAGGCAGACCCTGCAGTACTGTCTCTTTCAAACGTACTAACCTCCAATTCCTGCCCTTCCTTTTCTTTCTCCAAGTAACCGATCGCCACACAATCAGCTCTGTAGTGGACATTAAGCCATTTGAAAGCTTATAATGCCCATTCTTCAAAACCTTTAAGGAACATTGAAATATCTTCGTAGTACATGTTTAATTATTCTATCCTTCATGCCAGTCCCAGTGAAGCATACAGTGCGAGGCAGGAACAATCGTGAGCAGAGCACCAGATCCTTGCTAGCATAGCAACACCGTGTTCTTTAATTATTAACAATATAGATTATTTAAATGAAGTTAAAGCTTTATCTATAGTAATAAACATATTTTGCTGCATGTCATCTTAAAAATGATATTGTCATCATATGTAAATGCACTCTTTATAAAGTGGCCCAGGTTGTGCAATATTATAACTGTACTGCAAGTTTGCGGTAAGGTAACTGTACTAATAAGTACTAACAGTTCTACAAGGAGCAGTTGATGGACTGATTGGGTGCATTTAGAGTTCTTGGGATGAAACTGTTTCAGAACTGCAAGGTCCGTACAGGAAAGGTTTGAAGCGTTTGTCATATGAGAAGCAGTTCAAATAGGAAGCATGGCTGAGGCAGTGTGTGCTTGATGCTGTATACTGTATTTCTCTTTCCGATCAGCTTCTCCGAGTGGTGCAGTGAGAGTAACAGGGAAAAAGATGATCTGCTGTGGCAACCCCTAACAGGAGCAGCTGAAGGAAGAAAAAGAAAGTGCAGTGAGAGTAACAATGCTAAAGCAGCTGTGGTATTTAGAATAGTTTGGCCATTCCGTGGACCATTATATTGTTACTGGTTAATTACAATCAGATGCATTAAACTAATAAACAATATGTGGTTAATTTCAGTGTATTTATAAAGCCGCGTCAGGAAAAGGATAACCATACAGGAACAGTAGCACTGCTTTGATGCTGGGTCCCACCAGTCTGCAAAACCGAGCGGAGAACTTGCATACGCCAGGGTATGAGGTACCGTGGAAATGTGCATGGCTTTACTCCAAGTTTAGGTTTTATACATCGCGATTTAAACGTGGTAATATTCTTACGCAACATTTCTGTGCATACACACCATTTATACATGAGGCCCCAGGTGCTATAAACTACATAGATGAAGCACTGCTTCTCTCTTCTGAATCTGCTGACAGTTGATCAGAATTACTTTGAGGCTGTTTGTTTATGGCCCCACATTACTCCTCCCATACCTGGGTTTTTTATTCTGCAGCTGCCATTTCTGTGCTACGCTTAGCTTGTCTGTACCTGTCAGATGCCTCTGGAATCTCACAAGCTAACCAAGCTCAAAAGGATTTCTTCAGTCTAATGGTTCCCTTTACTGCTGGCATCCTCCACTGGGTATGAGGATTATTGCAACAACAGGCACCAATGACCTTACATCTACAGCTCTGTACACTTGCCTCAGCAATGGAGTCACAGAACATGGTAAATGTCCCCAGTCTCTTTTAGAATGCAAGAGCAATGTGTCCTATCCTGGAAAAAGGAGTCAGGCCTGTAAGTGAGCACCTGATGGATGGACATTTACCCATTTTACCTGGTCAGGCACAGCCCAAAGAAAAAACAAGGGTTCGTCCTCCAGCGGGCCCACTACCTACAGGAGGAACCATAAGGGTTTGGTGCATTGTGGCATGGGTCAGTCAAAGGCAGGTACCTTGGTGGACCAATGCCCAATTACTAAAACTGACTTCTAAGGACATAGAATGTGACTTCTTCAGTGAGTAAAGAATCCAAGCTAGTGCGGAAATTAGAGAGGTACCATCTAGATATAGTTGTGCTCACCTCAGCACACAGCACTGGCCCTGGAGCCAAACTATTGAAGCCAATCTCTTCCAGTTGCCCAGGGTGAAGGGTGCCAGGCGAGTGTGGTCTCACTTATAGTCCTCTAGCTTGGCATGTGTTTATCGAAGTTTACCCTGATGGACTAGACGGTCGCCTACCTGCAACTTTGAGCTGGGGGAAGACTCTGACTGTTGTCTTTGCTCATGCACTGACAACTAGGTCAGAATATTCAGCTTTCTTAGAGACCTTGGGGAATGTCTCAGAAGGTTCTCTTACTGGAGACTCTATCATTTTATTGGGGGACATTAATGCTCACGTGGGTAATGACAGAGAAACCTGGAAGGGTGAGATTGGGAGAAACAGCCTACCTCATCTGAACCCGAGAATTGCTTTGTTATTGGACTTCTTTCCTAGTCAGTTTGTCCATAACGAGGACCATGTTCTAGTATAAGGGTACTCATAAATGCACTTAGCAAAAGAGCACCCTGGGTCGATGCTTGATTTAGTAGTTGTGTCATCAAATCTACAACTGTATGTCTTGGACTCTGGGTGAAGAATGGTGCTGAGCTGATCATCACCTGACTGTGAATTGGCTCAGATGATGGGGGAAGATGCAGGACAGATTAGGCAGACTTAAATATATAGTGGGGGTGTGCTGGGAACTTCTGGCAGACACACAATGTGGGAGATCCTCAGCTCACATTTCCGGATGAATTTGTCTTTTTTGTAATATATAAAAATAAACTGAAAGTTTACTGAAAAATTTAGTACATTAAATTTAATGGTTATTTTTTATTGTTTTAGGAACTATCTGGATGCAGCAAATCATGAGCCTGATTGAAGCTAAAGGAGATTTCAATGCAACATTTAATATGACTACAGCTGACCGGGTTCCTTGGATTGAAGCAAATGGTACCATTGAGAAATTTGCATCACTTTCCCCACCTCGCATTCATGTCTCTCATTTGCCTTGGAACTATATGCCAAAGGAGCTGAGGCAGAAAAAGGGGAAGGTTAGTAATACCGTACCTTTAAGTAATTCATATCAAACAATATAGGAATTTCTTATGTTGTGTGATAGCATCCTTAGCCATATTTAAACAAAACAAGACTATCAATATTTAGGGAAACAAAAACAAAGTTCATGATCATATTTAATAATGCAGTTAATATAAACAGAGTAAGCATAAAAGAAATAAATACTTTACAAAAAAACTCATTGTTATTTTGTAATTTTACCATAATTTGTTTTCATTTCTCTCACAACACCATCTACTTACACTCCGATTACACTCACTAATGTTACCATTTTGTGTGTTTCGGGAGCCATGTGTTGTTGAAAACATCATCATAGCAACACTATTTAATATTGCTGAGCCAGTAGTGCAACTACAGGTTTGGAGCCTTGAAGCTTGAACTGTTATGGATCACATAGCAACCAACAGCAATATCTGGGTAACCACTGTTACCTTCTTCATTGGGGTTATTCCACTACAATTCATCACAATTTAATACAAATATTTAACCATTACTTGTAGTTAATCTAAAAAAAAAACCTTCTCATACTGTAGACACTCAAAAATTTTAAGCAATGAAGCCTAAAGTTAAAACTTAAGTTTCATTTGTTTCATAGTAGTTCCGAATACATACACACACATACATCCATATATATATATATATATATATATATATATATATATATATATATATATATATATATATATATATGTACATATACACACATACACACTCAAACCAAGGGGGTGCGAAATCGGGATCGTCCGTCACAGGGGGTGCGAGTGTAAAATGAATCGGGAAGCGCTGATATATATGTATGTGTGTGTGTATATATAATACTAGCAAAATACCTAAGCATGGCAAGTACTGCCTTAAAATTTTTATTAAGAAGAAAATTAAACTTTTTTAAACTGAGGGAAAATATACCAATAATTATTTGTTAAGGATCTCTTTGTATACCACGTTGTCAGTTCGGCCCTCCGGTTGTAATATGACCAAGGTGTGCGCTGAGCTTACTCTTGAGCATGCAACGTACAGTTGGCCATGTGAAAAGTAATCTTGTTTCAAATCTCACAGCTTGGATTGCTGCTGTCATAATCGGTTTAAGTTTCATGGTTTGTTTCAATTACAACAGTATTTGTAGGACTTGTGTTGAAGTGACATTCGGCATCTGTCAAGCATTGTAAGCATACAACCAGTTTCATCGATAACTTCACATCCAGCTTTTGAGAGTTTAAACATTCATAAACATCAAAGTGTCCACTACTGAAATCGTCACCTGTGAATCTAAGATGTTTAAGAGGCATTGCCGTTGTCAAAAGGTGTAAAATATTTGGACATTTCGGTACACTTGAAAGCGACAACCAAACAATTCAGTGGCAGCCATCAGCTCACATGCAGAACCATAGGTGAAGGGCTTAAGCATTTCACTTTTATAGTGCTCCTGTATAGCATAACTATCTCCTGTACTGTCTTCAGTCCACACCTTAAACCTGTCACTATATGTGTGTATATATATCTATACTAATAAAAGGCAAAGCCCTCACTGACTGACTGACTGACTCATCACTAATTCTCCAAGTTTCTGTGTAGGTAGAAGGCTGAAATTTGGCAGGCTCATTCCTTACAGCTTACTTACAAAAGTTGGGCAGGTTTCATTTCGAAATTCTACGCGTAATGGTCATAACTGGAAGGTATTTTTCTCAATTTCGCCGTGGGGGGCGGACTTTCGTGTGACATCATCATGCCTCCCACGTAATCACGTGAACTGACTGTCAACGCAGTGCGTAGAAAACCAGGAAGACCTCCAAAAAGCGCTGAAGAAAACATGCATTATATAATTTAGAAGGCGGCGAAACAATAAGAAGCGAGCGAGTGATATATACTACCATATTCATGAGTGCTGCTACTTCGGAAAGAAAGCAAGGTGTAAACCTAAACTTTAAATTAAGTTCATAGACAGGCTGCCGCTAGCGTTTCTCATGCCCACGGGTAATGCGGGATACAAGTTTAATGAGAGGACGCAGGATATAAACGAGAGTTTTGATCACTTTGTAAGTAAGTTAAAATTGCAGGTGAAGGGGTGTGCTTATGCAAATTCCGAGAGACTGTGTTTGTGGGGGATTGACAGTTAAGGCGGGTGGGGAGTCACGCCATCATCTCCTCCCATTCACCTCATTTCGCTCTGAGCTGAGCTCACGGCTAACGCCATCTTCCGAAGCAACTTCGTCAGACTGCCACCAAATACTCACAGAAAAATCCACAAGTTAATACACACGCTGTCTCAAGAGTTTCTCCACACTGAATCCTCCAGGCACTACTTACAAAAGGTTACATTGACAATCGTGTTACGTTATTTTTAAAATCTTTCCTTTTCTTAGCACAAGCACAGCTGAGAAGCTTCGATGCATGTGCTCCATAACGCATTAAAAAATAATGCATTTAATCACACTTTGCATTACAAGCAAAGGGGAACTTTTGTCAATGCTTGATTTTCTGGTACACCGATTGCATTGATCAGCGCATCCCGATTCATTTTACCCTCGCACCACCTTGGTTTGAGAAGAAGTATGAAAAAATATGAGGTTAACACAGAAAAACAGATCACCAATTCAAGCTTTATGAATAATCGATTCGCCATCAATAATTGTTTTGGTAAAGCCATATTCAGTGTAATCCTTCCATTTTATAATTTTTCCGCCACTAGCCATGATTAAATGAACGGTAAAAAAGTAAGATCGAAGCGAGGGTGACTTATTTAGGCAGGCATATATATGACAGCAACACTCATAACAATGTCAATCATGTTATGTTATTATTAAAATGTTTCCTTTTCTTTTTCATTACTTCTTTAACACACTACTCCTCCGTTGCGAGGCGCGGGTATTTTGCTATATATATATATATATATATATATATATGAATGACCTCCAAAGAGCGCTGAGACTTTTGATATTGTGAACGTGTCTGCAAAAACTGCTGTCTCCTGCCCAGAAAATGTCGAGAAGCCGGCGTGCGCGTATAGCTGTGCCGGCCTTTGAGACGCTGACTGCGCCTCTGCCTTAAGTCAAAGTGAGCACTTTTAATTTTTTTCCTCCTCCCCCGAGCTATAGCTAGACAAGTGCAAACACAGGACCCCTTTTCTACAACGCGGTAAACTAATATTAAGGCGATTCGCACTTTCTTTTCAACGTATACGATTATGAGGTTGTCAGCTCGGATTATGAAGACACGCACAGGGGTGGAGGACTGACAGTGCCATCACAGCCGATTAATGGCAGGGACGTCTCACCAGTCTACACAAGACCCAATGCGACTGTCCCCAAAAGGCGATCATAACGTCAGCGAACACATCTCTATACTATATAAAAGAAAAAGGCAACTTTCATTTCTTTACTTTTTTCCTTTTATCCGAAACCAAAGCTTTTCTCTCTTAACACTGCAGAGGACACAAAACTAATTTTCTTTAATTGCTGGTAATGCCGGTAAGGTGGTTTCATTTCGAAGATGATCCATATACATTTTAGCTGCTGGTAGTACTACTTAACTGTTGTGTTACACCGTCTTTAAAATGTAGTTTACCCGCAACCACTCCAGTAGTGCTCAATGTACCTGTACTTCTTAAAACGTTAATGTTTTACTGTTTAATAACTTATAGACAGCCTTGGACTCACAATCCCTCCTAACCCATTAACAGCTGTGTTTGGGGTTCTTCCAGAGGGGCTTAAAGTGGAGAAAGACAAACAAATTGTGATTGCATTCACTACACTGTTGGCACGCAGACTTATTCTGATAAACTGGAAGAACCCAAACTCTCCTCTTTTAAGTCAGTGGGAAACTGATGTGTTATACTATTTGAAATTGGAAAAAATCAAATACTCAGTTAGAGGATCTGTGCAGACTTTTTTCAAAACATGGCAGGATCTAATCAGTAATATTTTGAAATGAGTTTATAAAGCACAGAGAAATTGTTGATTTAGGTATTTTTTACAAGCCTTAAATTTTACACCGTTTGGCTTGCTCTCTCTCTCAAGGGTGGGGATCGATCTGTTCTTAGCATAATTCTTTTTTTTTTGTAAAAACTTGATTGCTATGTATGGATTGTAATAAAATTAATAAATAAAAAAAAAATTTATAGACTATATTTTATTATTTTTCCCTTGCACTCAGTGACCAAAGCTATACACACACATATAGACACATACATATATATACCTGTGTGTATGTTTGTATGTATGTGTGTGTATATATGATGTAGATAGGTATATATATATATATATATATATATATATATATATATATATATATATATGTAGACTCAAACCCATTATGACAGCAGCAATCCAAGCGGTGAGAAAACAGTAAAAAGGAGGCGTGTCAGGCGTGGTGGTACATTTTCTGATGCAGCTAGACGAAAACAACTTTTTGACGCTGCCGCCAAATACACAAAACAATTACTTTGACAATCATGTTACATTATTTTAAAAATGTTTCCTTTTCTTTTTCATAACTTCTTTAACACACGACATCACTGCGAAGCGCAGGTATTTTGCTATATATATATATCACAACGACACTCATAACAGTGAGAAAGCAATGACATTGACAATCATGTTACGTTATTTTCAAAATGTTTCCTTTTGTTTCTCTTTCCTTCTTTAACACACTACTTCTCCGCTGCCAAGCGAGGTATTTTGCTATATATATATATATATATATATATATATATATATATGAGAACAACACTCATATCAATGACAAAACAATTACATTAACAATCATGTTACGTTATTTTTAAAATTTTTCCTTTTCTTTTTCATACCTTTTTTAACACACTACTTCTCCGCTGCGAAGCGCGGGTATTCTGCTATATAAACTGCTCAAAAAAATTAAAGGAACACTTTGAAAACACATCAGATCTCAATGGGAAAAAGAAATCCTCCTGGATATCTATACTGATATAGACTGGGTAATGTGTTAGGAACGAAAGGATGCCACATCGTTTGATGGAAAGGAAAATGATCAACCTACAGAGCCCTGAATTCAAAGACGCCCAAAAATCAGAGTGAAACAATTATCTGGCAGGCTAGTCCATTTTGCCAAAATTTAATTGCAGCAACTCAAAATTGTACACAGCACTTTGTATGGCCCCTGTGTTCTTGTATACATGCCTGACAACATCGGTGCATGCTTCTAATGAGATGACAGATGGTGTTGTGGGGATCTCCTCCCAGATCTGGACCAGGGCATCACTGAGCTCCTGGACAGTCTGAGGTGCAACCTGGTGGCATTGGATGGACCAAAACATAATGTCCCAGAGGTGTTCTATTGGATTTAGGTCAGGAAAGTGTGGTGGCCAGTCAATGGTATCAATTCCTTCATCCTCCAGGAACTGCCTGCATACTCTTACCACATGAGGCCAGGAATTGTTGTGCACCAGGAGCCACTGTACCAGCATAGGGTCTGACAATGGGTCCAAGGATTTCATCCTGATACCTAATGGCAGCCAAGGTGCCTTTGTCAAGCCTGTAGCGGTCTGTGTGACCCTCCATGGATATGCCTCCCCAGACAATCATTAACCCACCACCAAACTGCTCATGCTGAATGATGTTACAGGCAGCATAATGTTCTCCATGGCTTCTCCAGACTCTTTCACTTCTGTCACGTGCTCAGGGTGAACCTGCTCTCATCTGTAAAAAGCACAGGGCACCAGTGGTGCATCTGCCAATTCTCGTATTCTATGGCGAATAGCCAATCGAGCTGCATGCTGCTGGGCAGTGAGCTCAGGGCCCATTAGAGGACATGGGGCCCTTGGGTCACCCTCATGAAGTCTTTCTGGTTGTTTGGTCAGAGACATTCACACCAGTGGCCTGCTGGAGGTCATTTTGTAGGGCGCTGGCAGTGCTCATCCTGTTCCTCTTGCCCAAAGGAGCAGATTCTGGTCCTGCTGATGGGTTATGGACCTTCTATGGCCCTCTCCAGCTCTCCTAGAGTAACTGCTTGTCTCCTAGAATCTCCTCCATGCCCTTGAGACTGTGCAGGGAGACACAGCAAACCTTCTGGCAATGACACGTATTGATGTGCCATCCTGGAGAAGCTGGACTACCTGTGCAACCTCTGTAGGGTCCAGGTATCGCCTCATGCTACCAGTAGTGACACTGACTGTAGCCAAATGCAAAACTAGTGAAGAAACAGTCAGAAAAGATGAGGAGGGAAAAATGTCAGTGGCCTCCACCTGTTAAACCATTCCTGTTTTGGGGGTCATCTCATTGTTGCCCCTCTAGTGCATCTGTTGTTAATTTCATTATCACCACAGCAGCTGAAACTGATTAACAACCCCCTCTGCTACTTAACTGACCAGATTAATATCCCATAAGTTTCATTGACTTTATGCTATACTCTGATTAAAAAGTGTTCCTTTAATTCTTTTGAGCAGTATATATATATGTGGTATAGCGGGTTCGCGGCTTCCGAAAAAAAGTCAAGTTTTTTAAATCCGTATAGCCCTGTCATTCTCCGTGGGCACGATTGCACAACCGCGGGGAGTTAATGGAGTGATTGGAGCGAGTCGCACCTGCACGTGAGGGTGCGGTTGTTCTTGTTTGCCTCATTGGCTTCCTGCAGTGTGTAATTAAGACGCTGTGCCCACAGAGGCAGAGAGGTGTATATATCTATATATAAACAAAGGTACACCAGAGAGGGGGATAAATCATGGAAAAAGAGAGGATAAATCGTAGAAAAAATAAGATAAATTGGAAGATGATTGTGGAAAAAGATAAGAGAAATCGGAGAGGAAGAGAGACAAAGGCGAAAGGTTGATGGAGAGAGAAAAGCAGATGCAGTAAGAGGTCGGAAAACAGCAGTCAGGTGGTGACGATCCGGCCACCTGGAAGGTGGAAATGCCATGAGCTGGGGTCCCGTGCAGGAGTGTTATTCTGTTGCGCTCTAGGGGCTAGTTCGCCCCACTGAATGTACCAGTGAGTGGGGTGAGCAGGAGAGGTGCCCTCCCGAAGGATCTGAGAAGTGACTGTGGGTGCGCGAAGGATCGAGGGAGGAGAGTTGACCTCGGCGGTCTGGCAGTGACTTCCTGATGGAGGTTAACTGAAGGAGCTCTTTGTTGTTGGTCTCCGCTGGCCGCGAGTAACGGAGAGCCGGGGAAAAAGAGACAGAGGTGGGCTGGAGAGTAAACAGAGAGAAAAAGACTGCGTTTTAATTGCTGCATATATTTATCTTGCGTTTTTGAAGATTTATTGTTGGTTTTAACCCTACTGGACACTTTATTTTATGGATTTGTTTATTGAACTTTGACTCTGCACTTTTGCACTTTTTGATTTGATTATTGTTTTAAATAAAAGCACTTTATGGAATATCCCCTGGCCTTGAGAGATTTGTCAGCTCATCTCGGTGACATTATCGATGATGTTAGGTTCAAGGGCTCCTGAACAGCAATAGGAGCATGGAGTCGAACCCGCATCGTCACTATATGTATGTATGTATGTTGGTGCAGTGGTAGCGCTGCTGCCTCGCATTTAGGAGACCTGGGTTCGCTTCCTGGATGCTCCCTGCGTGGAGTTTGCATGTTCTCCCCGTGTCTCGTGGGTTTCCTCCCACAGTCCAAAGACATGCCGGTTAGGTGGATTGGCGATTCTAAATTGGCCCTAGTGTGTGTGTGTGGTGTGTGAGAGTGTTTGTGTGTGTCCTGCGGTGGGTTGGCACCCTGCCCAGGATTGGTTCCTGCCTTGTGCCCTGTGTTGGCTGAAATTGGCTCCAGCAGACCCCTGTGACCCTGTGTTCGGATTCAGCGGGTTGGAAAATGGATGGATAGATAGTTTTACTATCAAATAATGCAAAGAGTACGCGGCATGTGTTTCACCCTAATTCTGGGCTCATCAGGCGTACACACTCACTGCACCCCCTCTCGGGAATCGGACCTCGGACGTCAGCACTAGAGGCGAATCCTCTTGTGTTGCGCCACGACGTGTGGTTTGTTTATTTGACAGTATGTACATCGGGGTATATAAGAACTCCTGTAGTACAATAAATGCCTTTTATTGAATAGACAAACCAGGGGTGAGCAAGTTCCTTTCTACTGCAGCCACAGCCGCGACACACATAAAAAACATCAATAATAACTCAAACTTGCAATATAAAAAACATCAATAATAGCTCATAAACTTTATTATTTAGGAAAATCGCAACATTTTACTCCCCAAAAATTCGGATTATTTGTAAACAAAATCCATCCTCCTCTCTCCTCAAAAATAGTTCAATTACTCTGTCGTACGGATTATTCGTCCGTTTCAGTTCCATCAAAAAGTCTGTTTCTATCGCCATTGAAGCTAATGCTGAAAGTCGAACCTACCCTGTCGTATTTCTGGAATAAGTTTTAATTCGCTTTAGGGCTGAAAATTTCCGCTCGACAGAAGCACTGTACACGGGAATGGTCACCGCCAAATATACCAATGTGAACAGCTTCCCCATGCTCTCATTCAGATTTTTCTGATGAAGGAAGTCAAGGAGATCAGTGGGAAATTTTCCTGCAAAATCATCCATGGCATACATTACAGTCAGTTCTGTTTTTAGCCGAGACAGATCAAAAACCGCTCCATGACTTTGTGTTAAAGTGGAGAAGGCTGCATGCGGGAAATTTTTCTTGTATTCCCGAAACTTCTGGGGCTCGAGGAGCGTGACAAACATCAGGTTTTCATGGTCTTGAAATCTGGTCTGTGTCTGGCAAATAATATTGTCCAGAATCCTGCCATGGAGTTGGCCTTAGTGCGTGCGAGGATCTTTCACTCGGAGCGCTTGCGGTGCATTCAGTGGCCTCGTAGAGTTCCTCCTATCAGCTTCTATCCAATCAATGGGTCTGAATACGGTGACGTTGCCATTCGCCTGCTAGAGGGCCCTACTGACACCAACTCAAAATCTGATTACTTGAACCAACAAGTTAATCAACAATTATTCTGTTTTTAGTGCGCCTCTCTGCCTGGCATCAAATGATGGCTGAAATGTGATTGGTTAAATGCTTTAATACGAAATACATGCCTGGAAGCAGCACAACCATTGGAAAAGCTATGAAAGGAAGCGGACAGACTTGGAATTATTTAATAAATATTCATGGACAAAATATAATTAACATTAGTTTATGATTCAGATATTTTTACTTATGAATATGCTAAGCACAGTCATTCACCCGCGAATATTTACCTTATATATGCAGGCACTCAATTACGTGGGAGGCGTGATGATGCAAGACACAACTCTGCCTCCCACGGCCATCGAGCTGCAGTCTATTACAGTATATGGACGAAAATGGGTTCCAGTTATGACCAACCCGCGTAGAATTTCGAAATGAAACATGCCAAACTTTTGTAAGTAAGCTGTAAGGAATGAGCCTGCCAAATTTCAGCCTTCTACCTACACGGGAAGTTGGAGAATTAGTGATGAATGAGTGAGTCAGTCAGTGAGGGCTTTGCCTTTTATTAGTATAGATAAAGTGGCAGATGAGCATATGTGCTGCTTTGCTACTTATTCAAAATTAATTCAAATAAAAAATCACAGGTAATTTGTAGAGATATTAATCAGAATACAAATTAAGGTGAAATGTTCCACCTGTGATAATGAACTTGAACTTGCAGTACTTTTTTTAATTTACAAAACTGAAATCTAAACTACTTAACATCATCACGATTTAAGATGTTTTCTGTTGAAAAACTACTTGTTTGGAAGTAACTATTCCTAGTTAATGACATTTATTCAAGACTAGAATATGATGTCTTATTTACTTATCGAAACTTGATTTGGAGATATAGACAACATTTTTTGAAGTTCTCACCTAATGCATATACCTTTTTCTACCAGTCACACGCTATATAACAAAAAGGTGGACTTAAAGTGATTTTTAATGATAAAATTTTGCTGTATCAAAAATGTCTAGATGATATCACATCTTTTATTACCCTAATACTAAACTGTAAAATCAAATCATTTATTGTTCTGTAATTAATTTACAAGGGGCCTTGGGTCATATTGTTATCTTATTCCAGATTTTCCATGTCCAACTGAATTAACAATAGATTATGGTAATATAATCTTGATTAGTAATTTTCATATTTATATTTATAAGAACATTAGCACTTGATTGAGTCTATATTATCAATCAATCCATTCACTCATTTTCTGAATCCACTCCATTACCTGATTGAGGGGAAACTGAGACTAGCAGCATCACACTCTGTGTTGGAACTAAACCTGATTGCTAGTCCATCAAAGGCCCATTTATGTGGTATAATTAAATATATATATATTTTTTTTTCTTTCAGATCATATATGTGTCAAGAAACCCAAAAGATGTATTGGTATCATTCTATCATTTTCATAAATTTTCAAATATTTTTGAAACTCCTAAAGATTTTAACACATTTTTAGAAAAGTTTCTTAATGGCAATGGTAAGTGAAAGTATAATGTAATGTCTGCCCACAGATACCTAGAAATTAAGATTATCTGTACATTTTTCAAAAATGTAATCAGATTTTACAATTGATATTTACAAATGGATTTACAACAAACTTTTTATTCTGTGGAAGTAGTTTATTTTGCAATTTCACATTGGATCCATGTGAATGGTGTCGTGGATGGAATGGACTAAAGCCTGTCTGGTAAAACCACTAATAACACCATTAATTTTACTGTTTTGAGACCTTAAGTGTGTATTCTGCTCATTCAGGTTTTGGACAAACTGATAAAGAGAAGTGTATTTTTTGATGAATGATTTTCCTTTTATTATCTTTTATTGTGACTATATGTTCTTCCTTACACAATTGTCTTGTGGAGTCTAAAAGCATGCTGTCTAATAGACAATGATATGACTTTAAAATCGCTCCTCTGTCAATAGACATTTTAAACAGCAGTGTGCCAACAAAAAATGGTGGCTTGGAAAGTGAGATACAATATATTTAAATGGACGTAATGTCTGATTTTCAAGTAATAAAAATGTTTCTGTGGCAAGCAGATTTTCTCTTATAAATGTTTTAGTGAGAGAGTATTTTCAATATATAAATTTCTAGGGGTTTTGATGTAATACTCATGCCAGAACCAAAATTCTGTTTTTTTCAACAAAGTTGAAGTTTGATTGTATTGAACAACATTGGGGTTCTGAAAACAGTCATGGGATTAGGAGAGACAATTTTAATACCTAATTTTTAACTTTCATCAAAGTATCTGTTATGAATGTTACTGTAAAAACATGTTTATAATGAAGTGTCTTTTATTAAAATCATGTTTGTTTTACTATTTACTTTTATTGTTATTTTTCAGGTGGTCAATTTGTTTATATATTTATTTTTTGGTTGTCACCAGTGGCATTTCTCATGTTTTAGGATGTACAGTTAATCCTAATATGGTCCTTTATGTCCTCTTCAGAAATTATCCATTTTCTCAAAGGAAACCTACACAAGCTCTGCTCAGTGGTCCAACCATACAACTGCTCTTAACAGCCACGATTTTCCAAAATTAAAGGAGATTGTAGGGTAGGGTAGGGTGACCTGATTTAGATTTTTCCAAAAAGAGGACAATTGGGGCAGTGGGCAGAATGAGGCAGACAGGTGCCCGTAGTGGGTGGGAGGTTGCGTTTGGAGGTTCAAGTAAGTCATGGCAATGTGTATTTATGTGAGTAGGAGTGGGATAGATACAGTAGTTGTCAAATATATCCAACACCAGGCAACAATGTTAATGAACTTTAATACGTAAACAATTAGTCTTTAACAAGACTAATAATAAATGCTTTAATAGCCCTTATAACCGAGTACATTTCTTTCTTTCAGTTTAAGTCATTACATATCCCTTCTTAAAAAAAATCAATAAATATGCAAAAAAAATCTTTAATGTATTGTCCAAGTGTTGACTTATCTAGTGTTTTTTTCACTTTGATTAATTTACTATGCACACCTTGTTAATTCCAGTCAAAATGCTGAATAAATGCAGGGAATAGATTCACTGTACTGTGATTGCTCCCAACAGTAGAAACACCATAGTAATCGACCTCTTCCAGTGCTTTCAGAGCTTCTGTCTTAGTATGAGCATTTGAACATTTTCAGGCTGTCTCAGAATTGGGGAAGGCCCTAGTGGTATGGGAAGGAAAATGTCCCTCTGCAGCAGTCAAAGTACCTTCTGTTTTACTTGATCTCATAAAATCATCATTTAATTTAGCTGGTAAACTCTCTCCTTTAGCTGCAGTTTTATGTTTGGTGGAGGCTCTGTGGTCTTCTAGATTGCTGTCACATTTATTGGACAGTGTAATTTTGCCAGCTTTCCAGGCCTCACATTCTGCTTCCCACAAATTCTGACCCAGACAAAAACACTGGTTTATTCTGTAATTCTTACATGAATTTACATTTGTGCTTGGTCATTTTTGGCTGTGTTCATGAACCAGCTGCTACTGCTTCTGTCTGACTGTTGCTGTGACTTTGCACTTCCTCTTCTCTGAGAGTAATGAAACACTTTGACTAAAGGTTGCATGCTGGGCACATTTAAACAATTGTGCAAGTGTTCCTTGTGTGAAGGAGGGACCTACAGAAAGGTGTCAAAGCAATGCAAATGCAATTTGACTGTAAAAAGAAAACAGCAACATGAAAGAATTGCCAAATCCCAGACATTTTAGGATATTATGGATGGACACATTTGTTAGGTCCATTAAAGAAGACATGTCCATGGAAAGAGAAGTTACGGGCATCCTATTGTAGGGACATTGACTTCAGGAGGCACAAAGCCAGCCCCTTTATAAATCAATGGGTACCTGGTAGAGAGGGTCACCTCCTTTAAGTTCCTGGGAAATTATATCTCTAAGGACCTACCCTGGACAGCAAAATCTCTGATAGTAGTCAAAATGTCCCAGCAGTGACTGCATTTTCAGAGACTTCTCTGGAATGTGGAATTGATGGGGAAACTGCTGTTTACCTTCTAGTGCTCAACCATTGAGAGTGTTTTAGCACACAGTATCTCAACATGGTATGCTGGATGTACAGCAGCAGACAGGAAATTTCTGCAGAGGGTATTATCGACACCAAAGAAAATCATTGGCTACTCTCTGCCCTCCCTGGAAGACATCTCCTGTGCCCAATGCTGCAGCAGATCCAGGAAAATCATTAAAGAACCTTCCCATCCTGGCCAATCATTATTCACACTACTACCCTATGGCAGGTGGTACGAGAACGTTAAAAGTAGCATTAAAAGATAAACGTAGTGTTAAAAATAGCATTAAAAGTTTTTAATCTTTGGCCACCAGAATTTTAAAACTCTTAACGGCTCATAGAACGGTTAGGATTTTTTTTTCCCCTGTATGTACAATGATTACATTAGTGGATAATAATGTCCATCTTTTATCTATTTATGTATGCATTTATTTGTTATAGGATGTGTGCTTTTTATATTATTTGTCATTTTCTGTTGTACCATTTACAGATGTAGCTTTTACAATTTCATTGTATTCGTACAATCACAATGAAGGCTTCCTTCCTTACTTCCACTAAAGAGCACAAGAAAGAGATCAAGCTTCATCTTGTACAATTAATACTCTTATCAGGGTTTTTTTTTAAGTTGGCAATAAGCAGAGATCAGGCATACTTAATGAGGTCCTAGGGCATTATGCATAACGCTGTGCGTAGAATTCACATTAGAACATGGTGTACGGACAAAAGCAGAAATGTTTGTATGCTCAAAAAAATCCAGATGCATAAATCTGTGCATTCGACAACTTCCAAGTTCTTCCACTCCATAAATCCCGGTGAGCGTGAAAAGTAACGGATGTGTACGTGCCTGCTGCCACTCCGCAACTCTTCCCAGAATTACGTCTCTTTGAATTTGCAAAACAATATAAATAGCCCTTAAGCTCAGCGTTCTGTGAAAAGACAATGGCAAAAGCACGGGGGAAAATAGAAGAATTTCAGCGAATATAAGTGGAGGCAAGGAAAAATGTACTATTTGTTGGTTTAAACAGTGGTATAAACAACAAAAGGAAGTTGATCGAGTGACATAGAGTGTTGGAGAAATTTGAAAGTTCAAGTTCACAAAGTTGCACAGTGCCAGAAATAAAAAAGAAGTTGTCAGATATCAAAGTTGCCGTGAAAATGCAAGTCGTAGCTCACCATCTGAGAGTCATATGGAAGCTTATTAGGGTACAGAGAAAAAAAATAGGCACACAGTGGGGAAAAAAAGCTTGAAATGTCAACTTTAATCTCAAAATTTCCACTTTAATCACGTAGTTTATTTTGTCATTAAAGCAGAACATCATAAATTTAATCTTAAAATTGTTTGATTTACTATTTTCTCAAATCATATTGTAACTAAAGTAGCACATTAAATGTTTTGTATTGTATGTGTTCTTCTATGTGCTCTATGTGTGTGAATCACTACTTAAACAAGCTTTCTCTTCCTCCAACAGGACACAGAACCTATTACATTCATGATATTACAGCTCTCTGAATAAATTAAATACTGAGATGTATACTTGATATAATTTTCATGATGATAAGAATTAAACCATGTTATTAAACATGGGAACACTGTGGCGCAGTGATAGTGATGAGCGGGCGCCCCGTCCAGAGATTGTTCCTGTCTCACACAAGATGCTTGCTGTGCCATGCATGACCTTCGATAAAATAATTTATTGCAACAGTACTGTCTTTTTCAAACGTACTAACCTCCAATTCCTGTCCTTCCTTTTCTTTCTCCAAGTACCCAATCGCCACACAATCAGCTCTGTAATAGATGTCAAGCCATCTGTAAGCTTAGAACACAGATTCTTCAAAACTTTTAAGAAACATTGAAATATCTTCGTAGTACATGTTGTGGTACTCGGCTGGGGCTGGAGCCTGGCCGGGACGCCCAGGAGGACCGGAGGAGGGCTTGTGCCTCCTCCAGACTGCGAGGGGGCGTCCACCCTGGTTATGTTGGGGGCCTCGGGTAAAGGGCTTGGATGCCCAGCCCTGTAGGGACCCGTGGCCACCAGTGCCTGAATATCCCAGGAGCCCAGCACTTCCGCCACACCAGGAAGTGCTGGGGGGAAGATGACAGGGGACACCCGGACGGCTTTCGGGTGTGCAACCGGCACTTCCGCCACACTGGGGCGTGGCTACGGAGGAATGCCGGGAAGCAGCTGGAGTCCATCCGGGTTCCTATTTAAGGGGCCGCCTCCCTCCAGTCATAGGTGGATGTCGGGTGGAAGTGGACAAAGCTGAAGAGAGGACTGGAGGCGGCCAGGAGAGAGGCACAGAGACTGTGAGGCCTGGACATTGGGGGAATCGGTGCTGGAGGCACTGGGGTGTGTCGTGCACGTAAAACTGTAAATAATAGTGTAAATAAACAGTGTGTTGGGTGAAACAACGATGTCCATCTGTGTGTGCCCGGGCCAGCTTCCACATCTAGCGTAGTCAGCAGGATGCTCCGCCTGTTACAAGGCAGGGACCTGTAAACCAAAATTCTGTTGTGGACGGCCCGCCGCAGCAGGGGACTCCACCCCCACCCACCCGCCAGGGGTCCGCAGGAGAGCTGTCTTCCCCTGTCGCGGGCTGGTGGCGTGCATGGCGTGACTGCAGCGGTCTCCGACAAGCGCGCCATTGTTGGAGGCGCCTGGGACGGCATTGCGTCCAGAGAGGCCACGCTGAGGACGTTTCCTTGGTTGGACGAGTCCGGGGAGGTGAGTGCCCTGCCTAACAGCAGCCGGCCCTTGGGGGCCGCGTGTGTTTTTGCTTTTCCAGGCAGGGACTTCCTGGATCCACTTCAGTGGCGGGCGCATGCCGGTCTGGGGGCTCCGGCAGCGCGGCGGCAGCCACGAGGGCTGCGGAGAAGGAGACGCGGCAGCTCAAAGGGTGCCGGCAACAACAGGGCTGCCGGCAAGCACGTCGCCACCGCAGAAGTGGAGGCAAGATGGCCGCGGACCAGAAGTCCCTCTCCCTGACAGGCACGCGATTGAACGGTGTGTCTTGTGTGCCCACCGATGACTGCAGAGAGGCAGGACCAAGGAATGTCCATCATGGGCAGGGGGGAGACCCGATTGGGCCGGAGGAGAAGGCCCACAGGAAGTCTCTGCCCCTATCCCTGCTTGGAGAGCAGGACCGGACCCCGGCTGTCCTGGAGTAGGACCCGCTTCGGGGCTGTGCTGCCCTCGGGGGACGGGTCGCTCTTCCCCACGAGTGGTCTTCGCTGGCTGTGGGGCACTGTCAGGGATGCCAGGGGCAACGACCCGGCCAGGACGCCGTGAGGGACCGGAAGAGGGTCAAAGCCCACCCTGGATCACGTGGGGCCGCCTTTCTGGTTGCTCTGGGGGCCACGGGTACAGGGCATGGAAGCTCCACCCTGTAGGGGCCCGTGGTCACCGCCAGGAGGCGCCCCATGCCTTGGGACCTGTTACCCCAGCACTTCCGCCACACCAGGAAGTGCTGGGGGGAAGATTTAGGACGGCACCCGGAGAGCTGCCGGGAGGACAGCCGGCACTTCCGCCACGCTGGGGCGTGGCCAATGGAGGAATGCCGGGAACACCTGGGGCTCATCCGGGAACGTGATAAAAGGGGCCGTCTCCCTTCATTCGAGGCTAGATTCGGGTGGAAGAAAGACGAGGCAAGAGAGGAGAGTGGAGGCGGCCCGAGAAGAAGGCATTTGTGGCCAGGACTGTGTGTATTAGGGTTTGTGCACTTTATTGAAATGGGTCTGTGACCAAATAATTGTAAATATTTTACATAATAAACGTGTGGTGGTGAGTAACAACATGTCCGCCTGTCTGTGTCCAGGTCGGCTCCACAATGTTTAATTATTCCATCCATCTATCCATCCAGTGTTACGCCAGTCTCAGCAAGAATACAGTGCGAGGCAGGAACAATCACTGAACGGGGCGGCAGTTTGTCACTAGTGCTGCAACACCGTGTCCTCACATATTTAATTATTAACAATATAGATTATTGAAATGTTGTTAAAATTGTATCTGCATAATGTAAAAAACATATTTTGCTGCTTTTCATCTTAAAAATTATATCATCATCATATATAAATACGCTCTTTATAAAGTGGCTCAGATTGTGCAAAATTATAACTGTATTGCAAGTTTACAGTGAGATAATTGTACTTACAAGTACAAAGCATTCTACAAGGAGCACTTGATGGACTTATTGAGTGCGTTTATAGTTCTTGGGATGAAACTGTTTCTGAACCGCAAGGAAAGATGTTTGCCGTATGAGAGCAGTTCAATAGATAGCATGGCTGAGGCAGCGTGTGCTTGATGCTGTATACCAATAATTCTCTTTCCAGTCAGCTGCTGTAGAGCTGTGATTCCCCACTCAGATACAGTGATATAAATACTCCGATTGATGCTGTATACTGTACTGATAATTCTCTTTCCGATCAGCTTCTCCGAGTGGTGCAGTGAGACTAATAGGGAAAAAGATGATCTGCTGTGGCAACCCCTAACAGGAGCAGCTGAAAGAAGAAAAAGAAAGTGCAGTGAGAGTAACAACACTAAAGCAGCTATGGTATTTAGAATAGTTTGAACATTCTGTGCACCATTATATTGTTGCAGGTTAATTACAATCAGATGCATTAAACTAATAAACAATATGCAGTTAATTTCAGTGTATTTATAAAGCCGCGTCAGGGATGAGGATCTGAAAAAGAAAGATAAACCACACAGGAACAGTAGTGCTGCTTTGACACTGGGTGCCGCCAGTTTGCAAACCCGAGCAGAGAACTTGCGTACACCAGGGTTGGAGCAAGCATGAAAATGTGCGTGGCTTTACGCCAAGATTAATTTTTACACATCGTGATGTGAGCGTGGAAACAGGTGTACGCAACATTTTTGTGCGTACGCACCGTTTATACATGAGGCCCCTGGACAGGTGTACTGTGACTGCAGATTTTCATTCTAACCCTTTTCTTAATTAGTGACCAGATTTTGCTGCTAATTAACTCTTTGCCTTAATTTTAATTGATGCACATCTTAATACTCAGGCCCCTTAATTATTTCTTTTTTCTTTAATTAGCAACCAAACAATATTAAGACATAAAAGGTACCAACAAATAAACAATAACCAGTGTCAATCACACAATAACTGAAAATAAAAAAAGGTGAAGACCTAATTAATTTTGATCTGTTCAGGTGCACAAAACATTTTGACAGCTCTCTTAAAAAAGAAAATCAACAGTTTTGTAAATGTCTGCCATGGCAGAATGAACGCCATGGAATTAAATAATGGGTTTAATTAGCAACGAGAATTGGCTTCAAATTAAGAAACTGAATCAAGTGAAGTTGGTTGGAGTTTGAGGCCCCAACTTAGTTGGTCATCTATTGGCTCACTTCACATCAAATTTATGTTTAGGTGCCGTTTAAGTAAAAAAAGAATCAATTCAGCGGTCAGAGTCTCAAAAAAAGTCAATTAAAATAAAGGGAAATTCTCAAGCATATAATATTAGATTAGATTTCCTGCCTTTTATCATTGCAGAAGTTTAAATACCTCGGGGTAAATATCACAAGTAACCATAAAGCTCTTTATCAACACAATTTCACCGTCTGCATGGAAAGAATTAAACAAGACTTGCATAGATGGTCAACCCTACCTTCATCTCACACTAGCTGGAAGAATTAACATTGTTAAGATGAATATTCTTCCTAAGCTCCTTTTTTATTTCAAAACATTCCAATATACAGTGATAAATAATTTTTTAGGCAATTAGATTCATCAATAACCTCATTTATTTGGAATTCAAAACATCCACGCATCAAAAGAGCGACCCTACAAAGGCAGAAGGCGGCATGGCTCTACCTAACTTCCAGTTTTATTACTGGGCAGCAAATATACAGGCGATAAGAACCTGGACACAAATAGAAGAACATACACAGGCTTGGACCGCAATAGAAGTAAAATCCTGCAGTACTTCATTGTATTCCTTGCTCTGTGCTCCAATAAATACAAGTTATCGGCAATATGCAAATAACCCAATTGTGCTCCACTCACTTAGAATCTGGAACCAATGTAGAAAGTATTTTAAGACGGAGAAGCTTCTATCTGTGGCACCTCTGCAAGAGAACCATCTCTTTCAACCTTCACAAACATATTAAGTTTTTAATATCTGGAAATAATTTGGAATTAACTTGCTTAGAGATCTTTATATAGACAACGTCTTTGCATCCTATGAACAATTACATTCCAAATTTAACATTCCAGCTACACATTTCTTTCATTATCTTGAAATCAGGAACTTTATTAAACAGAACCTTCCAGATTTTCTTCATCTTGCACCCTCATCCATGCTGGAAAAAATATTGCTCAATCTCAAGGACTTAGACTCCATCTCTACAATATATAAAATCAATTTACAATCCCTCCCTTTCAAAGATCCAAGAGGACACTGGGAAAAAGATCTCTCAATTAATATATCAGAAAAGGAGTGGAAAGTAGCAATGCAGAGAATTCACTCGAGCTCCATATGCGCAAAGCATACAATTATACAACTTAAAATTATATATCGAGCACATCTGTCTGGACTAAAACTCTCCAAAATGTTTCCAGGGCATGATCCAACCTGTGAACGTTGCAATCAGGTTTCAGCCTCACTAGGTCACATGTTCTGGGCCTGCACCAAATTAACATTATTCTGGACAAAAATTTTTAATTACCTCTCAGACAGCCTTGGACTCACAATCCCTCCTAACTCATTAACAGCTGTGTTTGGGGTTCTTCCAGAGGGGCTTAAAGTGGAGAAGGACAAACAAATTGTGATTGCATTCACTACACTTTTGGCACGCTGACTTATTCTGATAAACTGGAAGAACCCAAACTCTCCTCTTTTAAGTCAGTGGGAAACCGATGTGTTATATTATTTGAAATTGGAAAAAATCAAATACTCAGTTAGAGGACCCATACAGACTTTTTTCAAAACATGGCACGATCTAATCAGTAATATTTTAAAATAAGTTCATGAAGCACAGAAAATGTATTAATTTAGGTACATCTACAAGCCTTAAATTTTACGCCGTTTGGCTTGCTCTCTCTCTCAAGGGTGGGGATCGATTTGTTCTTTAACTCAATTTTTCTTTTTGTAAAAACTTGATTGCTTTGTATGGATTGTAATAAAATTAATAAAATAAATAAAAAAATAATAATAAATAAAGGGAAATAGTTAATTAGCAGCAAACACTGGTCACTAATTAAGAAAAAAGTTAGAATGAAAACTTGCAGCCACGGTAGCTCTCTAGGACTGGAATTGGAGATCCCTGCTATAGATCCACCCTACCTTGTGTCAGTGTGGCAGGCTAGTGGTAGTATTTTAATGCTGACTCTTAATATCACTTGAATGCCACAGTATGCCTTAAACATTGTTGTTGACTATGTTTATTTTTCTTTGGACCTAGTCTATTCTTTTTCAAATGGATAATTTTAGCAAGATAATGCTCTGGTTCATAAATCATGCCTCAACCTAGACTGGTTCATTGAATATGATACTAACTTTAGTTTACTCAAACGCCATGCACAGTCCCGTTGGGTCTGCCACATGAATATGTGATGGAAGAGTCTGCCTGACGTTCTCCCTGTCCCCAATGAATCCATGTCTCAAAGAATACAGGCTGCTGTAGAGGTAAATATATATAAGATTTCCATTTAAGTTGACATGGAACAGACATATCTTTCCCAGTAACTAAAATATCTGCTTCACAAAAAAAATGGTATTTAAGGCAAGCAGTAGGTAATGAATATCTGGACTCTCATCAGTGCCTCATTGCATAGTTCTAAATGCAAAACCAAAACTTTTACATTCATAATGATGATCTATTCACTTGTTGGCATAATAATATTAGAAATTAAATTGGCTTATTGACCTGTATATGTATGTATATTGTCACAAATGGCTGGGGGGTAGACCCAGCCGGGACACCTCGAAAAGACCGGAGGAGGGCTTGCGCCTCCCTCAGACCATGTGAGGGCGACCACCCTGGTGCCTTTGGTGGCCACAGGTACACCCGGAAGTGCTGGGGGGAAGAAGCGCAGGAACACCCGGAGTGCTTCCGGGGATGCAGCTGGCACTTCCGCCACACTGGGGTGTGTCGGTGGAAGATTGCCGAGAAACACCTGGAGTACATCCAGGTGATTATAAAAGGGGCCGCCTCCCTTCATTCAGGGCTAGAGTCAGGTGGAAGAGGACAAGGTCTGGAGGAGAGAGAAGGAGGCGGCCTGAAAAGGCATAGTGTGGTGTTGGCCTGGACTTTGGGGGAGTCTGTGGGTGGTGTGGCACTTATCATTGTAAATATAGTTGTAACCGGAATTTTGTTGTTGTTAGGTTGGTACTTGTAGTACGTGGTTGGGCGATGTAACTAGGGCTAGGGCGATCTAGGTACACTCCTCACAAGTCAGTCTGCCAAGTGCCTACAGTCTGGAAGGTTGTGCTTGTGTTCAGTGAATTTTGTAAAAGTAGTTTTGTGCGAGCATCATTTTTTTATGATGGCCGATTATCATGAGCAATGCGCGGCAGTGAAATTTTGTTTTCTTCTTGAAAAAAGTGTTGCAGAAACTATTGTTATTGAAACGGTATGACAACCCTGAACCACCCACCCTACTCACCGGATTTAGCTCCGTGTGATTTCTTTTTGTTCCCTCGGATGAAAAAAGACTTGAAAGGAAGGCGTTTTGCTGACGTCGAAGAGGTAAAACAAGAAACGACCAGAGCATTAATGGGCATTATTTCAGACGAATTTAAAAAATGTTTTGAACAATGGAACAAATGGTTAGATAAGTGTATTTCCGCCAATGGAGAGTACTTTGAAGGAGACTAATAGTTTGTACAGAAAATTAAACACATTTTAGAAATATTTCCGGTTATTTTTAGGTCTCCCCTCGTATTTATATAGCTTTAAACCTAAGCATTTTTTCTTGCAGTGTTCTGCAGTTCTTGGTTCGATCACATCAAAGGATGGTACATGCACAAAGATGATTTCAACATCCTGTTCCTGTCATATGAAGAAATGATCCAAGTAATTTATTATTAGTAGAAGTATTGTGACATTCTATGTATACTGTATGTGTCTCAGGAATGCACTTTTTCTCCTCATGGAAAATATTTATCAAATATGGTATTACTTGAATATTCCTAAAAATAAATATTCTTCTGTAGCAATTACTTAATTATTTAGTTTTTGGGTATTATCATGCTCATTACTCAAAGTAGATCAATACCCTTTAATTACTTATTTTTCTTTTGTCAAAAATAAACATTAGCTTAAATGTATATTTCACAATTTTTGTGGCTCAACTTTAGTTGATAAATATATTTTTATTAATAATATTCAATGTCAGGAAAGTATTCTAGCAGTTACATATAAAGGTTTTATATCCATTTTCTCTCCAGAGGCGATGTCAAAAGGGCTTGTGGTCTTAAATATCAAGGTCTACTGACTGTGTTAGCCCATTTAATAATTTATAAAATATTTCAGCATACATATAGTTTCATGGTGATAAATTTAAAAAGCTAATAATTGTTTTATTTTAGAACATTTTTTAAATAAAACACAAAAACCCAATGTTACTAATTTCGTAATTTAAACTTATAGACACCAGCCTAGGCATGACTTCGAATACTAGTCCTCAGACTTCTCTAATTTAATATGTTTAGTTTTGATAGTTTGTGCTCTGTATTGATCTATGATCAGAGATTTATATGATTATGAATGTATTTGGATGCTCATTATTCAATATTTCACATTGTAGGATTTAAGATCATCAGTGAAAAAAATTTGCACATTTTTGGACAGGAAATTGAGTGATGAGGAAATTGATAATGTTGAAGAGCACAGCCAATTCCACATAATGAAAAACAATTCTTGTGCTAATTATCGGGACGTCTGCCCAGAAATATTTGACCATGACAAAGGATCATTTATGAGGAAAGGTATTGTATTGAGGACGATATATTTCCTTGTCACATTTCTTTCTAAATGTTATGACAGATTTGTCTATTATTTTTCTTCTCTACTGTATTGTTTTACTATTTCTTTCGATAATTCTCTTGGGAATTCAGAAAAGCTAATCCTTTAACTTGTGTGCTTTGGGGAAATTACCACTTTGTTACTGAGTAATGAATATATTAATATAATGCTGAATTTTTATATTAAGCTGTTGTGGCACAGATTTTATTCACATTCAGTAATTCATGCCTCACCTCTCATTTTGTCTTCCAATTTCTGTTTGAACTTCTTCAGGCAACGTCAAAAAATGGACACTGTATACACAATTGAGGTCTTGTTGAATGTAATTGCCTCACTGTTGTTTCAAGCTCCAGTCACTGAAAAGAGAATTTAAGATCTATTTCCTTTATTTCTCTTCTAGATCTTAAGATTCTTGATCTTTTGAAACACAGGAGATGTTTTGATGATAACAGGCCATTTAGCCCAGCACAGCATGCCATTTTGAACTTATGTAGCATTTACAAAATAAGTTCAGATATTTAGTCTCCAAAATGATGTGCTTAGTACATTGCTTGGTAACTTGTTCCAATACTTTGTAATATTTATGCAAAGGCCACCCTTCATCTGATTCCATCTGTGTAGTTATGCTCATGTTGACGAATGAATTTTAAAGGATATTTTTGTAAAACAATGGTTCACAGTCACTCTTTTTGTCTCCTGCAAACACATATATTATATAATACTAAGGAGTTGAAGTTAACAAACATACTCTGGGTGATTACACAAAAAGAGAACAGAATTGCAGATTAACAGAAATCTAAAACAGACCCTGCTGCTTCTCTAGGTCTGTCTAAATGGCTAACAGACCTTGATCTTGCTAAGAACATGTATAGTTTATAATAATAACCAAAATGTGGAAAAACACCAAAGGGATAAGACAGATACGCAGTAAGTAATCATACAAAGTACAATGCCAAAAATATTGTTTAAGCCATGCACTAAAACCAAAAAGTTGCCAAAATCAAAATGTTGCCAAAACTAAACATTGCAAAGTCTTACACCAACTTGGAATTCTTGCCTCTAACTCATTCTGCAAGGATTCTTCTAGAGTATTTGTTTCGACATCCAGAGCTTATGCACCTCCATCTTTTATAGACAGTGTAAGATGACACACACCATCACATAACCTCAGTGTCATATGATGAACAGCAGGTAAACCACACGGATACAACATGGCTATGGAAAAATGTAACCAAGGGTGGCATAATCATGTCTGAATTATTAAAAAGTGAAAGAAATACACATACAAACGCCAAAAATTAACCTATACTCTCAAAACCAAGACTCATCACAGACCCTTCTCCTTCCACTCGTTGAATGTTCTCCAAGGTCTCCTACTGACTCTGCACTCAATTAGTATCTGGAATAAAACTCACTCAAAGATGGTGAGATCGTGTGAACAACAACCAGACAGCAACTAAGTGCAGGATTTAAATACAGAAAGCTAGAACTTGAAAAAAATAGCACTATTTACTGTACCACCAAGCCACTTTATGTAAATAATTTATGTAAGTAAATTAAAATCAAGAATGGTCTCCCCTAGACTTTCTCCTATAATTAGATATGGGTATGGATATTTGAAGAGAAAACTGCAAGACATAATATTTTTATATTATGTACATTAAAGGACCATCAACAACAAATCAAATCAAATTAATAATACATTGAACAATTATTATAAAAGTAAAGTGGAATAAATCGGACTCTGCAGCTGCATGAATAAAAGGTAAAGTACCACTTATGGTTAGTGGAAATAGCCCAAAAGTTGATAGAAATCTACATTTTGTACCTAATAATGGTATGCAAAATTTGGTTGACCTAAGTGAAAGCATTCTCAAGTTATTGTGTTTACATACACTCACACACACACACACACATAGACAGACATAATTCCAAAAATGGTGTTTTTGGACTCAGGGAGATCTAAAATGTTGAGATTCATCAAAATCTTGAAATTGAATTTTTGGAGGATTCCTCGTATACTTTGTATAGGAGAAAGTAAAAAAGCAACAGTGACAGCATTTATTTCTTCTGCATCCCAATTCTAACAGAGAATCAAACTCTTATCTTACACTCCTACAAAGTATTCCCAAATAGGAAAATTATTTTGAAATGCCAAGTACAGAAGTTGAGTGGGGCAATCTTCCAGGCCATCAGAATAGAGCCAAAGGGTTTTTCTTCAAACATCAATATTAAACATAAGAAAAATAGCCAATTTGTTTAACCAAGTTTAGATCTCAGATCTGTTAAAAGCTATACCATTGCCAGTTAATATTGTTAAATATGATTTTACAGACACTAATAAGATTGATTTTGTGTGTTAAGATAAAATCATCATGTGGTTTAAAGAGCTTGTCCTACTTTTACAGTCCAGAGCACCATTTTACACAAATGACACCCATGCTGCTCTGTGATGCTTCTGGGAGAATACACAACATCACTGAGAGCGTCAAAATGACAATTGTCATGCCTAGAAAGAACCAGGTGGTAGGTGGGAATGTATTAGAAATGTATTCAAAAAAGCCAAATTTCTAAAACAAATATCTATGGTATCTGTCACCTCAGCCCAAACAGAAACCAAAATTTATTGTGAACAGCCAAAACCCTAAGATCAGTTCATTAAAAGTCAAAAAAAGAAATGCACTCACTAAAGCAATGTCACATAAAGCAGCTTCTAGTTATACGATATGTCAGATTTGCTGACACCAATTGCTCATCTTGTTGCCAGACCACATCAGTATATGAGATTGAAAATTGCTGGCCATGTCCAATTTAGTGGCTGTGGGTTGACTTTCCAGCAGAGCCATGCTTGCTCATTTTCTGACAGTCAATAGCATACTGCCTGACAGAGCCGATGTTGTACGTAGGGTTAATAGGCATGACAAGCTCAGTCACAATCTCCATTCTGTCTTGGTGCATAAATGTATCCAACATGAAACAGATGAGCTTCTCTTCTGTTTGTGAGGTCCAAAATACCTCTGTTCCTTATTCCTGGATGCTGAATTATATGCGGGGCGGCACGGTGGCGCAGTGGTAGCGCTGCTGCCTCGCAGTTAGGAGACCCGGGTTCGCTTCCCGGGTCCTCCCTGCGTGGAGTTTGCATGTTCTCCCCGTGTCTGTGTGGGTTTCCTCCGGGCGGTCCGGTTTCCTCCCACAATCCAAAGACATGCAGGTTAGGTGTATTGGCGATTCTAAATTGGCCCTAGTGTGTGCTTGGTGTGTTTGTGTGTGTCCTGCGGTGGGTTGGCACCCTGCCCAGGATTGGTTCCTGCCTTGTGCCCTGTGTTGGCTGGGATTGGCTCCAGCAGACCCCCGTGACCCTGTATTCGGATTCAGCGGGTTAGAAAATGGATGGATGGATGAATTATATGCATTGTACTTCCGAAATCGCTGGGTATGTCACACTAGGCAGCTGTTTTCAAAGGAGTGTTGCCAGCAGTAGCCTCAGGTATGACTGAAAATTGCTGGAAGCGTTGTGTAATTTGCCATAGACTTAACTCTCAGATCTCAATTGTAATCTCAGTTGGCCAAGATGTGCATTGTGCTCACCTTCACCACAATGACTTGCAGGTCACAACTTCTGTGAACACACCACTTAAAAACGAGCTACCAAAATATAGCAACAAAGCTATAAAACGGAAGAACCCAGGAAGACAAAGTGGCATCAGAAAAGAAACAAAACTAATTTAACAATTGAAAAAAAGATGGAAAGAAGGTACAAATATTGGATTTGGTTATTAAAACCTTTGAATTGGCGTAAAACCTTTATGTATAACACCATAGAGATTAAAAAAAAAAAATTACTCAAATGCTAATGACAACAGACTACTCAGAAAGATTTCTCTGTATATCTCACTTTATGTCTTATATGAATACAAACAGTGACCTGTACTGGAAATTCAGTTGTAGTTCTAAATTTCTACATAGCTCATAGTAATCTAGTTAATACTTCATCTTCTTAGGCATGCCAATAAGTGATAGTAACTTTCTAGAAATGAGATACCTCATTTTTTTGCGGCAATTATTTCTATTTGGGATTGTTTATTAATTTAAAAGTTATATTTATTAAGACCTTGAGGTATTTTGTTGATGAGTTTTTTTCTTGTGGTCATTGACATTTTGTTTGTTGGTTTGCATGAGCACCACCATATTTAGTTATAGAAATGACTCTATTGCTAGTCATAACCTGTCATGTTATCACACTGCCCCCATAGATGATCGCAACATGAATAACCTGGTATCTGAACTTGTCATTAAGGAAATGCTCTCTCAAGTTAAAAACTATTATGCTTAAACGAAATAAGTTACTGTCAAGTTCTGAGATGAACTTGACAAGATTCCAGAAGAAAGGTGGGGGCCAACTAGGCCAACCTGTTTAATGTGCAGAAAAAAAATGGTTTTAAACAAAAGAAATACAAGCAATCACCTTGGAAAACACATTCCGGAAACAGCTAAAGTAAGGTCAGGTTTTGGAGAGCTCCAAACTAGTTGTTGCTCTGGACCCAAAAGCAACGCACCTTTCAGGGATGCATGATTTTTTTAACTGTTTGGGGCTGCAAGGGGCGGGGCTTCTCTGTCTTAATTGTACTCATTGGATGTTTTCTCTGTACTATGAGAGAAATAAAAAGAGACAACACTGTCAGCAGCAGTTCCTGTCTCATCCAAGTGGGTTATCGTATACCTCAGATGTGCCTGGAAAGTAATCCTCTGATGCACTTTTGCATTTGGCTCTTATTTTGCATTCTTCCCACATAACAATAACAGCTTGTAAATAGCGCCCATTGCCAGTATCTGCAGTTTCACTTCATTTCATTTTCTAAACTGCTTTGTCTTGAGTAGGTCTTTGGTTTAACTTTTCATAAACAAGCAGGGGAAGCAGATGCAGAAAACAGGTGGTTTAGGAAAAATGTGAAATGGGTGGCTGGCAGGATACTAGACTTAGTTAATGTTCAGCAGCATCTGACAAGAAGGGGTTAATCCAATTTTCTTGCTAAATATTTTCATTCCAGAAAGATAAAATGTTTGTCTCAGACATTTACCATGAAATTCACAGGTACAGCACATATGTGAACAATGTGGATCAACAATGCAGAGAAAGTCTTCAGATTAGTTTCCCACTTCAAGATGTAGTATAATCCAGGGGACTTTATTTAGTTGGCGTATGATAGAAAATTGTTGGGTAACATATGCTTTTCCATTGAATTTCAGTTGTGGACTTCATTTACATGATGTTAGCGAGTCGGAGGCAGTTGGCAGTGTGATCCCAAGTAGCGGATCACCTAATGTGACATAGCTGTGGACTCGCTCCAACTAGTCTGTGATTTTTGTTTTTAGTTGTAGGGATGGGCTCTGTGTGAATAAGAGCTAACAATCAATGAATGCTCATCCATAAGTACAATTCATGTAATGCAGCAATGAGGAATAAGGAATATGGGGGCTTTCGACCTCACAAACAGAAGTGAAGCTCATCCGCCTGTCTTATCTTGCATGTTTTATGTACCAAAACAGAATGGAGAAATGAAAAAAAAGGACATGTCTGTTGCTAAATTTGCCATGCCTATTAACCCTTCATACAGAACTGGTATGCTATTGGCTATCAGAAAAATGGCCGAGCACAACCGTGCTGGAAGGTTGGCATGTAATCGCTGAATGTAAAATGGCAAGACTTTCATCTGTTTAAACTGATATGGTCCAACTATGAGATTGGCAACTGCGGTCAATAAATCTGAAATACCTCACAACTAGAGGTTACTTAATGTGACACTGGCCTTAGGGAAGAATTTGTATTCAAGACACAAAGAACAGTAGTGATCCCATTTACCACCAGATGCAGCCATGTGTATCCTTTTTATTACCCTTTCTTCACCCTTAAGGGAGAAACCTTACTAGTAAATTAATGTACAACATTTGAGATAAAATTGGTTACATTTTTTATTTTTCCAGTTGGAGCACAGGCAGGTGAGGTGACTTGCTAATGGTTACACAGTGCAGATATCGGTATTTGAACCCACAACCCAAGAGTTTGTACTCCAAAGTCCAATGCCTTAACCACAACGCCAACACTACCCGTCTAAGTAGCACTGTCATGTGTACATAGCACTACAAAATTCCATAGAAAAAACTGAAACTCTGTCACACCAATCACATGTCTAGTGAAATCTGAGGCTCCTGCAGTTTTTCAAAACAATAAAGATGCAGTAGCATATTTGTTTGGACGACCAGTACTCCATATTTGGCCCTGTGTAATCTCAGTTTCCCACTGATGGCTCTCTATTCCTTAGACCTGCTTTTTATTTAATGAAACAATGATGCTGTTTTTCCATACAAAATACAAGCATTTAGAAATAAGCTTTAAAAGCAATGATGGTAGCACATAGACACCTATAGTAACACAGGTTAAAAGTCTGGGTGCCATCCTTGATAGTACTCTGTCTTTTCAGTCCCACATCAATAACATCTCCCAGTCTGAATATTTCCACATGCGTGGAACTAGATTTTTAATTTTTTTTATGTAAGTAGACCCTTTTAAATGTGTACCATAAATATGTGGAATAATAATATGTGTACCATACCTGTAACTATATTAGCATATGAATATTAGAATCATTTTGACAAGAAGAGACTCCTCAACCCAACAATCCTATTTACATTATATTCCACAAAATAACACATTGAGTTGAATGTTGAAGGTTTCAAAAGACCTACTGGCATCTACACTACTTTGTATTTTTTTCTATGAATCTGTGATCAGTAATCTATATTAATAAGATGACTTTATCGCATTTTATCTTTTTAGGAATTGTGGGCGACTGGAAGAAACATCTGACAGTGGAACAGAATCAGAAATTTGATGAAGTGTTTCAGGAAAAAATGCGGGATGTCAATATAAAGTTCATATGGAGCAACTGAATAAAGGAAGCACTTTCCATCAGCCTCCTCCTTGCACAATTTATTTGAGCTTCACATTAAATTGTGAAACCCTAGTTAACATTCACCATTTGCTCATCGTAGCAGCAAATAAACTATTCTTTAGTATCTACAGCCTTTAAAGTTAAACCTTCCTTTCATATTGTGCCTTTCATGGTGAATACTATAGCCGAGACTTTTAATTACATAGGTGGTACAAAGCTATTTAAAAGAATAGTAAAGTCGTGCACCTGTAATGTTGGTAGATTAGGTGTCATGTTAAGAGTTAAAAGAGAGATACTGGCAAGGGTTTTAGTTTGATATTTTCAATTTCTTTATACCAACATTCATAAGACAAAATATACAATTGCGCTGACCGAATGATCAGTGATCAGGGTTATGAGTAAAATCAGATTAAAAATATCATATTTTTCTCTAAACAAATACTTCCTTTTTATTTTCCCCTTTACAATGATCTCTACATTTTTACCTAAAAATAAAGCAATACCTTTACCCATTATTTCTATTATTGTATGTAAATGTAGTGATTATTTAATATTGTAATTAAATGTAATCGTGAGCATTTTGTAGTATTCAGAATGTCAAAATATTCCATTAATTCTAAAATCTGCATGGTTATGGAAAAAGCATTATTAATTACGAACAGAAATGAAATGTTTGAAACATATGTTGTTCAATGAATTATAGCAGCATTAAAAGTCTAAAAATTTATATTGTATATTTTGCCAAGAAAATGCTTGAAGTGGCTTGTTTTATTGTGCAACTATATTTTTGAAACTGAAAAGCAGAACCCCAAATAAACAAAGAGGAAAATCACACTTTCAGAATTTAAGCACTTAATCACACTTGCTGTCTTAAATATTGGTACAACATTGCCAAAATAGGCCAAATGTATGTTGTATTCACTTTGTTTAGTAATGCTTGTGCTTATTTAGTTGTCAACGAATATTCTGTATGACCGTTTCTAAAAATGGCTATGAATACCAAATAAACGTAGGAATTGCTAAGAAAGGCTCACATTGCAAGTCCTGTGAATATGAAACAATAATATGAATACGCTAGAAAAGACCACAGATGAGTGACAGGTACTGTGTGCTGTATTTTGCTATGTAGAATTCGTTTATGCACTAAATTCATTTGAAATACCAGCATATCTACAGGATTTTTTAGTTTTTCCTTTCATTGCTATTTAGGATATAAACCTTTAAATAAAGATGAGACCTTTTTGACTTGCACTTGTATATTGTTTTTTTTTCATAATGCCTACAACCTTTAGTCTCATCTGACCTGATGTACAGTCTGGATACTACTCTGTCTGTATCCCCAAGATGATTCATAAATACTGACAGCACAAAACCTATGGGACATGAGACGTGTTAAAAGAAGACGGTGAGTAAATTATTGGAAGCATTTGTGAATTTTAAGGACAACGAAATGTTTTGACAAAAATAAACCATGCAGCCTAATATATTTTATCAGTTATTCTTTACCAAACCTATACCAAATTATGTTGAAATGCAAAAGTTTACAATGTCAACTGCCTTACTAGGCAATTTATTCTATGCATTTGCCATTCTTACATTTACCATTCACTTGTCGTCCATAACTGGTGTGATGATTATTCTTCTTCAAAAGAATGCTACACAATACAAAACAAAGTTTTGGGGACCGTCCCCATATATTGTCGTCCAGACAATTAAAGAAAAGAATGATTCAAAGTCTCAAAACAAAAACAATGAACAGTTTTCTTGAGTCAAAATGGCGAATTTATACAGGAAAGGATTATGGGACAGGAAATGGTTGGCAAGAAGTGACGTTGAAAACAGGAACCGGAAACAACGTCATCATGATGGGACGGAAATTAGGTGGATTGATGGAGCCTGAAGTGACGTCGTCGCGGCCAATTTGGAATCTGGATGTGGAGGAATTATTTTTCTTCAAGTTTTCTGTTGAGCAAAAGAGATTCAGGTAAGTACCACGTGACAACCCTCTATCTCGCTATGTTTCACTCACCTTTAGGCTCTTTGACTGCCTCCTAATCGCACATGTGTGACACTGGAAAGGGAAGGGTGATCGCCTGGATTGCAGCAACTACAGGGGGATAACACTGCTCTCGGTGCTGGGTAAGGTCCTTGCTAGGGTTGTCCTCAATAGGATCTGTGATCACTTGCTCACCTACCAGCGACCAGAACAGTCTGGTTTTATGCCTAAGAAGTCTACCATCGACCGCATCCTGGCACTGAGGGTTCTCATAGAGTGCAAACGCGAATATTGGCAGAGTTTCTTTGCAGCCTTTGTCGATTTTCGCAAAGCGTTCGACTCAGTTGATCGAGCTGCCTTGTGGGACACCCCCTCGGGGTTGCTGGATATCATGGCTGGCCTGTACACTGGTACTGTGAGTGCTGTGCAGAGTGGAAGCGGGACCTCTGTGCTTTTCCCAGTTGATTCTGGGGTTCGTCTGAGGTGTGTTCTTGCTCCTACTCTGTTCAATGCTTGTATGGACTGGGTGTTGGGCAAGGACATGGGGTCCAGCGGTTGTTGGGCATCTATTCGTGAAGAAAGATTCATGGATCTTAACTTTGCTAACGATGCTGTGATCTTCACGGAATCAATGGAGGCTCTGATCGGGGCACTCAAGAGACTGAGTGAGGAGTCTGAGTGTCTGGGCTTGCGAGTGTCCTGGATAAAAAACAAGATCCAGGCCTTTAATGACCTCTTGGGCGCAGCCTACAGCCACAGCGGAGAGAGTGTTGACCTTGTTTAGAGGTTTACTTACCTTGGTGTAACATTCATGTCTCTGGTGACTCTTCCTATGAAGTCAGTAGATGCATTGGGAGAGCATGGGGGGTCATGAGGTCGCTGGAAAGGGGTGTGCGGTGCTCCCGATATCCATGCAAAAGGACGAAGGTCCAAATCTTTAGAATCCTGGTGCTTCCTGTTTTGCTATATGGTTGTGAGACATGGATGTTATCCAATGACCTGAGATGAAGACTGGATTCCTTTGGTACTGTGTCTCTTGTGTGTTGAATGAGCAGTTGCTCATGAAGGCCCAAATGAGGCACATTACCTGCATTGTGAGGGAGCATCAATTATGGCACTACGGCCATGTGGCGCGTTTCCCTGATGGTGATCCGGCTCATAAGATCCTCATTGTTAGGGACCCATGTGGCTGGACCAGGCCAAGGGGTCGCCCACGTAACACCTGGCTGCAGCAGATGGAGGGTTATTTCCAGAGGGTGGGACTGGACCGCATGTCTGCCTAAGGGGTTGCCAACCGGGATCCCGAGTTGCTTTGCCATGTAGTGGGTGCGGCAACACACTGTACCAGTGCATGCTCCCCAACTTGACTTGACTTGATTTACCATTCATTGCCTGAATTACTTTTTCCTAGCCTTTGAGTAAATTATACGCTTAACCATCTTTGAGGAATCCAGAATAAGATTTTATCATTGCAGTTGGTGTATCATGTTCATGCAGACTCCCTGTATGACCATGTTTATATTTCTGGTGTGGTAGATAGGGGGCACTCTCACTCCCTTGAACCCCTGTCCACGACTCCAGACACCAGGGAAAAGTCCAAGATTCGACTTTATTTAATCTCCACAGTGCACAAAGCACCCGCTCCTCCACAATACTCCTATACTAATCACTAATCACAATAATAAATCACAAATACAATCCTTCAGCTCCCAGACACGTTGCCACCCTTCCAACCAGCTCAGCTCTCCGTCTGGGAGCTTCCACGGTCCTTTTATATCTCCTGACCCGGAAGTGTTCTCCATCCCCAGTCCATGTGACTCTCAATCACTTCCAGGTCAGGTACAATTTCTTTTGTTCATCCCGGAAGCCCGTCGCTCTTCCTATGACGAACTTCCGGGTCATAGGGCACGAAGAAGTCTTCGGTCCTCCCTGCAGCTCCCTCTTGCGGCCCCTGAGGTATCCAGCAGGGTCTTGTATAAAAACTCCATGTCCCATGACTCCCCGCTGGTCTTCGGAGCACCTCCGTACTGCAGGGAGGGCTCCATCTGGCGGCCTGAGGGTATTGGCCAGGATGATAAGCCGGCCACATGTCACACTGGGGTTGAGGGGGATTGTTTCCTCATCTGCGCCATGTAGGAAACTTGTGCCTTCAAGATGTGCTAGACAGGTTAATTGGTGACTGGTTTTGTATTAATGAGTGAATCCTGTAACACACTGGCACCCTACAAAGGTTAAAATAAGACTCTACAGTGCCCCTGGCCATCAGCACAACACACACAGAGTAATAAATCAAATGCAATATATCAGACATCAGTCATAATTATATAAGCCAGTATTAAGGGCAAACAAACTGCCACAGAACAGACAACTAAAACCTGTAAAACAAGTTTTAAATTCCTAATGAAGGCCCATAGGAGTATAATAGTATTAAGTCTTGCTATTCTTTCCAAAATGCGCACAATCTACAAAATTGTCAAAGTACAAAATGAGTTTACTTTTATAAAAATTAGGGGGCTCTGCCCCCTGCTCGCCAACCCCCAGAAGGTTTCTGGTTTAAATCCTGTTAGTGTCAGAAGGGATTCTACTCCGTTGGGCCCTTGAGCATAGCCCTTAACATGCAACTGCTCCAGAAATGCTATACAATAGCTGAAAGTACACTTTGACCCTAAGGGGTATGCGATAACTACATTTCACTGTAGCTGTACAATTAGAATATCATTGAATCCTTATCATTATTGTCATTACAATGACGCCATGCCTTTTTCATCCAAGGGCAGCTCAATATTTGTGTGGAGAGTTAACCGGGTCTATTTTTCAGGCCATTCTGTTTTTCCTTAATTACTCCAATGACATCAGTTCTTCTTCTCCCTGTTCATGGTTTCCCGCTGCTATGTAGTGTAGATGTTTTATAGGCATGATTTTTATGGCTGAAAGTGGCGTTTTTAAGTGGGTTTGTTAAGGGTGGATGTATTTGTGTGTGTACTGTGATGAACTGGTCTCCTGTCCTGCGTTGGGTTCTTATTGGAACCTAACATAAACTCTTTATATTTGTGTAACAGGCAAGTGGCTTCATCAAGCAGATGAATGGAAAAGTACAGAAAACAAAGTATACAATGCATGAGAGAAAGTAAATGAATTGGTAGTGCATTTTCTATGTATTTTGCACATTGCATCACACTTTTAAATACACCTCTTTCAGTAAGCAAAGAAAATTTCATTTGAGGTCAAAGCAAACTATTTAAGTTGTTGTAATCTCTAGTACACTGACCTCAGGACCAACAGTTGGCTTTTACTTGTGCAAGTAGATATCGCCACAAAGTATATAGACACAGGAGAGTGTTTCCCGTATGTTGGAACACGACAAGAATTATGTGTTAGCCCCTGGCTTCCATGTCACCTCTCAGTAGTGAATGCTTAGACAATAGGATTAAATTTATTTTCAATATACATAACAGGAGAAACAATTCAATCAAGATTACAATTCACAAACTGGCAGTTGTTATTGTGCTTGAATATGTTTTGAGAATTTTTCTGCTTTACTTGAGTATAAAATGTTCTGTATGCTTTTACTTTAGTACATTTTCAAGTGTCTACTTTTACTCTTATATACTTAATGCTTCTTACTGCAATTTTAAACCATAAAACAAAAAGGCTATCTAAACACATATGATGCTTACCTCTGTCAGTTATCGAGAATACAGGCTCCCCTTGCTTTAGGAAAATTCTCATACAGCAAGAATCTGAGACAAATTTTAAATATGTGCTGCTGGCACTATGCTACACAGTTATTCCAAATACACCTCGCTGCAGTTCGCAGAAGAATGTGTGGCTGGACATTTGGGGACAGGCTGGATTCAATCTCAATTATTTACACAGTGGATACTGCCATGATGTTTAGACACCATCCTTGTGGCGGCCTGCCTTACCGGCTGAGTCTAATCTGCAGCCTGTGGTTCACTCAACTTGCAATGTGTGTTGCTCACATATCTTCTCTTGGACATCCTGGCTACAAAACTGATTATGAACTACTTGGAAAAGCCAAAGTTAAACTGATCAGGCCATCCTTTGTATATGAAACTTGATGTGATAAAGTCTATATTCAATTAATTTATTAACATTTTTTTAAATTAGGGCAATGCCTTATTAGGTTTTTTTGATGACAAAAGGCATGTCCCATTAATACTGCAATACTGGAGCACCGCAGGGAACTGACCTGTCTCTCTTCCTGTTTATCCTCTACACAATAGTCTTCCAGTACAATATCAGCACTTGCCACCTACAGAAATTTTCAGAAGACTCCTCCAACGTACAGTAGGCTGCATTAATGATGAAATTGGAGTACAAGAAAGTTGTGGAGGTGCAGGGTGAACCAATGGCAAATTAAAACAAGACAAAAGAGTCATTGTTTAGTTGGGAAGACGTGAAAGTGGTGCAGAACTTATCTCCATAGGCAGTAACATGGACGCATTCTCTCAGTTATTTCAATGACTGGATAACACATTTTAGTTTTAATTATAATGTGCTTATTTTTTTTCTGTTACTCATTCACTCCCCTTGACTTTTCCACTCCGTCTGATCGTATCAGGTGAAAACTTCCCAGCATTAAAATAGCATCTGAAATAAGAAGTTTAAGCTGGTTTCCCACAATAAACAAATGTCACAGTACCAGAACTTGCTGTGTGACTCACTATGACATGTAAACGTTTACTCAGCTTATTTAAAAGTGATGAAACATCCCACTTTTATGAAGAAAGGCCAATTCTGAGTACTGCCCACCTTACTTTTATCCTATTCTTTACCATTTTTAGATGAGCAGCTCCAGTAATAAAGTGCAACAAGAAGGGGTATTCACAGTTCTACCTGCTCAGAACTGTGAATAAGAGTTCTGAACTGAGGTAAGAATATCCAATAGATGAGCTATTACTGGGCAGGACTCCTGACCAATGAATGAGGAGAGGAAAGTGGGCCTTCATTTCAAAAAGATGTTCCCGGTTTCAACACATTCCACTTTTGTTCACGAGAGGGTTTCCAAAGAAAAATAGTATACAGATATTTAATCATATTTTAACAAAATTACATGTGTTTAGGATGTTGTGAGCATCAGACTGGATATCTAGGGTCAGGACCAGCCCTACCCTTTAGACAATCTAGGCAGTTGCCTAGGGTATCAAAAAGCTTGGGAGGCATCTTTTATTTGACCATCACAGGCCTAATATAGAAATTAGAGTCCTAGTTTTCATAGTTCATGTCATTTTATTTATCTGAATTGGGATATTTCAAGTAATGTGAGTTGTGTGCTGCATTATATATGATGTTATCAGCAGTGTAGTATTTTACTGCCACTAACCTGTGTCTGCATTTTGAGAAAGTAAAAACGAAAATAAAAATAGGAGGGAAAATAATTATTGGGCAGCTTTGTAAAAAAATAAATGATCTTTGGTGGGCAAGATTGAGTTTTGTTTTTTCTTGGAACTTGTTTGTACAGAGTCAGTTAGTGTTTTGAACCTGGTTTGTTTAATTACCCTTAAAGTAAACTCTGATGCTGTGGTTAAAATCTTTGAACCGATCTAATCGGTTAGTCTGATCTGAACAAGACATGTTTACCTTTAACCAACAAGTTTTAAAGTTAACTTCAGTATTATAAAGCAGGACTGCATGCATAAAGGCACAATATTTGACGTTCTTTAGTAACAGTTTAACACTTTGGTTTAGCTTTAAAATTTAAATGACCACAAATTTCTTTCTTCTGTTACACTGGGGATTTTTGACTCTTTTTTAAAATTATGAAGTGCGGATGACTTTTTCTTCTAAAAGGACATTTTTTAAATATTTTACTAACAGTAAAGCTGATTGGTTAAACGTAATCGGCTGTCAGAGATCATTAACTTTTATAAAAGTCTAGTAACAGTATGAGATTAGATGATCATCTCAGTTAGGTTGTTTTTAATGAAGGGTGCTTGGGTCATCATAGCTGGGGCAATAAGTTAGAAGACAGGAGTTCTAAATCACATTTGTTGACTAAAAATGTATGAAGTAATAGTAAAAGGAAACAACAGGAGGAATATACAGTATCTACCTGCTTTTCCCTTTATGCAACATAATTACCCAAAGTTGTAACAACTGCAACATTTGAAGCTTTCATTAATAGAGTATCCATGTAATAAAAAGGCATTAAAAAGTCACAGCCTCTGGCTCTTCATTGCAGAACAATGTTTAACCTCATTGTCTCACTGCTCCATTGCCATGGAATCAGTCCCCAGTCTGATCATTGTCTCTGTGCAGGTTGCATGTCTTTCCCAAGTTTGTGATGATTTTTCCTAATTTTGCTGGGTTTGGGTTAGTGAGCTTGGGGATGAACTGATGTCCCATCCAAGGCTGGTATCTGTTTTGACCACATGATACTGAGGTACCATTCAGGTTTGTGCAACTTATGATAAATAGTGAGTTACAAATAATTTGAGTAAATAAATGTTCGCTGTGTGTGTTTCATGGTCAGTGGTACAGTGGTGCAATGGCTAATGCCTCTGCACACATCAAAACTTTGCACTTTGCACAGCTTCTCCCAGTGCAACTGTTTTCTTCGAGTTCTCTTATTTAAAATACAAATACAAAATTAAGGTTCCCATCCCAAAAGTTTGTGAGTACCAGCAGGTCACCATGTCACATGTGCTTGATGGACAGTAGATGTCGCAGCTGTTCTTCTTCCTGTCATGTAATTGGATTTTGCACTTTCCTTCATGCTCAGCAGATGTTGCTGCACTTCTCAATCAGTTTGCCTATACAGAGAGTATTAATAACTACATTTTTACTTCACCAGTGTGTCTCATATCATACGCTTTTGATTATGGCCAAGTTTAAGGTTCTTACCCCAGCGGTTTGTGAGTGGTATTGATTGATGAAATTCATCCAAGCATGTTTGCAGCAAATATACTTTCTTTTTGCTAGAGGCCTTATTTGCCAAATATTTAATGTAAATTCATAGTGTGACCAGCTTAGAAAAACATTTCTTTTTGCATCACCCCATAATGCTTTGTGAGGCCGCTGTGACATCACAGAGCTGTTGCAGCCATACGCAGAAATTTTATGCATACTTATTTTAAGATTGTTGCTGAGCTGCTTAGGACACATGTAATGTCACAACCTAAGCTGTACTCCTTCCTTCCGTCCTGCACACTTTGGGAAAAAAAACCCCAAACACTTGCAGTGTTTTCATTTGAGAGGTACATTAGCTTATTATAATTAGAATGCTATAAGTGTTCAATTGAGGAGTACATTAGCTGATGATAATGAAAATAATATAATTGATGCCACAGATATATAATAATGAATTCTGTGCACTGGTAGCACAGTACCACATTGCTAATATGCATGCATAATTAGCCATGTGCTTGACCAATGTTCCAAAACTAGCCTTAAAAAATCCCTCTCCTCCATGAGAAAAAAAAAAACACACACACAAACTCCACATGGTTCGCTCATCACCTTGTGACAGATAGAAATAACCCTTAGTATTTTATATGTGTGCCTGTTGCAGATAGGTAATGGAATAATTAAAAAATATTTGCTATTTCTTGTTCTATGTGTATCTTCAGCTCCTTTACTCTGTATTCATATGTCTGTGAATGTCTCTTCATCGGTTCTCACTCTCTCAAGTATGTTCTCATAAAGCCTGCTTCTCAGTTGCCACCGTCATTTTCCTTTCTGACCTCCTGTTTGGTTTAATTCTTGCTATCTTTGAATGCGATGACCTTAACATGCTTTGTATGCCTTGTGACAGATTAGGGCTTTCTCGCAGACACCGATAAAAAGTCCAATTATTATTTATTATAATAATAATGTGCACAAAGCACGCTCCTCTCCACAATCTATATATATAATTCACTAAGGCAAGACAACCATGGAAAGCATGCCGGAAGGGGCGTGCATTCACTGAGCCACCGACAAGTAAGACACCTATGGCGCATGCAGGAATGAGCCACGCCCACCAACTCACCTCCGAGCCGCGTTGACTGTTCATAGAGGCAAGTTTCTCGTGGAGGTGAATCGCCATATGCAGCGTGTAAAATGGTTTGCGAGGGGTATCCCATGGGATCCTTAAAACAATCCTTTCCAACTGAGGTTAAAACTCAATGAAGTAAGCAGTCTTTAAAAACCGAGTTTTTGGTTACGACGCATGACCACGTGCACCATAGCAAACTGTTTTACACGCTACATACAGCAATTCGCATCTGCGACAAACATGCGTCTTCTTCACTCACAGACAATTATATGTTGCTCTCTCCAGAGTTCCATCTTTTCATTCACTTTCCTGAAACTCTCCCTTTTTAGACATCTGTGTCTTTCCAGAAGTGTTTAACCATCAATAAATAATTATGCAGCATTTGTTATGCCGTGGCTTCACTATTGT